>NC_086105.1:1337000-1689000 GCF_963921235.1 Mobula hypostoma
TAGGCAGAAAGCTTCTCCCCCCTCCTGATGCACATTCTGAAACCCCGTCATGAGCTCCATTGGGCTTCCTGTCGTGCCAAGTGCATTTGCCAGTGCTCCCATGTAATCAGCAGCCTTGCCTTGGGGGTACTGGGACTTTACGGCTCTCAGCACGTCAGCAGCCACCCCCTCAAACTTTCAATCACTGTTGATTTACGTCATCAGAGCACTGCCACTCATCTAACAACTGAGAGGTCTGCTTCGCCCAAGTCTCAGACTCCTCTTCCCCTTCAGGGGTGGGCTTCCTTCCTGAGAACAGGCTGAGCCTACCATAGCTGGGAGTTTGGACCTGGGCATTTTTCCATTTATTCGCCAGAGAGGTAAGAGCGGATACTAACTCAGAATTCTCACCCTTCCCTGGGGGGCAAGGACTCATTAGACATCAGACCACTCCTTCCCCTCGCTAAGCAGAAACGAAAGAACCCTGTCTTTGGAGTCTCTGCCCCCAGCTACAGGAGACTCGGCTTGCGATTCGGCCTGCTCCCCTGCACTCTCCCCCCCCCGCCGTAAAGTATGGACAGTCAATTGCCCCCCACCCCCGTCACCTGGAGCCCTAGTCGTACCAGGCAGTCCCACTGCTGTTACGTCAGCGCTAGTCTGAACTAAAACGAAGTCTGTGCCTGCCATTTTATCAAATCTTGGCCCCACAATCATAACTTTGTCAACAGCTTTAACAGTACTTGAAAGTCAAATTAACAATTCATTAGGAGTACGAATAGCTACTCCACTCAACACGCTCACATTAGTTACTGGTAACCCCGTGGATGAACACCACCGCTCCACCCCAGGTGCATCCATACCAGCACACACTTAAACACACAACCCACTGGTTCAATGCTCAGGGCAATCACACAGCATCCAACAAAATCAATCCCGGATGAGCCCCCAGAATTGTAACCCTCAGGTTTGGCCAGCAGTGTTAGTCTAGGGAAGACAGTCTCTGGCTCCGCCAGCCGTGTGAAATCTGAGGGGCAAAACCTCTTGTTTGTGTGGATGCTGCATGATGTGTCCCCTGTTACAAATCAGTACCACAAAATAACAAACAGTACACCATATGCAATTAAATGATTTAGCTTTATAATTCTTAATTTGACTAGAGGGTTAGTAAAGAAAACAAAAAGAAAAGGGCCCATTTTAATGAAACAGTCTAATGCCCACGTTGGAGCTCATGGTTTCCTGTCCCTTAGTCCTCAAACGATTTCCCCCAGGCGTCATTGACTCCCAGCCCCATTCCAAGTTCACTCTGTCCTGCAGTCTACAACCTCTCCATTCTGGCATCTTCTCTCTCCATCTTCCGCTAAACAAAAGACCTCTAATAACTTGCTCTCAGAAACACAAGAAGGAAAAAGCACTCCCTTCACTGGACAGCGCACATTCCAAAGCCCCCGTTATCTCTAGTCATAACCCAAACGCTGCTGCTACAGAGCAACCATTACATTAGCAGTGAATCCTTTCCCAGGGCATTACATTCCCTACTGACAGAGGCCTCCCGCACCTCCGATGCATTCTCCTCCTCACGCACTTCTTAGATGAGCTCAAAATTGTTCACAATACTCAAGGTGTCACAACCACAGATTTGGCAGCGCAGCAGATACGGCAATTGCGCCCGTGAATAGCACGTGTCAGCTAATTATTATTTAATTGTGATAGTCTTTAAGTCCATTCATTCCGTTGTAGTATTAGTTGAGACTTGGACACAGCAACGCTTTGCTGCCTGCTTGCATTCTGCCTTGCCTGAGAAATTGAACTGTCGAGTCAATTGACTGTGAAGACTTGGCAGTATTCGTTTTATTCTTAGTTGTGCTTTTCAGCCACAGTGTAGGCTCCGTTTTCCATTTGAGAGCTTCAGTTAACAGCTCTGTGTAGCCTAACGTTTATTGTTTTCTTTTCCCTTTCACACTGTTCACATTAAAGTCTGTGAATTATCGACCTGCTTCAGTGTCTCTCAGGCCACACTTGGGTCATATCTAAATCGGGTGACACAAGGTGAGGTCTCACTGGTGCCTAATAAAGCCTAGGCATCATATCTCAGCTCTTGTATTCTAGACCTCTTGAAATGAATGCTAACATTGCATTTGCCTTCCTCACCACCAACTCTACCTGTAAGTTTATCTTTAGAATGTTCTGCACAAGGACTCTCAAGTCCCTTTGCAACTCACATATTTAGATTTTCTTCCCATTTTGAAAATAGTCTGCACATTTATTTCTACTCCCAAGGTGCATGACCATGCATTTTCCAACCTTGTATTTCATTTACCACTTTCTTGCTCATTCTCCTAATTTGTATAAGTCCTTCTGCATTCTACCTGTTTCCTCAACATTACTTCCCCCTCCACCAATCTTCATATCATTTGCAAACTTGGCAAAAAAGCCATTTATTCTATCATCTAAATCATTTATATACAGCATAAAACAAGTGGTCTCAACACTGACCCCTGCAGAACACCACTAGTCACTGGCAGCCAACCAAAAAAGGATACTTTTACTCCCACTTGCTGCCTTCTACCGATCAGTAATTTTTCTGTAATGCCATGGGCTCTTAATTTGGTAAGCAGCTTCTTGTGTGGTACCTTTTCAAAGGCCTTCTGAAAGTCCAAATATACAACATCCACTGCATCCCTTTTATCTACACTATGTGTAATCTCCTCAAAGAATTCCAACAGGTTCGTCAGGCAAGATTTTCCCTTAAGGAAACCATGTTGACTTTGTCCTATCTTGTCCTGTGTCACCAAGTACTCCATAACCTCATCCTTAACAATTGACTCCAGCATCTTCCCAACCACAGAGGTCAGGTTAACTGGTTTGTAATTTCTTTTCTGCTGCTTTCCTCCTTTCTTAAAGAGTGAAGTGACATTTGCAATTTTCCAGTCCTCGGGCACCCTGCCAGAGTCCAATTATTTTTGAAAGATCATTACATGTGCCTCCACAATTTCTACCGCTACCACTTTCAGAACCCTAGAGAGCAGTTCATCTGGTCCGGGTGACTTATACACCCTTAGGTCTTTCAGCTTTTTGAGCTCCTTCTCCCTTGTAATAGTAACTGCATTCACTCCTCTTCGCTCACACCTTTCAACATCTAGCACACTGCTAGTGTCTTCCACAGTAAAGACGAATGCAAAATAAGTACTCATTTAGTTCATTTGCCATATCCTTCTCCCCCGTTATTATTTCTCTGACCTTATTTTCTTGCGGCCCTCTATCCACTCTCATCTCTCTATTTTTTACATACTTGAAAAAGCATTTACTATTCACTTTGACATTATTTGCTAGCTTGCTTTCACATTTCATTTTTCCCCTTCTAATCATTCATTTAGTTGCTGTCTGTAGGGTTTTAAAAGCTTTCCAATCCTCTGTCTTCCCACTAATCTTTGCTTTGTTGTATGCCCTCTCTTTTGCTTTTACACTAGTTTTGACCTCCCTTGTCAGTCACAGTTGTACTATTTGGCCATTTGAGCATTTGTTTGCTTTTTGGAATCCTGCACTTTCTTCATTCTTCCAAGAAACACATGCCATTGCTGCTCTGCTGACATCCCTGCCAGCAGCTCCTTCCAGTTTACTTTGGCCAACTCCTCTCTCATATCACTGTAATTTCCCTTACTCCACTGAAATACTGCTATGTCAGACTTTACTTTCTCCCCATCAAATTTCAAGTGGAAAGTGGCCAGTGAGTGAGTGGGCCAGTGAAAGAGTGGAGCTTTGAGGCTTTGACTCGAGAGATTCTGGCAATTTAGGCAGTAGGACTGTGCAATCAAATCAATCAAGATTTGAATACCTCAGCAGAAAGCAGTTGATTAGAAAATCAAGATTTGAATAGCTCAGAACCACAAAATATGCTGCAGATGCTGGGGTCAAAGCAACACTCACAACAGACTGGAGGAACTCAGCAGGTCGGGCAACTTCTGTGGAAATGATCAGTCAACGTTTTGGGCCGGAACCCTTCATCAGGACCGAAGACGGAAGGGGCAGGAAGGGGAAAGATAAACAGACAGGATCTCCCCGTTGCCACCCACTTCAACTCTGCTTCCCATTTCCATTTGGATATGTCCATACATGGCCTCCTCTACTGCCATGATGAGGCTAAGCTCAGGTTGGAGGAGCAACACCTCATATACCGTCTAGGTAGTCTCCAGCCCCTTGGTATGAACATAGAATTCTCCAACTTCCGGTAATTCCCTCCCCCTCCCTTCCTCTATCCCTATTTCACTCTGCCCCTCCCCCAGCTGCCTATCACCTCCCTCATGGTTCCGCCTCCTTCTACTACCCATTGTGTTTTCCCCTATTCCTTCTTCACCTTTCCTGCCTATCACCTCCCTGCCTCCCTTCCCTAGGGCCTCTGCCCCTTCCCTCTACAGTCCTGACGAAGGGCTCCGGCCCGAAACGTCGACTGATCGTTTCCACGGATGCTGACCGACCTGCTGAGTTCCTCCAGCGTGTTGTGAGTGTTGCTTTGATCCCAGCATCTGCAGATTATTTTGTGTTTACGATTCGCTACTCCGCTGCGAAGTCTCTTCGAGGTATGCCTACCCTGAAGAAGGTTAAGTCTTCCCTTCGACGGGAGTTCGGTGAGACCCTCTCTCACTGCTCCCCCTCGGTGATCTCCGGCTCTCTGACCAGATCCTGACCCAGACCCGCTCCCACAGCCACGTCTCCTTCCCGGGAACGTGTCTCCGCCGCCATCGGTTACCGCCGGATTCCGGCTCCCCGCTCAATCCGCCGGAGTCTGTCTTCACATGCTGGGATAGACAACTCCCTATCTCACCGAGGGTTTGAGACCCGTCGGCTACCCTCACCTGGTTTAGCCGGCTTGTCGAAGCCGGTGCCCGGGGTGTGGCCACTGTCGCATGCAAACAGCTACGGGGAGCCACAGGTGAGAGCTGAGTGCCGGGTGAGGACCAAAGTGGACAAACCGCCCTGAAAAGGACACATGTTCCCCCACCAGAGGTGCTACCCCTCCCTGACAGCCCAGTGTTATGGATACTGTTCATTCAGATCAGATCGTTACACAATGCGTTGAGATGGAACCTGCAGTCACAGAGAGACTGTGGTAATTCCACACAAACAGCGGCGAGACTCGGGATCGAATCCGAGTCCCCGCAGGTGTGAGGCGACGGCTCCGCGCGGTGGCTGTTCCGCATTCACTGCCTGGAGTGGAGTCGCAGTTGATCTCTCGGCAGACGCGCTGCTTGGCACCGGCCGCCAATGGACGGGAAACCCTTGCGTCTGATCGCCGCCGCCGACGCGGAGCTGGGGATCGGTCTGGGTGGGCACCTGCCCTGGCATCTGCCGTGAGTACCGGGACAAACACAACGCGCTCCATACACTGGATCCCGTGATCTGGACAGCGCGCTCCGGACTCCGCATCCCGGGACCCGGTCACGCGGCTCCAGATACTGGATCCCGTGATCTGGACAGCGCGCTCCGGACTCCACATCCCGGGACCCGGACACGCGGCTCTAGCTGCAGGACACTCAATCCCGAGACTCGGACTGTGCTCTGGAGTTTGGGAAACCGGACACCGGACACCGAACTCCGAACATCAGCCCCAGGAATGTCGGACACCGGACACTCGTCTCCAGACCCCATGAACCCAATCGGAGCCTGAGATACAGTTGTGCCGATCTAGCTGGGAATTCCCAACATTCCCGCCCGCCCTGAATTACCGAATTTCTCTCCGCAGGAACGAGTTCAACTGGTTCGTATCCCGGATCACTGCCGTTTCCGAGCCAGGTAAGTGAGACCTTCGAGCCGCGAGAGGCGTTGCAGGGACGAGGCCGCGGTGGCGACGCCAGGAGAGGGGGGTGGGGTGGGTTGGGGGCACCCAGGGGCGCGGCCAGAGGGGAGAGGTTGAGCTAGGTGAGTAGGTGGGCGGGGTCTGAATTGCGAGGTGCGGAACCAGAGGGGGACGGGAGACCAGGGCGCGCAGAGGGGAGAGGTTGGGGCCTGAGTGGGCAGAGCCAGAACAGAGAGGTACAGAGCCACAGGAGCAAAGTGGAGACATGGTCATGGTGGTAGGATGGTGGGGGCAGGGGGCTCTGCGAGGGTCGGGTGGGGGTGGAGACAGGGAGGAGGATGCAGTTTGTTCCAGGTTCAGACCTGTCACAACCGCTGAAGGAGGATGTGAGGCAGTGGGGGCCAGTTACCCATGACTTGTGCCCCCTGCCTCCTGCCCCCCCCCCCGGACACTACCTAGCCTACCACGGAATTTTATTTCAGGTTTGCAGCAGCCATCAGAGTTAGTTCTCACTGGAATTTGGGGAAGGTCAAATTCCATGGGAAGGGGAGGTCAAGTGGGATCTCATCCACAAGGCCTGAGAAGGACATCGGATGAGTCTGAAAGATAGTGGGCTATTGAGGGGGCTCCCACTATTGGGAGTCTCTGAGGCAGGGTGTCCCTGCTGGGTTTCCTGTTGTGGGGATCTCACTTATAGTGGGGTCCTGGGAAAGTTACCTCTGGAGGGGTTCCCAGTGGGGGTCTCGCTGCATCGGGGGTCCCAGGTTGGAGTGGGATCTGACTGGTGGTGGGATGGGGACCTCGGTTCCTACCTATTGGAAAATTGTGGGGTTTAGTCCTGAACCTCCCATCCATCGAACGGAACAGGAACAGGCCCTTCGGCTCATGAAGAGGCTGCTCAGGTCTCCCAATGTCAGTAGAGAGGTTTTTTGAAGAAATGTTACTGTGCAACCTGTCTGTTTAAGTCTGAGCTCGGAGGTGTCAGATCCAGGTGACACTCGAGCATGTGGAGGGCAGAAGGAGCCTGCCTGGGCGAAGTTCATTTGAGTCAATCCTGAGGTTGCTCATTCAGCTTCACAACTGCCTTGTCTCCACATGACATTATCTCTGGCATGATGCACACAGGGCCAAATTAGTTTAAAGTCACAGAAATCTGTAACGTAATCCATTAACCAGGCTGATGTGTCATCCAACACCCAGAGAATGCTGGAGGAATGCAGCAGATCAGGCAGCATCAGTGGACATTGATCCTTTGCGTCCAGACCCTTCGCCTGCATTCCATGTGAACTCTGTAGTCCTGATGAAGGATCTCAACTCAAAGATTCAACTGTCCATTTCCCATCACAGATACTGCCTGATGCACTGAGTTCCGAGTATGTTGCTGTGGACTCTGACCTCTGTGGTCTCATTTGTGATCTGAATTGCTGGCTTCAAGAGCCATGGCCACTCTGTCTGTAAACGTTGTTCATCACAGTCATCTTCTGTCCAACTTCAGGCAAGAAGAACATGCTGATCTGGGGTAGATACAGTGCGGTCAATCCCTCCCAGCCCCTGCCAAACTGCTACCGTGTCTGCTTAAGTAGGACCTTGCGGTAAGGAGCCTAGAAACAATGTCCACATAACAACTGTGGACAGGTGGGGTGGGTTAGTGTCGGATTCTTAGAGATAGGACCTATAGGCATTTAGAGAATCATAGTCTGATCAGGGACAGTCAGCATGGCTTTGTGAAGGGCAGATCGTGTCTAACAAGCCTGATAGAGTTCTTTGAGGAGGTGACCAGGCAGAAAGATAAGGGGAGTGCAGTGGATGTGATCTATATGGATTTTAGTAAGGCATTTGACAAGGTTCCACATGGTAGGCTTATTCAGAAAGTTATAAGGCATGGGATCCAGGGAAGTTTGGCCAGGTGGATTCAGAATTGGCTTGCCTGCAGAAGGCAGAGGGTGGTGGTGGAGGGAGTACATTCAGATTGGAGGATTGTGACTAGTGGTGTCCCACAAGGATCTGTTCTGGGACCTCTACTTTTCGTGATTTTTATTAACGACCTGGATGTGGGGGTAGAAGGGTGGGTTGGCAAGTTTGCAGACGACACAAAGGTTGGTGGTGTTGTAGATAGTGTAGAGGATTGTCAAAGATTGCAGAGAGACATTGATAGGATGCAGAAGTGGGCTGAGAAGTGGCAGATGGAGTTCAACCCGGAGAAGTGTGAGGTGGTACACTTTGGAAGGACAAACTCCAAGGCAGAGTACAAAGTAAATGGCCGGATACTTGGTAGTGTGGAGGAGCAGAGGGATCTCGGGGTACATGTCCACAGATCTCTGAAAGTTGCCTCACAGGTGGATAGGGTAGTTAAGAAAGCTTATGGGGTGTTAGCTTTCATAAGTCGAGGGATAGAGTTTAAGAGTAGTGATGTAATGATGCATCTCTATAAAACTCTGGTTAGGCCACACTTGGAGTACTGTGTCCAGTTCTGGTCACCTCACTATAGGAAGGACGTGGAAGCATTGGAAAGGGTACAGAGGAGATTTACCAGGATGCTGCCTGGTTTAGAAAGTATGCATTATGATCAGAGATTAAGGGAGCTAGGGCTTTACTCTTTGGAGAAGGAGGATGAGAGGAGACATGATAGAGGTGTACAAGATAATAAGAGGAATAGATAGAGTGGATAGCCAGTGCCTCTTCCCCAGGGCACCACTGCTCAATACAAGAGGACATGGCTTTAAGGTAAGGGGTGGGAAGTTCAAGGGGGATATTAGAGGAAGGTTTTTTACTCAGAGAGTGGTTGGTGCGTGGAATGCACTGCCTGAGTCAGTGGTGGAGGCAGATACACTAGTGAAGTTTAAGAGACTACTAGACAGGTATATGGAGGAATCTAAGGTGGGGGCTTATATGGGAGGCAGGGTTTGAGGGTCGGCACAACATTGTGGGCCGAAGGGCCTGTACTGTGCTGTACTATTCTATGTTCTATGTTCTATGTACACAAGGTAGATGCATCAGTGACATAGGGTGGGTCAGCAGTGTTAGACACAAGATAGGCCAGTTACAAGGAAAGAAGTATTTGGAGCCTTGAAGCTCATTAAGGTGGACAAATCCCCATGACCTGACCAAAGGCACCCCTGAACTTTATGCAAGGCCAGGGAAGGAATCATGGAGGCCCCCGCAGAGATACTTGCTTCATTGTTAGCCACTGGTGAAGCTCCAGAGGACTAATATTGTCAAAGACAGGCCAGGAAACTACAGGCCGGTGAGCCTGACGTCAGTTGTAGGGACGTTATTGGAGGGAATCCTGAGGGGCGAGATGTACCACCACTCAAGGTCAAGGCCTGAACAGGTATAGACAGAATGGTCACGTCTAACAAATCCTCTGGAATTTTTCAGATAAGTAAGGGGACGTTCTTTTTATTGAATTTACTAAGGCTTTGACGAGGTTCCACATGACAGGCTGATCCAGAAGGTTAGGTCACATGGGTTCGGGCAGAGCCAGTGAGGTGGATTCAGAATTGCCTCGAAGATCAGAAGCTGATGGTGAGGGCTGAAGGGCGATTCTCCAACTGGAGGCCAGAATCTAGTGGAATGTCCCAGGGGTCAGAGTTATTTATTTATGTAGATGATTGGGATGTGAATGTAACTGGCATGATTAGCAAGTTTGCTGATGATACAAGAAAAGGGGATCTTGTTGATAGTGAAGCAGGTCATTATGAATTACAAAGAGATTTTTATCAGTTAGGATTGGGGAGTCCAAAACTAGAGGGCAGATATGCAAGATGAGACGGGGGAGAGGTAACAGTGAGTACCTGGAATGAGCTGCCAGAGGATGTGGTTAAGGCAGGTGCAATAGTAACCAGACATACCTGGAAGGGAGGGGCTTAGATGGTGGTGGACTGGGATTAGCAGGGTGAGTGGTGGGTCTGGACCAGATAGGTCAGAGGGCCTCTTTCCATGCTGTCTCACTCCGTGACTCTCCAGCGTTAAATGCTGTGAGCCCAGTACCAAGTGTAACAATTGCAGGTGAGGAGCAAGCTGTGTATTGTACTGTGTCAGCGGGTCTTTTCTTTATTAGCTGTGTGCCTCCTGGTGCGGACCACGTCTGCCGAGATTTTGCCAGTGCCATCCAACTCGCCTCCCTCCCTCCCCTGAGTGACACCATTGAAATCGTCTGGGTCCTTGGCGGGACACACGTCTATCAGGTACGCATGTGTGAGTGTGTATGATTACTGAGCACAGAACCTCCTGTGTCTGTGCAGAGTCTGACTAACCTTACTGCTGGGGATCTGACCTCATTCCACTGTTCCCTCCTAGCTCCAACACGGAACCCACCCACCAGCAAACCTTTGCTAAAGTCAATAATTTTATCAGGGGTCAGGTCACTGGGAGTTATTGTTTCACCAGAGCTCACTGCACACTCTCAGTGGTTGGTTTATTATTGTCACATGTATCCAAAGTACAGCGAAAAAATTTGCTTTGCTTGTAATCCATGCAGATCATTTCATCACATCAGTGTTGTGACATAGTATTGTCACATGTACCGAGACACAGTGAAAAACTGTTCAGACAGGTCAGATCATGACTCAGTGCACTGAGGTCGAACAAGGTAAAACAATAATAATACGGAATAAATTGTAACAGTTACATGGACAGTGTAGTGCTGTGCAGGAAAATGATAAAGTGCAAGATCATAACGAGGCAGATTGTGAGGCCAAGACTCCATTTTATCGTACATCAGGTCCGCTCGAGCGCCAGATAACAGCAGGGCAGAAGCTGTTCTTGAACCTGTCAGTACGTGGTTTCGGACCTTTGTATCTTCTGCCTGATAGGGGAGGGGAGAAGGGAGAATATCTGAGGTGGGTAGGGTCTTTGATTATGCTGGCTGCTTTACGGAAAGCAGAATGAAGTGTAACAGCTGCAGAGAAAGTGCAGTGCAGGCAGACCGTAAGGTGCAAGTTAGATTGTGAGGTCAAGAGCCTATGTTATCATAACTAGGGAACATTCGGTTGTCTTATAACAGTGAGGTAGATGCTGTCCACGAGCATGGTGGTACATGTTTTCAGGTTTTTGTATCTTCTGCCCAATAGGAGAGAAATTGTCCGAGGTAGTTGGGTCTGTGCTTACGCTAGCTGCTTTACCGAGGCAGCGAGAAGGATAGACAGAGTCCATGGAGGGGAGGCTGGTTTCCCTGATGTGCCGAGTTGTGTCCACAACTCTCTGCAAGTTTCTTGTGATCACAGAGAGAACAGTTGCCGTACCAAGCCTTGGTGCATCCGATAGGATGTTTTCTGTGGTACATCAATAAAAATTGGTAGAGGTGGAACAGGACATGCCTCCTGAGGATGCTGGAGCTCAGGAATTCTGAGTACTCACTGCCAGAGAGTTTTGTCTACCACTGCTTTCTCCAGGAGAGTTTCAACAGGACACACGTTACTGCCATGCCATGATGCCATAAGAACATAAGACACGGGAACAGAATTAGGCTATTCGGCCCATCGGGTCTGCTCTACCATTCCATCATGGCTGATTTGTTATCCCTCTCAATCCCACTCTCCTCCCTTCTCCCTGTCATCTTTTGACACCCTGACTAATCAAGAACCCATTAACCTCTGCTTTAAATATACCCAATTATATTATTAATGCACATCAGAAAAAACCTTTTAATATCCTGACTTTTTGTGCAAGGAAGAACATTTTACTTTGTTGGGTATCCAATAAGGCCCCCGGACTTTCTGGTTGGCATAAATTAATCATGGAGTACATTCCTTTGGACTTTTTAACATGTATGGTACACTCAAAAACAAATAGTTTTCATAAAACATGTCAACCTTTTCTACAATATGTAGATGTAAACCTGTCTGCTATACTAATAAGGGCTTTTGTATAGGATGTGGTGGTGATGTCTACACTTTGACGGAAGTGTTCTGATAGCTGATATCTGTGAGGGGAAGAAATGTAAATGTACCTGGAAATTGCAAGTTTTGTTATGCTGAGCAAAAAAGAAAAATATAAAAACTATATATACCCAATTACTTGGCTTCCACTGCTGTCTGTGGCAATGAATTCTACAAACTCACCACGCTCTGGCTAAAGAAATTTCTCATTATCTTTGTTCTAAAGGGACGTCCTTCTATTCTAAGGCTGTACCCTCTGGTGCTATCGGAAATAGGCTCTCCATATCCACTCTATCAAGGGATTTTGATATTCAATAGGTTTCAACAAGTCTCCCCCTCAACCCCCATTCTTCTAAACTCCAAAGAATAAAGGCCCAGAGAAATCAAATGCTTCTCAAACATTAACCCTGTCGTTCACAAGATCATTCCTGTGAACTTCCTCTGGACCCTCTCAAAATTGCTCATAACAATCCAAAAGCAATCTGACCAATGCCTTATAAACGTGTCAATCGTCCCTTTTCTATCTTGGTTACAGGAAGCCTTGAAACATCCAAACTGTGAGCAGATTTATCTGACCAACATCATGGCTTGCTTCAATTGCGACACTTTCTTCCCAGAATTTGACCAGAAGATCTTCCGGTTGCTGGATGAGTAAGGAATTGATATTTTTCTCCTGATTTACCAGTGCTGTGAGAGTCTCGTCTCTCCACCCCTCAGGTCCAGATTAGACTCTAAGTGAAAGGATTTCCCCCTAGAGCCCCCCTGAACCTTTTCCACATACTCTAACCTGAGTCCTCTCTGTGTTATCGGTCAGCCAGCATCTGTGTGGAGAGAGTGGGAGACTGCCTAATTGGAGTGAGGTCTGGTTTGGGAGGTGTGCTCTATGCTGTGTCCCAGTGTTCCTGTTGGGACACATGAACAAGGGCAGGTGATGTATAGTGGAATGCCAGTCCACTCTGGAGAATACTTAAGGACTAGCTTTGAAAAAATATAGACCTGCATTTCTCTACCATGTCTATACCAACCATAATGTCTAATTTAAACCAATCTCACCTGCCTATCATGATTCATATCCTTCCATTCCCTGTCTAAGTGCCTCACAAGATGCAGAGCAGGCTTGACCCAAATGCAGAATGGCAGAGATAATTTAGGGGTGAGTGATAACTTTAATAATAAACAATAAATACCAAGCCATAAGGGGCCACAAAACAAGAGAGAACAGACACTAAACACAACAGGCAACAAAGTAAACTTTAGGCAGGGAGTGTGAAAGCTTGGAGTAACTAACTGTGGTCAGCTGGTTCGTTGAGTGAACAAGGATTGAGGATGAGAGCTGGGTTTAAATAAGCTGCAGGTGATGAGTTAGAAACAAGTGGCAGGTGATTTCTGTTAGCTGTGTGGAGAACAGGAGGAGCTTGCCTGTGCAGGTCTGACAAACTCTGCTGTTGTGTTTGTTTCTACAACGTTCTGTGTTTATAAAAAAAAAATCATCTTAACCTACCCATCTCCTTTAAACTTACCTCTTCTCACCCTAAAATTATGCCCTCTAATAATTGACATTTCCACCCTGTCTATGCCTCTCATAATCTTATAAGCCTCTATCAGATCTTCCCTCAGTCTCTGCCTCTCCAGAAAAAAAAAACCAAGTTTCTCTAAACTCTCCTTATAGCTGATGGCCTGTAATCCAGGCAGCATCCTGATGAACCTCTTCTGCACCCTCTCCATGGCCTCCACATCATGTCTGTAGCGTGGCGACCAGAACTGACCAGACTGTTAAACTATTTCTTTTGCTATTTTTATTAGGTTTCCTGGAATTCCAGGTGAGATTCTGGAAGAAAATGGCATCAAATATAAATTTCAAGTCTTTCAGAAGGTTTCCCGCCGGCAAATCTGAGCCGAGAGAACTGCGTACCTGTGTCAGATTGGAGCAGTTCTTGTAGACACCAGAGATTCTTCAGATGTTGGAAATTAGGAGGAATACACACAATGTGCTGGAGAAACTCAGCGGGTCAGGCAGCATATATGACAAGTGACATTTCTGTTCAAGACACTTCATCAGGCCTGGAAAAAAAGAGGGAAGGTAGCTGGTCTAAAAGATGGTGGGGGGGAGGCGGGTTAGAGCAAGAGCAAGTGGTGATGGGTGAATCCATGTGAGGGAGGAGAGAGTGGGAATGGTGTTTCTTGTGTTGGATCACACACTTTCTGGATGTGAAGACCAGACAGATTCTGACTACGTGAATGACTAATTTTAAACTTCTGTTAGCCAAACTGTATTGGTTTCTACATTTCAGCTGTGTGGAGGGGCGGGAACCTGCTGCGTGGCCTACAGGTTGCTCTCCATATCATACTGCCCTGACTGATGGCACTACACCAACAACGTAGGAAGCTACGACGCA
This sequence comes from Mobula hypostoma, assembly GCF_963921235.1. NCBI lineage: Eukaryota > Metazoa > Chordata > Chondrichthyes > Myliobatiformes > Myliobatidae > Mobula > Mobula hypostoma. The sequence goes on from NC_086105.1 coordinate 1,351,046, forward strand.
ACATCCATTGTTGACCCTGACCTTGGAGCCAAAAAGATTTACAGTATCACTGATTATACCTCTAGTTGCCCACTAGCCATGCAATCATTTTGTCTATCTGATGAAAATTTGTCAAAAACCTGCAGTCCAATGTTGGCCATACCTGTCACACCTCTGCATTCCCTGGATATCCAGACTGTTTGGTCTACAACCCATGTGTTTGCTGGCAAAAAAAAGATTCCTCCTTGGATACATCTGACTTTTTCTGAAATAAAGTGAGAAAATATTGGAAATACTGAGATAGTGATCGAGGTGTGGACAAGAGCAAAGTGGGGGGGGGGGTGCAGAGAGATCTAATCATGTCAGACCTGAATTGTGAAGGGGAAGAGAGCTTTTCATCCTCCCTGTGTAACAACGAGGGGGAGGTGGGAGATCATGGAGGGAGGTGCAGAGGGTGTGAGTGACAGAGGGACGAAGCGATGGGGCGGAGGGCGTGAGGGACAGAGAGGGTTTGGGAGGGTGTGAGGTAACAAGGTTCGGTTCACGCTAGTCGGTGAGGGTGAGTCAGAGGACGAAGGGAACACTGGACACCATTTTGGAGAGACTCATCTCAGCCGGGAATAGAAATGAAAGGATAAAAAGGTTCAGCTTGCTGTGGACTTTCCAAGCCCGGGTGCAAAAGGTGGAGGGGTGGGCAGGGGGCTAGAAACCACATCCCATAAAACCCAGAGCTACAGAAACACCAACAGAAGCCCAAAAACCTCATCCCTGGGAGAGGAAGGACCTTTGACAACTTGAAAGACTGGCTGTCCCAGGACAGAGGGCCCTGGCGAGCTGCTGTCCTGTCAGCAGCCTGTGCCCCAGTAGGGTGATGGGCTTACCTAAGTAAATAAGGTAAAGGGGCTTCCTCAGTAGGAGCAGGACGGGAGGAAGCATGGCTGAGATAACAAGGTGGTGGAGGGAGAAGGAAGTCTCCTGTGCAGATTCACCAATTAGAAGAAACCATTTCTGTAAATTCAGTTTATTGTTTTACATAAATTCACATGAGCATCCCCGACAGTCCAAACACAGAACATGAAAGTCAGACAGTATTACCTCCCGATCAGCTCTGGGACGTTCCCAGGTGGGAGAGTTGTGGTGTAACACACCCATGGTGGTCCCAGCTTCGGGTTGGCGGAGGGACCTACACTTCATTGCCGTGGTGATTTTATTTACTGATTTCGAGGTACAGCAGAGAGCAGACCCTTCTGGTTAACGAGCTTTGCCATCCGGCACCCCATGATTTAACCCTAACTTCATCATAATGACCAATTAACCTACTAACCAGTAACTCTTTAGACTGTGGGAGGAAACTGGAGCACCCAAAGGAAACTCGCGTGCTCACTGGGAGAATATACATCAGAATTGAACTCTGAACTCCGACGGCCCGAGCTGTAATATCGCGTTAACCACTACCCTACCATGGTTAGCAGGACGTGGACAGCTCTGGGTCGGTGGTGGGAGACACCTCCACAGTTGTCTCAGTTCCGTCAGTAACTTGCCATCCTCAGTTCTCGATGTCTAAGGGAGCCACTGGATTAAAGAGTGGCCGCTCCTGCCTCCGTGCCATCTTTCCATAACCGGCCTCAAAGTCCTTCCTGGTTGCAGCCAATAGATCCAGGCTGTCCCTCTCCTTGCTGTTAGCCAGCGCACGCAGTTTCTGCAGCCGGTACTGCAGAATATGTGTGGACACCTCCAGAATGGCTGGACTCTCCTTCACCCGCTCTACAGAGAACCCGTCCCTCAGGATGGCCTGTAGCCGCTCCTGCAACACCTCAACCGAGAGGTACAACAGGCCTGGGCACCTCAGCACCAAGCTCCGCAGCTCCTGGCTACTACAGTGCAGTTCCTGCTGGCAGAACCCAGCACAAGCCTCCATTCCATGGGGGGATAGCTCCAGGATTAACCCCCTGAGTTTGGCAATCAGCTGCAGGCACTCCATAGGGCTGAAGCCCATGGCCTGTAGACCAGTCAAGTTCTCCACCAGCTTCTCTGGAGGGTTCAGCAAGGCTACGGGGTTCTGGCTCAACAGTTTCACCAGCCAGGTATTCATGTTGGCTTGGGTCCCTCCCAGCTGAAGGAAGGCCTTCTGCAGAGCCTCAACCATAGCCCGATTTCTCCCCACGTCGTTGCAGAAGATCTGTGGGCATGTGGCCAGCAAGTGTCTGATAATCCTCCTGTTTAGGTTTAACTGCTCCAGGTACCTGACGTTGTCCTGCCAGTTCCTGGAGTTTTTGATGATAAAGAAAGATTCAGGACACTGCTCAACTATTCTCAGCAGCTCCTCCTTGTTAGGGCACAGAGAGGCCCACAACGCCCACTGGGCCCTGGTTTCCGATGGTGGACAGAGAACAGCTTCTGGATATCGTTGTAAGATCCTCGCCACTGTCTTCTCCTCGGCTCCCATCACCTTCAAAATGTCGGCCGTTTCGCTGACGTAAGCCTCGTCGGCCAGCAATACCCAACTCTTCAGCTGCCGGACTCTGGTTACATCCACCAACAGAGAGTGCAGGGAGTTCACTGTCCGCTGGTTCTCCTGCCCTTCTGCTGTGGGGGCTGTAAGCGGGGCACAGCCACTCCACGAGGGTGGCCATCCTCTGCATCGCCCAGTTGCCAGGAATCCTACTGCCAGCACCCTGTGGAGGGAAACAGCTCTATACATTCCTAACCTCGATCGTCACCCTGGGGAAGAAGGAAACTCGTTTAGATACATGGAACAGGCCCTTCCGGCAGCGAGCCACACTTCCCAGCAGCCATCAATTTTAACCCCAGCCTAATCACGGGACAATTTACGCTGACTAATTGATATGTCTTTGGACTGGGAATATCTGAGATGATTTTCATGGGCTCTTCATCTTATGTTCTTGATATTTATTGCTAATTTATTTATTATTATTGCATTTTCATTCTGTTTCTTTGTGTTTACAGTGAATGCCCATAAGAAAATAAATCTCAGGGTGGAATATGGTGACATAAATGTACTTTGATAATACATTTACTTAGAACTTTGAACCAGCAGAGATAGTCAAGTGTTTCAACAGTAGATAAAGAGGGAATGACTGCTCGTGAAAATATTCACTGCATTGTTCTACCATGCCTTCGAATTAAAACCCTGCACCCAGTTCCCTCCATAACCTCCTGCAGCCCCACCACCTCTGTAATCCCTCCTCCTTCCCCCCACCATTTCCTTCACTCCACTACTGGCAGCTGAGGCACAACATGGAATATAAGAAATTCTAAACATGAGGGGTTTTGCAGATGCTGGTAATCCAGAGCAACACACACAAAATGCTGGAGGAACTCAGCAGGTCAGGCAGCATCTATAGAGAGGAATAAGCAGTCGATGTTTTGGACAGAGACCCTTCATCAGAACTAGAAAGGAATGGGAAAGATACCAGAATAAAAAAGTGGGAAGCCCTCTTCCTCACTCTGGCCTCTTACCCCTTCTCCTCTCCTGCCCCTCACCTTCCCTGGTTCCCCTCCTCCTTCCCTTTCTCTCATGGTCCACTCTCCACTCCTACCAGATTCCTTCATCTCCAGCCCTCTGCCATTTCCACCCATCACCTCCCAGCTTCTTACTTCATCCCCTCTCCCCCATCCACCTGGCTATGCCTATCACTTTCTTTCCCCTTCCCCCTTCCTTTTTATTCTGCCCTCGTCCCCCTTCCTTTCCAGTCCTGAAGAATGGTCTCGGCCCAAGACATTTACTGTTTATTCAGGATGCTGCCTGACCTGCTGAGTTTCTCTGTCATTTTGTAAATGAGGACTGAGAGTGTTGGAAACATTCAGCAGATCAGACAGTCTCTGTGCAGAGAGAGACAGTCCACATCTCCTGTTGTTGAACTTTAATCAAAACCAGGAAAGCTTGAAATGGAACAGAGAAGGTAGGGGATGCAGAAGACAAATGTCCAAAGCTAAATCAGAGTGAGGGAGTGAGCCCCAGCAGACTGTTCACTGTGGTCACCAATTTCCACCCATCACCTCCCCAAAATCTGTTCTTCAGTCTCTCTAGTGTGTCACCCTGTCACACACATTCTGTCCTCTCTGTAGCTATTTTTGACCTATGTATTTTTGTTTCCACCCTTCCATCTGTCTGTCCACCCCCTCCTTCTGTCCATCCCCTCCCTCCATTCCTATCCCTCCGATCCCCCTGTAATCCTACCCCACCAGTGGGAATTCCATAGTATGGTTTGTAACTCGTACCATCCCTCCCCCGTATCCTCCCCTCTACCTCACACACCTTCCCTCCCTCATCCCCACCTCTCACACCTTCCCACCCTCCCTTCCCCTCTACCTCTCACATCTTCCCTCCCTCCTCACTCCCTCACACACCTTCCCTCCCTCCCCCCCACCTCACACCTTCCCTCCTTCCCCCTCCCCTACCTCTCACACCCTCTGTCCCTCCCCCTCCCCTACCTCTCACACCTTCCCTCCCTCCCCTCCCCTACCTCTCACACCTTCCCGCCCTCCCCCTCCCCTACCTCACACCTTCCCGCCCTCCCCCTCCCCTACCTCACACCTTCCCTCCCTCCCCTCCCCTTCTCACATCTTCCCTCCCTCCCCTCCCCTTCTCACATCTTCCCTCCCTCCTCACCCACACCTCTCACACCTTCCCTTCCTCCCCTCCCCTATCTCTCACACCTTCCCTCCCTCTCCTCCTACCTCACACCTTCCCTCCCTCCCCTACCTCACACCTTCCCTCCCTCCCCCTCCCCTACCTCACACACCTTCCCTCCCTCCCCCTCCCCTACCTCACACACCTTCCCTCCCTCCCCCTCCCCTACCTCACACACCTTCCCTCCCTCTCCCTCCCCTACCTCACACACCTTCCCTCCCACTCCCCTACCTCACACACCTTCCCTCCCTCCCCTTCCCCTACCTCACACCTTCCCTCCCTCCCCCTCCCCTACCTCACACCTTCCCTCCCTCCCCTCCCCTTCTCACATCTTCCCTCCCTCCCCTCCCCTTCTCACATCTTCCCTCCCTCCTCACCCACACCTCTCACACCTTCCCTCCCTCCCCTCCCCTATCTCTCACACCTTCCCTCCCTCTCCTCCTACCTCACACCTTCCCTCCCTCCCCTACCTCACACCTTCCCTCCCTCCCCCTCCCCTACCTCACACACCTTCCCTCCCTCCCCCTCCCCTACCTCACACACCTTCCCTCCCTCCCCCTCCCCTACCTCACACACCTTCCCTCCCTCCCCTTCCCCTACCTCACACCTTCCCTCCCTCCCCCTCCCCTACCTCACACCTTCCCGCCCTCCCCCTCCCCTACCTCACACCTTCCCTCCCTCCCCTCCCCTTCTCACATCTTCCCTCCCTCCCCTCCCCTTCTCACATCTTCCCTCCCTCCTCACCCACACCTCTCACACCTTCCCTCCCTCCCCTCCCCTATCTCTCACACCTTCCCTCCCTCTCCTCCTACCTCACACCTTCCCTCCCTCCCCTACCTCACACCTTCCCTCCCTCCCCCTCCCCTACCTCACACACCTTCCCTCCCTCCCCCTCCCCTACCTCACACACCTTCCCTCCCTCCCCCTCCCCTACCTCACACACCTTCCCTCCCTCCCACTCCCCTACCTCACACACCTTCGCTCCCTCCCCCCCCTCCCCTACCTCACACCTTCCCTCCCTCCCTCCCCCTCCCCTACCTCACACACCTTCCCTCCCTCCCCCTCCCCTACCTCACACACCTTCCCTCCCTCCCCTCCCCTACCCTACCTCACACACCTTCCCTCCCTCCCCCTCCCCTACCTCACACCTTCCCTCCCTCCCCCTCCCCCTCCCCTACCTCACACCTTCCGTCCCTCTCCTCCTCCCCCGGGTAGACCCAGGGCCCCTTACCCCCACTCTCTCTCGAAGCCCTGGATGCCAGGCCACTCTCTCCTCCTCCCCGAGGCCGCACTTCCACCGCTGCGCCAATCCCGACAGCGGGCCTTCCGGGGGCGGAGCGGCGGCCGAGCTCGCCTGATTCCTGGGCTCCGGATTGCGCTCGCCGGCCGGACGCATCTCCGTCTCCTGGCCGTGCGGGCCCGGGCCGCCGGATCGACCCGGAGTTCTGCAGAGAGTCCGCGGGATGCGGCTGAAACCGAACCCGGGTGACGAGGGCCCAGGGAATGGAGGGTCAGAGTCAAGTTAATATCACCGGCACTTGCGGTGAAATCTGTTGTTTTGTAGCAGCAGTGCAGTACAATACATAGTAATAAATATAAATTACAAAGGAAGTAAATTGTTGAATATAAAATTAAGGTAGATAGGTAGTGCAAAAAACTTAAGTAGTGTTCAGGGTTCAATGTCCATTTAGAAATCGGATGGCAGAGAGAATTTACTTTATACTTTATTATCGACAAACACTTGACACTAGAGTGTACAATCATCACAACGATATTTGATTCTGCGCTTTCCGCTCCCTGGATTACAAATATTAAATATTAAAAATAGTAAAAATTAGTAAATATTAAAAATTTAAATTAGAATTCATAAATAGAAAATAGAAAAATGGAAAGTAAGGTAGTGCAAAAAAGCCGAGAGGCAGGTCCGGATATTTAGAGGGTACGGCCCAGATCGAGGTAATTTTTACTTGGAATTTCTTGCAATTGCTTGAATGCCTGCTGGATGGCTTTTTTAGAGCAGCTTGTGCTTGAGCCTAGTTGGGGAAAGGCTGTTCTGTATTGTGTGTTGTGTAATAACCCAGATCTTATTATAGAGCTCAACATAAAGGAACCCTTAGGAGGCAGTGATCACAATATGATTGAATTCATACTGTAGCTTCAGATGAAGAAGCATAACTCAATCTGTATCGCAATGGAGTAAAGGGAATTGCAAAGGCGTGAGAGAGGATTGGATTGCCTATCCCTGCCATTTGTGAACAGCTTCTTCTGTGGGACATATCTATCCAGTGCCTTGTGAACTATTCCCAGAAACCTCAACAACCTCTGGCCTGCCAGTATCCTCCTCCAATACAACCAGGCAAGCTCCTCTCTCATGCCTCTGTAATTCCCTTTATTGTATTGCAATACTGATACATGTGAGTTATGCTTCTCCCTCTTAAATTGCAGTATGAATTCAATCATATTATGATCACCGCCTCCTAAGGGTTCCGTCATGTAAAGCTCCCTAATAAGATCTAGCTTATTACACAACACCCAATCTAAGATGGCCTTTTCCTGAGTAGGCTCAAGCACAAGCTGCCCTAAAAAGCCATCTCATAGACATTTAACAAATTCCCTCTCTTGCAATCCAGGACCAACCTAAATTTTCCAATCCCTTTGCACATTGAAGTCCCCCATTACAACTGTAATTTGACCCTTATTACATGCCCTTTCTAGCTCCTTTGGAATCCCAACCCCACATCTTGACTGCTATTTGGAGGCCGATATATGATTCCCATAAAGCTTTTTCCCTTGCAGTTTCTTAACTTCACCTACAAAGATTCCACATTCTCCGACCCTATGTTACCTCTTTCTAAAGATGTAATTCCATCTCTTACCAACAGAGCCACACCTCCACTTATGCCTTCCTGCCTGGCTGTCCTTTCCTTTGATATTGATGTTAAGGATACTATCAGAACGAGCTATTCAAGTACAAAAAGATTTGTTTGTTTTATTTACATTTGATAAAGTGAAGCACAATAAGTTACTTGAAATATTACAGGAAACTCTAGATCTAGATTCGAAAAACCTCCACCTAATCAGAAATCTGTACTGGGAACAAACTGCCACTGTAAGAATAGATGGAGAAGTGAGTCAGTTCACGAAAATCAAGAGAGGCGTTAGACAAGGGTGTGTTTTCTCCCCTGATTTATTTAATGTGTTCAGTGAAACAATATTACGAAAAATAAGAGACATCTTGGGGATCAAAGTTGGCAGTTAAAACATCAATGATTTTAGATATGTGGATGACACTCTGTTAATTGCAAATATGGAGGTAGAACTACAAAACTTAATTGATATAATTGTTGAAGAAAGTGCAAAAATGGGTCTATCTATCAATTGCCAAAAGACAGAATGTATGGTGATATCCAAAAAGAAGAAGAATCCTATCTGCAGGCTGAGAATAAACAGGGAAGACATAAAACAAGTACAGAACTTTTACTACTTAGGAAGCTGGGTGACATCAGATGGCAGGTGCGACATGGACATCAAAAGAAGAATAGGGATGGCAAAAGACACCTTTACGAGAATGAAGAGTATGCTGACCAACACTAAACTAGGCATGACAACCCGCCTCAGAGCACTGAAATATTATGTTTATTCAGTTATGTTATATGTCTCAGAATGTTGGACAATATCTAGAAACATGAGGAAATGAATTGAAGCAGCAGAGATGTGGTTTTTGAGGAGGATGCAAAGAATATCATGGACGAAACGAATATCTAACAAGGATGTCATGAACAGAGCAAACACGAAAAGAAATAATGTATGAGATTGTGAAAAGGCAACGTGACTTCATTGGACATGTGATTAGGAAAGAGGAGTTAGAATGCACGGAAATTATGGGAAAGATTGAAGGGAAGAAAGCAAGAGGAAGACAAAGACAAATGATGATGGAGACAGCAGCCAGAGAACTGGAAATGAATACCAATGAATTGATCCACTTGACCCGAAACAGGAGTGTGTGGGCCATGGCAGTCAAAGCTCAAACTGGGCACGGCACCTGATGATGACGATGATGATGATCCCTTGACATTAAGCTCCTAACTGTGGCTTTCTTTCAGCCACGATTTAGTGATGTCCACGTCATACCGAGCAATCTCCAAATGTGCCACGAGTTCATCCACCTGATTCCAAATGCTACACACATTTAAATACAGCACCTTCAGGCCTGCATTCTTCCCACTTTTGAATTTTACCTCTGTGGTGCAATTTAACTCTTTGTTCTGTCTGCATTTGTACTCAATCATTGGCTTGTCCTTCCTTTTGTTCATGTTACACCCAACATCTACTTGTAAACCTGCTGGCTTATCCTCAGCTCTATCATACTGGTTCCCGACCCCCTGCCACATTAGTTTAAACTACTCGCAACAGCTTGAGTAAACCTGCCTGCAAGAATATTGGTCCTGTTCGGATCCAAGTGCAACCCATCCCCTTTTGTACAGGTCCCACCTGCCCTAGAAGAGGTCCCAATTATCCAGAAATCTGAATCCCTGCCCCCTGCTTCAATTCTTCAGCAATGCAATTGTCTGCCACCTCATTCTATTCCTATCCTCACTGTTGCGTGGCACAGGCAGCAATCCTAGAGGTCCTGCTTCTCAGCTTCCTTCCTAACTCCCTGTATTCTTTTTCAAGGACCTCCTCCCTTTTCCTTCCCACGTCATTGGTACCAATATGTACCACGACTTCTGGCTGCTCACCCTCCCTTTTCAGGATATTGTGGATGCATCCAGAAACATCTCGACCCTGACACCTGGGAGGCAAACTGCCATCCGTGTTTCCTTTTCACATCCACTGAATCACCTATCTGTCCTCTGACTATAGAATCCTCTGTAACTGAATCAGAATCAGGGTTATTATCACTGGCACGTGACATGCAATTTGTTAATTTAGCAGCAGCAGTTCAATCCAATACATATAAAATCCTAAAGGGATTGGACGGGCTAGATGCAGGAAGATTGTTCCCGATGTTGGGGAAGTCCAGAACAAGGGGTCACAGTTTGAGGATAAAGGGGAAGCCTTTTAGGACCAAGATTAGGAAAAACTTCTTCACACAGAGAGTGGTGAATCTGTGGAATTCTCTGCCACAGGAAACAGTTGAGGCCAGTTCATTGGCTATATTTAAGAGGGAGTTAGATATGGCCCTTGTGGCTAAAGGGATCAGGGGGTATGGAGGGAAGGCTGGTACAGGATTCTGAGTTGGATGATCAGCCATGATCATACTGAATGGCGGTGCAGGCTCAAAGGGCCGAATGGCCTACTCCTGCACCTATTTTCTATGTTTCTATAATATAGAAGAAGAAGAAACAAAATAATAATAAGTAAATCAATTACAGTATACGTATATTGGATAGATTAAAAATCATGCAAAAACAGAAATAATATAGACTAAATAAATTAGGTAGTGTCCAAGGGTTCAATGTCCATTTAGGAATCGGATGGCAGAGGAGAAGAAGCTATTCCTGAATCGCTGAGTGTGTGCCTTCAGGCTTCTGTACCTCCTACCTGATGGTAACAGTGAGAAAAGGGCATTCCCTGGGTGCTGGAGGTCCTTAATAATGGACACTGCCTTTCTGAGACACCGCTCCATAAAGATGTCCTGGGTACTTTGTAGGCTAGTACCCAAGATGGAGCTGACTAGATTTACAACCTTCTGCAGCTTCTTTCAGTCCTGTACAGTAGCCCCTCCATACCAGACAGTGATGCAGCCTGTCAGAATGCTCTCTACGGTACATCTACAGACATTTTTAAGTGTATTTATTGACATACCAAATCTCTTCAAACTCCTAATGAAGTATATTTGCTGTCTTGGCTTCTTTATAACTACATCGATTTGTTGGGACTAGGTTAGGTACTCAGAGATCTTGGTACCCAGGAACCTGAAGCTGAAGTCCCCAGTCAGCTCTTTCATCTTACTGACGTGAGTGCAAGATTGTTGCTGTGACACCACCTCTCTAGTTGGCATATCTTGCTCCTGTATGCCCTCTTGCCTCCATCTGAGATTCTACCAACAATGGTTGTATCATCAGCAAACTTATAAATGGTATTTGAACTATGCCTAGCCACACAGTCATGTGTATACGGAGAGTAGAGCAGTGGGCTAAGCACACACCCCTGAGGTGCACCAGTGTTGACTGTCAGCGAGGAGGAGATATTACCACCAATCCACACAGATTGTGGTCTTCCAGTTAGAAAGTCAAGAATCCAATTGCAGCAGGAGGTACAGAGGCCCAGGTTCTGTAATGTATCAATCAGGATTGTGGGAATGATGGTATTAAATACTGAGCTATAGTCGATGAACAACATCCTGACATAGGTGTTTTGGTGTCCAGGTGGTCTAAGGCCGTGTGAAGAGCCACTGAGATTGCATCTGCCGTTGACCTATTGTGGCGATAGGCAAACTGCAATGGGTCCAGGTCCTTACTGCTGCCCTCCTCTTCAGTTCCCTACCCTTCTGAGCCCTGAGGGCCAGACTCAGTGCCAGAGGCACGGCCGCTGTTGCTTCCCCCAAAATGAAGTGCTTATTGTTGAGAGGGAATGGCCACAGGGGTGCTCTCCACTTTCTGATGTTCTCCCTTCCCTCTCCTGACAGTCACTCATTTATCTGTCTCTTGTAGCCTTGGGGTGACTACCTCCCTGTAGCTCCTGTCTATCACTGTCTCACTTTCCCTAACAAGCTGAACGTCATCAAGCTGCAGTTCCAGTTTCCTAGCATGGTCTCTAAGGAGCTGTATCTTGATGCATCTGGTGCAGATGTGGCCATCAGGGAGGCTGGGCATCTCCTGGAAATCTCACACCTAACACTGGCTCTGTCAACATTACCCTATTCTCTCTAGAGTTGAATTAGAAATAAGGAATGAACTTACCTAGACTGGCTGTTCTTGCCGAAGCCCTGTTTAAGCCAAAGCCTTCCTACTCGTGACTCAGGACTACTCTGACAGCGGCCACTTCCATGATGACTGCTCGGTTAGGTAGTACTTCTCTTTTCCAGAGACCGGGTTTTTAAAAGCTCTTTGTCAGACTTGAAAAGTGTCCTTGAAAGACTCATCTTGGGAAAAGATGCATTGGAGGCCGAGAGAATAGCATTTTTACAGGAGATAGGGTGGGAAGAGATATAGTCAAGGTAGTCATTGGAATTGGTTGGTTTATAAAAGATGTTGGTCGACATTTTGTCTACAGAGTTGGAGACTAAGAAATCAAAAAAGGGGAGGGATGGACCAAGAGACTTGAAGGGCAGGGTGGAAGTTGGAAGCAAAATTGATGAAATTGGCGGGCTCAGCACGGGTGCATGAAGCAGCACTGATGTAGTCATCAATGTAGTGAAGAAAGAGTTAAGGAGCATTATCAAGTCTGGAGAAAGTGGGAAGAACTGAGTGAGGACCATTTCTGCCAGACAGAGGAGGTGGTGGTGGAGAGGAATTGATTGTTTCTTTTATTGAGAAAGAAGTGGAGAGCTTTAAGGCCTCTTCTATGGGGGAGGGGGGCAGACATGTATAGGGACATCCATGATGAAAATGAGGCAATCAGGTCCAAGTAACTGAAAGTTGTTGAGAAGATTAAGCGCGTGTGGAGAATTGCAGATGTAGGTGGGAAGGGATTGAACCAAGAGTTGAGGTATGTGGATACGAATTCAGTGTGTAGGAGCAGGCAGAAACAAAGGGCCTATCTGAACAGTCAGGTTTGTGGATGTTGGGTAGGAGCAAGAAGTGAATAGTGCGGGGTAAGGGAACTATGAGTTTGGTGGCTGTGGATGGGAGTTCTCCAGAGTTGATGAGGTCACTAATGATGTCGGAGACAGTTTTCTGATGGTCTGGATTGGGGTCCTCTTCAAAGGGTAAGTAAGATGAGGTCTAAGAGTTGTGGTTTACTGCAGCACACAACACCTCCTCTGTCTGTGGATTTGATGTGAGGTTGGGAATGGTGCGGAGAGAGTGGAGGGCAATGCAGTAGAGGGAGTAAGGTTTAAAGAGGAAAGAGCAGTGTTGAAGTTGAAATGGTTGATGTTCCATCAGCATTTAAAGATGAAAACATTTAGAGCAGGCAGAAGACCAGGAGTTTTGTCCAAGAAGAGGAGGAGATTTGAAGATGAGAGAAGGGGTCATCAGTGCAGGGAGGGGAATCCTTGCCAAAGAAGTGGGGCTGAAAACGGAGGCGACAGAGAAGAGCTTGGTGTTGTGATGGGCAGGGAATCACTGAAGTGCAGGTGAAGGTAAGACCCTTGCTGAGGACAGAGAGGATAGTGTCGTAGGGAATGGTGAAGACTCAGCAGGGATTAGAGCTCAGATCAGAGCTAACCCTAATGCAAAGAGAGCTGGAGATGTCAGAGGAGAGGGGAGGATTGCATTGTTCAGGGAAGGTAGAGTGGGAGGTAGGTGCAAGAGTGAACTTATAGGTTGTGGAATCAGTTCAGAGTTGAGTTATATATCTGAAGAAACTTTTGATGTTCTCTTTACTATTATTGGTTAGCTTACATTTGTATTCCATATTTTCCTTCTTTATTACTTTTTCGTTGCCTTCTGTTGGTTTTTAAAAGATTCCCTATCCTATAACTACACACTAATTTTTGCTCCCTTTACACCCTTTCTTTGTCTTTTATGTTGGCTTTAACTTATCTTGTCAGCCACGGTGATGTCATTCTGCTTTCAGAATACTTTTTCTTCATTGGGATGTATCTATCCTGCATCTTTCAAATTGCTCCCACAAACTCCAGCCATTGCTGCTCTGCCATTATCCTTACTAGTACTCCTTTCCAATCAATTTTGGCCAGCTCCTCTCTCATGCCTCTGTAATTTCATTTATTCCATTGCAATACTGATACATATGACTTTAGCTTCTCCTCAAATTGCAGGGTGTATTCTGTCATATTATGATCACTGTCTCCTAAGGGTTCCTTTACCTTAAGCTCTCTAATCAATTCTGGTTCATTGCACAATACCCAGTCCAGAACAGCTGATCCCCTAGTGGGTTCAACCATGAGCTACTCTAAAAAGCCAACTCATAGGCATTCTAAAAATTCCCTCTTGGGATCCAGCACCAACCTGATTTTCCCAATCTGCCTGCATATTGAAATCCCCTATGACTATCATAACATTGTCCTTTTGACATGCATTTTCTATCTCCCATTGTAATTTGTAGAGTAGACCACATCCTTACTACTGTTCGGAGGTCTGTATATAAATCCCATCAGGGTCTTTTTACCCTTACAGTTCTTTAGCTCGACCCACAATGATTCTACACTTTCCAACCAACCGCTTTCTAATGATTTGATTTCATCTTCTTACCAACAGCGCAAAACCACCCCCTCTGCCTACCTGCCTGTCCTTTAGATACAATGTGTATCCTTGGATGTTAAGCTCCCAGATATAATCTTCTTTCAGCCACGATTCAGTGATGCGCACAGTCATAAATTTCACAACATATGCCAGTGATCTGATTCTAATTCTGATATGTCAATCTCTAACTGTGCTACGTTCATCTTTTTTTATTCTGTATACTGTGTGCATTCAAATACTTTCAGTCCTGTATTCAACTTTTTCGATTTTGTCCCCCTTTTACATTGCAACATATCCCATTGACAGCAATTTTGCCCAATCATCAGCCACTCCTTGCTAGCAGTCTCACTACACATTGCCTCTCTTTGTAAACCAACTACCCCATCCTTAGCCCTATCACTCCAGTTCCCATCCCCCTGCCAAATTAGTTTAAACTCTCCTGAACAGCTCTTGCAAACTTACCTGCAAGAATGTTAGTCCCCTTCAGGTTCAGATGTAACCCTTCCCTTTTTTACAGGCCATAGCTTCTTCCGAAGAAATCCCAATGATCCATTAACACAATATGTAGATCTTGATGCAATATGTAGATAAGCCTACAAGAGGAGAGACTGTACTTGATTTGGTATTGGGAAATGAACCTGGTCAGGTGTCAGATCTCTCAGTGGGAGCACATTTTGGAGGTAGTGATCATAATTCTGTCTCCTTTACAATAGCATTGGAGAGAGATAGGAACAGACAAGTTAGAAAAACATTTAATTAGAGTAAGGGGAATTATGAGGCTATCAGGCAGGAAATTGGATGCTTAGATGTTCTCAGGGAAAAGTACAGAAGAAATGTGGCAAATGTTCAGGGGATATTTGTGTGGAGTTCTGCATAGGTACGTTCCAATGAGACAGGGAAGTTATGGTAGCGTACAAGAACCGTGGTGTACAAAGGCTGTAATAAATCTAGTCAAGAAAAGAAAATCTTACAGAAGGTTCAGAGAGCAAAGTAATGTTAGAGATCAAGATTATAAGGCTAATAGGAAGGAGCTTAAGAAGAAAATTAGGAGAGCCAGAAGGGGCCATGAGAAGGCCTTGGCGGGCAGGATTAAGGAAAACACCAAGGCATTCTACAGGTATGTGAAGAGCAAAAGGATAAGACATGAAAGAATAGGACCTATCAAGTGTGACAGTGGGAAAGTGTGTATGGAACTGGAGGAAATAGCAGAGGTACTTAATGAATACTTCAGTATTCACTATGGAAAGGGATCTTGGTGATTGTAGTGATGACTTTCAGCAGACTGAAAAGCTTGAGCATGTAGATATTAAGAAAGAGGATGTGCTGGATCTTTTGGAAAGCATCAAGTTGGATAAGTCACCGGGACCGGATGAGATGTACCCCAGGCTATTGTGGGAGGTGAGGGTGGAGATTGCTGAGCCTCTGGCGATGATCTTTGCATCATCAATGGGGACGGAAGAGGTTCTGGAGGATTGGAGGGTTGCGGATGTTGTTCCTTTATTCAAGAAAGGGAGTAGAGATAGCCCAGGAAATTATAGACCAGTGAGTCTTACCTCAGTGGTTGGTAAGTTGATGGAGAAGATCCTGAGAGGCAGGATTTATGAACATTTGGAGAGGTATAATATGATTAGGAGTAGTCAGCATGGCTTGTCAAGGGCAGGTCGTGCCTTACGAGCCTGATTGAATTTTTTGAGAAATTTGTGACTAAACACATTGATGAAGGTAGAGCCGTAGATGTAGTGTATATGGATTTCAACAAGGCATTTGATAAGGTACCCCATGTAGGGCTTATTGAGAAAATAAGGAGGCATGGGATCCAAGGGGACACTGCTTTGTGGATCCAGAACTGGCTTGCCCACAGAAGGCAAAGAGTGGTTGTAGATGGGTCATATTCTGCATGGAGGTTGGTGACAGGTGGTGTGCCTCAGGGATCTGTTCTGGGACCCTTACTCTTTGTGATTTTTATAAATGATCTGGATGAGGAAGTGGAGGGATAGGTTAGTAAGTCTGCTGATGACACAAAGGTTGGAGGTGTTGTGGATAGTGTGGAGGGCTGTCAGAGGTTACAGCGAGATATTGATAGGATGCAAAACTGGGCTGAGAAGTGACAGATGGAGTAATTTCTGAGGTAGGGACAGGTTCGGCACAACTTTGTGGGCTGAAGGGCCTGTATTGTGCTGTAGGTTTCCTATGTTTCTAATCTGAGCCCCTGCCCCCTGTGGCAGTTCCTCAGCCATGCATTCACCTGCCAGATCATCCTATTCTTACCCTCACTGGCACATGGCACGGGCAACAACCTACAGATTACTACATTGGTGGTCCTGCAGCTTCTATCTCGCCCCCTGAAATCTCTTTTCAGGACCTCCTCACCTTTCATACCTATGTCATTGGTGCCAAAATGTACCAAGACATCTGGCCGCTTTTAGGTTGCTGTGAACCCGATCTGAGACTTTCCTGACCCTGGCACCAGGGAGACAACATACCATCCAGGTGCTTCTATCACATCAACAGAAGGTCGCCTCTATTCCTCTAAGTATGGAATCCTCTATCATGATTGCAGTGCTCTTCACCTATTTCCCTTCTGAGCCACAGCACCAGACTCAGTGTCAGGGACCTGGTCACTGCGTCTTCACCCAAGTAGGTCGTCCCTCTCAACAGTATCCAAAGTGGTATACTGTATTTATTATTACAAGGACATTCTGCACTGGCTGCCCACTTCCCTCCCCTCTCTTGACGGGCACCCAGCAGGCTAGGAAGTGACAACTCCGTGTAGCTCCTATCTATCACTTTCTCGGACTCCTGCATCTGCCGCAGGTGAGCAAGCTGCAGCTCGGTGTGCCTGACGCAGATGTGGTTGTCCAGGAGCCTGGAGGTCTCCCAGAATTCTCACATCTCACACACAGAACAAAACACTGCCCCTGCAGCCATCCTCACTGCACTAACTGTGCTTAACGAATGAGGAATGAAGAATGAAGAAGAAGAAACTTACCAGATACTTAACTTACCCAAGCCTGATCTCGCCAAAGCCATCACTGCTTTGCACTATGTGTGAGTGCCAGAACAGATAATGGAGAGCTTGTGGAGATAGATATCGGTAAGACCTCAAAGCCAGGAATCAAAAGGTTGAACATGGTGCAACTTGTGTCCTGAGCTGTGTATATTTTAATGCCAGGAGTATCATTGGAAAGGCAGATGAACTCAGGGCATGGGTCAACACCCAGAATTATGATATTGTAGCCATTAGTGAAACTTAGTTGCTGGAGGGGCAGGATTGGTAGGTCAATATTCTGGGCTTCCGTTTTTTTAGGTGTGACATAGGAGTAGGGATTAAAAGAGAAGGGGTGGTGTTACTAGGCAGGGAAAATATCACAGCAGTGCTCAGTCAGGATAGACTGGACAACTTGTCTAGTGAGTCATTACGGGTGGAACTGAGGACTAAGAAAGGTATGAGCACGTTAATGGGGCTACATTACAGACCACCCAACAGTCTGAGAGATTTAGAGGAACTAATTTGTAGAAAGATCGCAGACTGCTTCAAGAAACATAAGGCTGTAATAGTAACTGATATTAACTTTCCACATATTGACTGGGACTCCCATACTGTAAAATGGCTAGATGGGATAGAGTTTGTCAAATATGTTCAGGAAAGTTTTCTTAATTAGTATGTAGAAGTCCCAATGAGAGATCATGTGATACTTTATCTGCTATTAGAGAATGAGACAGGGCAGGTGACAGAGGTTTGTATAGGTGAGCATTTTGCATCTAGTGACGACAATGCCATTAGTTTCAAAATAAATATGCAAAAAGATAGGTCTGGTCCGTGGGTTGAGATTCTAAATTGGAGAAAGGCCAACTTTGACGGTATCTATCAGAAATGGTCTGGCAAGTGTGTGTTGGGACAGGCTGTTTTCTGGCAAAGGTGTACTTGGAGGCCTTCAAAAGTGAAATTTTGAGAGGACAAAGCTTGTATGTGCCTGTCAAAATAAAAGGTAAAGACAACAGGTGTAGGAAACCTTGGTTTTCAAAAAATATTGAGACCCTGGTTAACAAAAAAACAGAGGAGGTGCATAGCAGACAGGAACAAATGAGGTGCTTAGTAGTACAAGAAATGCAAGAGAACACTTAAGAAAGAAATCAGGAGGGCAAAAAGAAAGCATAAAGTTGCTCTAGCAGACAAGGTGAAGGAGAATCCTAAGGTATGTTAAGTACAACAAGATTGCAAGGGACAAAATCCTCTGGAAGATCAGGATGTTAATCCATGTGTAGGGCCAAAAGGGATGGGGAGATCTTAAATGCATTTGTTTTGCATCTGTATTTACTCAGGAGACGGACAAAGACTCTATAGAAGTGAGGCAAAGTGGCATCAACTTAATGGACCCTGTACAGATTACAGAGGAGCAGGTTCTGAGACAAATCAGGGTGGATTAATCCCAGGTCCTGACAATGTGTGCCCTCGGATCTTGCGGGAGGCAAGTGCAGAAAGTGGAACAGGTAAGGCACCAGAGGACTGGAGGATAGCCAACGTTGTTCCACTGTTAAAGAAAGGCTCTAAAAATAAAACAGGAAATTATGGGCCAGTAAACCTGACATTAGCAGTGGGAAAGTTATTGGAAGGTATTCTATGGGATCAGATATATGAGTATTTGGATAAACATGGGCTGATTAAGGATAGTCAGCATGGCTTAGTGCGTAGTAGGTTGTGTGTATCCAATCTTATAGTTTTTTGAGGAATTTACCAGGAAAGTAGATAAAGGCAAGGCAGTGGATGTTGTCAGCGGTGGCTTTAGCAAGGCATTTGACAAGGTCCTGGATAGGAGATTGGTCAAGAAGGTTCAATCGCTCAGCAATGTGATTAACTGAATCAGCAAAACTTGTGGATGACACCAAGATTGGAAATGTAGTGAACAGTGAGGAAGGCAATCATGGCTTGCAGTGGGATCCGGACCAGCTAGAAAAAGGGCCGAAAATGGGAGAATGAATTTAATGCAGACAAGTGTGAGGTTTTGCACTTCAGTAGGACCAACCAGGGTAGGTCTTACACAGTGAATGGTAGAGCACTGAGAAGTGTGGTAGAACAAAGGGATCTGGGAGTACAGGTCCATAATTCATTGAAAGTGATGTCAAAGTCGTAAAGAGTGCTTTTGGCAAATTGTCCTTCATAAGTCAAGGTATTGATAAAGGAGATGGGATGTTATGTTGAAGTTGTATAAGATTTTGGTGAGGCCTAATTTGGAATTATTGTGTGCAGTTTTAGTCACCTGCCTACAGGAAAGATGTAAATAAGGTTGAAGGTACAAAGAAAATTTACAAGGATGTTGCCGGGTCTGGAGGACCTGAGCTATAAGGAAAGATTGAATAGGTTAGGACTGTATACCTTGGAACGTAGAAGATTGAGGGAAGATTTGACAGAGGTATGCACAATTATGAGAGGTATAGATAGGGTATCCTTAACATCAATATTGCATTTCTTGTACTTTTGTCTTTCACAAAACCACATTGTTCTTTGCCTATTTCAGCTTGTATCTTACTTTTAGCTCTTGTCATCAAATTTCTTAGAAGTATCTTGGTGATATGACTCATTAAACTTATGGCCCTTTGTAATTCACATTCAATTGCTCCAGGTTTCTTAGGAAGAGTGATAAATACTGATTTTTTCATCTCTTTTGGTATTATTCCAGTCTCATAAATGTCATTGATTAAATCAGTAAGTTTTTCAATTCCATAATCTTCAAGGGCGATCATTTGTTCTATTACTAATTCATCAGGACCTGCTGCCTTTCCTTTCTTCATCTTATTTATTGCATTACGAACTTCAGATTTTAAAATACTTGGACCTTCAATGTTTTTCTTAATTTCTGGTTTTTCGCCTTGATCGTTTTCAAACAATTCTTGAATATACTCAGTCCATCTGTTCATAGTCTCATCTTTTTCCATGATAATGGTACCGTCCTTTGCTTTCAAACATCCACTTGAAGAACAGAGGAGCTTTTTACCAGTGATCTTCTTGATTTGTTGATGTAACCTTTTTGGATCAGTAATAGGGATTCTTTCTACTTGCTCACATTCCTGGTTTAACCATTCTTCTTTGACTTTTTGAAATAAGCTTTTAACTTTTTTATCTAAGGACTTATATTCGATAGGATTTGCTTTCTTCTGTCTCCTTTCTTCCATTAGATTTTTGATTTCATCTGTCATCCATTTATTCTTTGTGCTTTTTTCATTTTTAGGAATCACTGACTTTGCTGATTCTACCAAGGCATCCTTAGAGAGTTAAACTTCATTTCTACATGATTGCTATCATCTTCAACAGATTCTATTTCTAGACTTTGAAATCTATTCCTTACTTCAAATGTAAACTTTTGTCTTAAGTTTTCTTCTTTAATTAATTGCAAGTAGTCAAGGGATTGTTCAGTTTTTTGCTTCTTTCGTTTTTTAAGTTTTACTTTTACATGACATACTACTGGGTTATGGTCACTATTAGAGTCTGCACCTGGATATGTTTTGCATTGAGTCACTGAATTTCTAAATCTTTGGTTTATAGTAAGAAAGTCAATTTGATTTCTAATGTTATCACCTGGACTTTTCCAGGTCCACAGCGTCTTGGATAGTTTTTAAAGTAGGTATTCATAATGACCCAATTATTCATCTTGCACCATTCTACCCATTTCTCAACATCAATATTGCATTTATCAACATCAAAAAAAAGATTTGTTTGTTTGTTTTATCGACTACACAAAAGCATTTGATAAAGTGAAGCACAATAAGTTACTTGAAATATTACAGGAAACTCTAGATCTAGTTTCGAAAGACCTCTGCCTAATCAGAAATCTGTACTGGGAACAAACTGCCACTGTAAGAATAGATGAAGTGAGTCAGTTTACGAAAATCAAGAGAGACGTTAGACAAGGGTGTGTTTTCTCCCCTGATTTGTTTAATGCGTACAGTGAAACAATATTACAAAAAATAAGAGACATCTTGGGAATCAAAGTTGGCGGTGAAAACATCAATAATTTTAGATATGCAGATGACATTGTGTTAATTGCAAGTACGGAGGAAGAACTACAAAATTTAATTGATATAATTGTTGAAGAAAGTGCAAAAATGGGTCTATCTATCAATTGCATAAAGACAGAATGTATGGTGATATCCAAAAAGAAGGAGAATCCTATCTGCAGGCTGAGAGTAAATGGGGAAGACATAAAACAAGTAAAGAACTTCTGCTACTTAGGAAGCTGGGTGACATCAGATGGACGGTGCGACATGGACATCAAAAGAAGAATAGGGATGGCAAAAGACACCTTTACGAGAATGAAGAGTATACTGACCAATACTAAACTAGGCATGACAACCCACCTCAGAGCACTGAAATATTATGTTTATCCAGTTATGTTATATGTCTCAGAATGTTGGACAATATCTAGTAACATGAAGAAACGAATTGTAACAGCAGAGATGTGGTTTTTGAGGAGGATGCAAAGAATATCATGGATGAAACGAATATCTAACGAGGATGTCATGAACAGAGCAAACACAAAAAGGGAAATAACGTATGAGATCATGAAAAGGCAACGTAACTTCATTGGACATGTGATTAGGAAAGAGGAGTTAGAATGCACGGTAATTATGGGAAAGATTGAAGGAAAGAAAGCAAGAGGAAGACAAAGACAAATGATGATGGAAACAGCAGCCAGAGAACTGGAAATGAATACCAATGAATTGATCCACTTGACCCGAAACAGGAGTGTGTAGCCCATGGCAGTCAAAGCTCAAACTGGGCACGGCACCTGACGATGATGATGATAGATAGGGTAAATGCAAGCAAGCTTATTCCATTGAGGTTGGGTGTGGCTACAACTGGAGGTCATGGGTTAAGAGTGAAAGGTGAAAAGATTAAGGGGAACATGAGGGGAAACTTCTTCACTCAGAGGTTCGTGAGAGTGTGGGATGAGGTGCCAGTGCAAGGAGTGCATGCAATCTCAATTTCAGCGTTTAAGGGAAGTTTGGATAGGTAGGTGTATGGTAGGGATACGGAGGGCTATGGTCCTGGTGCAGGTTGTTGGGAGTAGGCAGTCTAAATGGTTTTCTATGGACTAGATGGGCTGAAGGGCCTGTTTCTGTGCTGTATTTTTCTATGACTCTAAATCCCTTCAGCCAGCACAATATCCACATCCCCTCATCGTCTGCAGTTTCATGTGACTGTCTAAGAGCCCCTTGAATGCATCTGTCATATCTGCCTCCACCACCCCATCTGGCAGCACATCCAGGGACCCACCAGTCTCCGTGAAAAACACAATCAGATTTATCATCACTGACATATGTTGCTTTGTTTCAACTTTTCCTCCTCACCTTAAATGCATGCTGTGTAGTGTTAAGGACATCTCTTCGCAGGTCAGTGGTGGGGAGGATGCTGGAATCTACAGTACAGGATGTAAGTACAGAACAGATTGAGAATAATAACAACAGTGATCAGAGTGAGTGTTGGGTTATGAGAGGAAAGTCAGTTTTAGCTGGTCTTCAGATAGCTGTGGAGGCCAATTCATTGGATATGTTTAAAGTGGAAGTTGATAGGTTCTTGATCAGTCAGGGCATCAAAGGTTACGGGGAGAAGGCAGGTGAATGGGGTTGAGAGGGATGGAATGGTGGTGCAGATTCGATGGACCGAATGGCCTAATTCTGTTCCTATATCTTATGGTCTTACTGGAGTTCTTCGGAGATGTGACCTTTGGACCAGATAGAAGGGGGGGGGGTGTACATTTGGATTTCTGTAAGACTTCGAGAAGATCCTACACAGGAGTTTGGTCAACAGTGTTGGAGTACTCAGTACTGGGAATAAAGTACTGGTGTGGATGAAATTTTGGACATCAAGCACTGTGGCCATAAGGATCGTTCTCAGGTTCCTGCAGAGACTACTCCATGCTGACTGTTCACTGTGCGTGTTTGGGACATCAGGCTAAAGGATCGGAGCTTGCGGCTGACGCCCTGAGCAGGAGTTTGGAGAATAATACAGGCTGCAGGGGGACAGAGGTGAGGGCATGGCAGATACAACATAATGTCAAAACGTGTTTGATGCACAATGCAGGAAGGTGACCAGCCCCTACCCCTGAGCCCTCTTCTCCGGACGTTCGTTGGCGCAGGATGAGGATCGGGGCGATTGCGGATCGGAGCGGGACCCGGGAGGAACTGGGACACGGAGCAGGCGTGCTCACCCTGCAGTTCCCTTTCCCGACGCCAGAGGCCGCGCTGGACCAGTCCGCACACATTCGAGCTCCGGCCGCCGACAGAGGGCTCGTCGGTACGATGTAGAGTCCGGTCCCTTCCTTCACCGTCACTTGCCTCTCCCTTCTCACCTCAGCCCTTTCCCTCTCCTCATCCACCCCTTCTTCTCTCCCCCCGTCTCCGTTTCACCCTACTCACCCTCATACCCTTCCTACACCATCTCCCTCAGCCTCCTCACACCCAATCCTCATCCCCCTCGAGTTGCGGGGTCCGGTCCAGTCCGACCCCACAAGCCCCTTGCACCCCCTCAGTGGTTGGTAAGTTGATGGAGAAGATCCTGAGAGGCAGGATTTATCAACATTTGGAGAGGAATAATAAGACTGGGAATAGTCGGCATGGCTTTGTCAAAGGCAAGTCGTGCCTTAATTATCCTTGTAAGCGGAACAAGTGCTACACATGCCCTTACACTTCCTCCCTCACTACCACTCAGGGCCCCAGACAGTCCTTCCAGGTGAGGCGACACTTCACCTGTGAGTCGGCTGGGGTGATATACTGCGTCCGGTATATTGGCGAGACCCGACGCAGACTGGGAGGTCTCTCGCTGAGCACCTACGCTCTGTCCGCCAGAGAAAGCAGGATCTCCCAGTGGCCACACATTTTAATTCCGCATCCCATTCCCATTCTGATATGTCTATCCACGGCCTCCTCTACTGTCAAAATGAAGCCACACTCAGGTTGGAGGAACAACACCTTATATTCCGTCTGGGTAGCCTCCAACCTGATGGCATGAACATCGACTTCTCTAACTTCCGCTAATGCCCCACCTCCCCCTCGTACCCCATCCGTTATTTATTTATATACACACATTCTTTCTCTCTCTCCTTTTTCTCCCTCTGTCCATCTGACTATACCCCTTGCCCATCCTCTGGGGTTTCCCCCCTCCCCCCCTTCTCCCTGGGCCTCCTGTCCCATGATCCTCTCGTATCCCTTTTGCCAATCACCTGTCCAGCTCTTGGCTCCATCTCTCCCCCTCCTGTCTTCTCCTATCATTTTGGATCTCCCCCTCCCACTCCCACTTTCAAATCCCTTACTAGCTCTTCCTTCAGTTAGTCCTGACGAAGGGTCTCGGCCCGAAACGTCGACTGTACCTCTTCCTAGAGATGCTGCCTGGCCTGCTGCGTTCACCAGCAACTTTGATGTGTGTTGCTTGAATTTCCAACATCTGCAGAATTCCTGGTGTTTAAGTGTGAGGTGGTTCATTTTGGTAGGTCAAATATGATGGCAGAATATAGTATTAATGGTAAGACTCTTGGCAGTCCGTTGGATCAATGCGGGTCTGAGACCATAGGACACTCAAGGCTGCTGCACAGGTTGACTCTGTGATTAAGAAAGCATACGGTACATTGGCCTTCATCAATCATGGGATTGAGTTTAGGAGCTGAGAGGTAATGTTGCAGCTATATAGGACCCTGGGCAGATCCCACTTGGAGTACTGTGCTCAGTTCTGGTCGCCTCACTACAGGAAGGATGTGGAAACCATAGAAAGGGTGCAGAGGAGATTTACAAGGATGTTGCCTGGATTGGGGAGCATGGTTTATGAGAATAGGCTGAGTGAACTCGACCATTTCTCCTTGGAGTGTCGGAGGATGAGAGGTGACCTGATAGAGGTGTATAAGATGATAAGATAGTCATAGTCGTACTTTATTGATCCTGGGGGAAATTGTTTTTTGTTACAGTTGCACCATAAATAATAAATAGTAATAGTAGTATTACTATTAGTAAATAGTAATAGTCATAGAAATAATAAATAGCAATAGAATAGTAATAGAAAAATAGTAATAAATTGTTAAATAGTAATATGTAAATTACACCTGTAAATTATGAAATAAGTCCAGGACCAGCCTATTGGCTCAGGGTGTCTGACCCTCCAAGGGAGGAGTTGTAAAGTTTGATGGTCACAGGCAGGAATGACTTCCTATGACGCTCCGTGCTGCATCTCGGTGGAATGAGTCTCTGGCTGAATGTACTCCTGTGCCCACCCTGTACATTATGTAGTGGATGGGAGACATTGACCAAGATGGCATGCAACTTAGACAGCATCCTCTTTTCAGACACCACCGTCAGAGAGTCCCAGTTTGGCAAAAGAATAAATCAAGGAAGGTAGTGCACCCGTGGCTGACAAGAGAAATTAGGGATAGTATCAATTCCAAAGAAGTAGCATACAAATTAGCCAGAGAAAGTGGCTCACCTGAGGACTGGGAGAAATTCAGAGTTCAGCAGAGGAGGACAAAGGGCTTAATTAGGAAGGGGAAAAAAGATTATGAGAGAAAACTGGCAGAGAACATAAAAACGGACTGTAAAAGCTTTTATAGATATGTAAAAAGGAAAAGACTGATAAAGACAAATGTAGGTCCCCTGCAGACAGAAACAGGTGAATTGATTATGGGGAGCAAGGACATGGCAGACCAATTGAATAATTACTTTGGTTCTGTCTTCACTAAGGAGGACATAAATAACCTTCCAGAAATAGTAAGGGACAGAGGGTCCAGTGAGATGGAGGAACTGAGTGAAATACATGTTAGTAGGGAAGTGGTGTTAGGTAAATTGAAGGGATTGAAGGCAGATAAATCCCCAGGGCCAGATGGTCTGCATCCTAGAGTGCTTAAGGAAGTAGCCCAAGAAATAGTGGCTGCATTAGTGATAATTTTTCAAAACTCGTTAGATTCTGGACTAGTTCCTGAGGATTGGAGGGTGGCTAATGTAACCCCACTTTTTAAAAAAGGAGGGAGAGAGAAACCGGGGAATTATAGACCGGTTAGCCTAATGTTGGTGGTGGGGAAACTGCTGGAGTCAGTTATCAAGGATGTGATAACAGCACATTTGGAAAGCGGTGAAATGATCGGACAAAGTCAGCATGGATTTGTGAAAGGAAAATCATGTCTGACGAATCTCATAAAATTTTTTGAGGATGTAACTAGTAGAGTGGATAGGGGAGAACCAGTGGATGTGGTATATTTAGATTTTCAAAAGGCTTTTGACAAGGTCCCACACAGGAGATTAGTGTGCAAACTTAAAGCACACGGTATTGGGGGTAAGGTATTGGTGTGGGTGGAGAATTGGTTAGCAGACAGGAAGCAAAGAGTGGGAATAAACGGGACCTTTTCAGAATGGCAGGCGGTGACTAGTGGGGTACCGCAAGGCTCAGTGCTGGGACCCCAGTTGTTTACAATATATATTAATGACTTGGATGAGGGAATTAAATGCAGCATCTCCAAGTTTGCAGATGACACGAAGCTGGGTGGCAGTGCTAGCAGTGAGGAGGATGCTAAGAGGATGCAGGGTGACTTGGATAGGTTGGGTGAGTGGGCAAACTCATGGCAGATGCAATTTAATGTGGATAAATGTGAAGTTATCCACTTTGGTGGCAAAAATAGGAAAACAGATTATTATCTGAATGGTGGCCGATTAGGAAAAGGGGAGGTGCAACGAGACCTGGGTGTCATTATACACCAGTCATTGAAAGTGGGCATGCAGGTACAGCAGGCGGTGAAAAAGGCGAATGGTATGCTGGCATTTATAGCGAGAGGATCCGAGTACAGGAGCAGGGAGGTACTACTGCAGTTGTACAAAGCCTTGGTGAGACCACACCTGGAGTATTGTGTGCAGTTTTGGTCCCCTAATCTGAGGAAAGACATCTTTGCCATAGAGGGAGTACAAAGAAGGTTCACCAGATTGATTCCTGGGATGGCAGGACTTTCATATGAAGAAAGATTGGATGAATTGGGCTTGTACTCATTGGAATTTAGAAGATTGAGGAGGGATCTGATTGAAACGTATAAGATCCTAAAGGGGTTGGACAGGCTAGATGCAGGAAGATTGTTCCCGATGTTGGGGAAGTCCAGAACGAGGGGTCACAGTTTGAGGATAGAGGGGAAGCCTTTTAGGACCGAGATTAGGAAAAACTTCTTCACACAGAGAGTGGTGAATCTGTGGAATTCTCTGCCACAGGAAACTGTTGAGGCCAGTTCATTGGCTATATTTAAGAGGGAGTTAGATATGGCCCTTGTGGCTACAGGGGTCAGGGGGTATGGAGGGAAGGCTGGGGCGGGGTTCTGAGTTGGATGATCAGCCATGATCATAATAAATGGCGGTGCAGGCTCGAAGGGCCGAATGGCCTACTCCTGCACCTATTTTCTATGTTTCTATACAGAGGAGATGTCAGGGGTAAGTTTTTTTTACCCAGAGAGTGGTGAGTGTGTGGAATGGGCTGCCGGCGACGGTGGTGGAGGCGGATACGATAGGGTCTTTTAAGAGACTCCTGGATAGGTACATGGAGCTCAGAAAAATAGAGGGCTATGGGTAACCCTAAGAAATTTGTCAGGTAAGGACGTGTTCAGCACAGCTTTGTGGGCCGAAGGGCCTGTATTGTGCTGCAGGTTTTCTGTATTTCTGTATGCTCCCTCACACTCATATCCCTCCTACACCATCCCCTCGCAGACCCCACCGCTACCCTCATCTTCCTCATTCCTTGGCCCCTCCCTGAATCCCACACGGGGTAGAAATGAATACTAAAGGAGGCCATTCAGTCCATCTGCTGTCAAGCACTGATTGTCCCTCATCTGCGAGTGAGTGCCAGAGGATGTCTGTGGTGTGGATGGAGGAGTTTAAATCAGAGGACACCCTCTGGGTGAAGGATGAGTATTGGGTGGGTGGGTGTGTGTCTGAGATAGGGGTGGAGGATATGGGGGTTTAATCAGAGGACCCTGTCCTGGTGAAGGTCAGGTATGCCAGTTTCGAGCTCTTCACTCCCAGACTCGTACTGGTGTTTGGGACCTTTACTGCTGGAACTTTATTTTACAAGAAGCAACTTCTTTTGATCAAACAATCCATTCACACAGATGGATGTTCCTGTTCATGACTTTCAAACGTTGGTCTTGTTCTACAAAAGATCTGACGTCCAGGGGTCACCTCCCCCTCAGACCCAGGGGACAGCTCTTCCCCAACCCCCTCCTTTGGCTGATTTCCTGAAAGTAACATCGCTGGTAGACGGTGGTGAAGAAGGCTTTGGCATTCTTCTTCACTGACCTGAGTGTAGACATTTATAATGTGCAAAGCGTTGGATGAGGATGGAGTTGGAATATTGCATTCAGTTTCAGCCACCTTGCTGTAGGGAAGATGTCATGAAGTTGGTAAGATTGCTGAGGAGTTTCATGTTGGGAACCCCTGGTGGGAGAGGTCAGGATTTTATTCCTTGGAGTGTAGGAGACTGAGGGATGACCATATAGAGATGGATACTCCTCACCTCCCCCCAGATCTATTTCTCAACCACACACTGTTCCAGTTAATTTCCTGACCTGCACGTGTTGGGATACGAGTGGAAACCGGAGCTCCGGCGAGAAACCCATGTGGTCACAAGGAGAATGTAGAAACTTCACACTGACAGTGGCAGAGGGTGGGATCGAACCTGTGTCAGCAGAGCTGGAGGAGTGGGGCAGGAATGGGGCCACCATTGAGCACGTATGCAAGGAGCGTTGTCGCAGGAAATCAGCATCCATCAAGGACCCCCACCACCTCTCTTCTTGCAGCTGCCATCAGCTCCCACACCGCAGCCCCAAGAACAGCCCTTACCCCTTAACATCAGGCTCTTGAACCAGAGGGGATAACCTCAGTTGCCCCTTCACTGATCTGTTCCCACAATCTACGGACTGACTTTCAAAGACTTTTCACCTCATGTTCTCGTTGCTCATTGGTAATTTATTTATTATTATTTTGCTTGCTCTTTTGTTGTTTATTTGTATTTACTGTGAATACCTGCAAGAAAATGAATCAGGGTTGTGTATGGTGTCTTATATGTACACCATACATTTACTTTGATAATAAATTTACTTTGAAGTTTGAGTGAGTCCAGTGTAGACTGAGCTACTGGAAGAAAGTAGACAGAGGGGTGACATTGGAGTTGGATTAAAGAGGGGAAGAGGTAAAGAGGAGTGGAGCAGGGAAGTCTGAATGTCTTCACAGAGAGAGGTTAGTATCAGTGGGGACATTAACTTAATTTCTGGGACCCCCCCCGCTCCCCCAAAGTGACAGAAGGGAATCTCCCACTGCTGAGGTTCGGTGGTTTCTGGTGCGAGTTTTTGAGGCTGGTGGCACACATACCCACTGTCGTTCTGTTATGCTCAGCCCAGGCTGCTGTCCCAGCTTCCAAACCCCCTCAGTCCATGGAGACAGGGATAATAAATCAGTCATAATGGAATGGCAGTGCAGACTCCATGAGCCGAGTGGCCTAACTCTGCTCCCATGTCTCATGTCTTATGGATGATGAAGAGCTGAGGAGACAGATCAGCCAGGCAGAAATCAGATTAACACCAGCAGCTCCCACTGTGACAATGCAGGGTGGAAACCACAAAGTCTCATTTAATCTCTTCCCAACTCCTTCAGGGAGATTTACTTGTCATTAATGAACAATCAGGGAGATTTCAGCTTCATAAGAATCACCTATGTACTTCACCCTCAACATACTGTATCCCCCTTTCTCTCCCACCCCTCCTACTCCCTCCACTCTTCCTCCCTGGCCTATTTTTGTTTAATCTTGATGTCTTATGTCTAATCTTGATGTCCCCCTGTTCTGAGTCTCTGCCATCTGGTCCTAGACTCCCCAGTATAGGAAGGATCCTCTCATATCCACTCTGTCTGTGTCCTCTGGTCCTATACTCCCTGACTAAAGGAACATCCTCTCACAGCCATTCTATCTCAGCCTTTTAATCTTCAATAGAGTTCAATGAGATCCCAGGTATATTTAAAGCGGAAGTTGATAGGTTCTTGATTAGTAAGGGGATCAAAGTTTTGGGGAGAAGGGGTTCAGAAAGATAAGCAATCAGCCATGGAGTGGCAAAGCAGAACTGATGGGCCAAATGGCCTAATTCTGCTCCTAAATCATATGCTCTGTGCCCTCCTTTTGATAGCACAGGAGAGGGTGGGAAGAAGATTTACTCGGATATCGGTTGGAGGAGGAGATGTGGTGATATGGGATGGTGGGGGAGAGAAAAGAGAAAGGGAACAGAGGTGGAATCGTTACCTGCAACTGATGAGTTCAATATTCATGACACAAGGCTGCAGATCAGCCAGGTGGAATATGAGTTGTTGTTTCTGTGGGGGGAGATGATCCCTGACTCGGGGTTTTAGGGAAAGGGAAGGGACCAGATCAAACCCCTGGAGTCCCAGAATGAACTCCCACCATAGATATTTTAAAAATGTTTGTGATTTGGAGGAGCATTTATTCCTTACGTGAAGGAAAATGTGGCTACTGGTAACCCAGGCTCCATTTCACAAGTGACCCATAGACACCCCTTGCCCAAGGTCTACCCTAATGCTTCCCTCAGCTGGGGCTGCTGGGTGAAGGGATGTCACCGCTCAGAGCTCAAGCCATGAAAGACGAGTCAGTGGATGAACAGAAACGGATTGTTAAACAGTTGCCCCGTCAGTCGGCAGCGATTTATCCTCGATGGAATTTATTCCATGACGGAATCCCACTTTCTAGCTGGAATAAATTCCTGCAGAAGGAATGGACCTCCTCTTATGGACGGGAAGCTGCTGACTGTCTTGAGGCTAATTAGGATAGATAAATCCCCAGGGCCTGACAAAGTGTCCCCTCTGACCTTGTGGGAGACAAATGCAGAAATTGAAGAGGTATTTAAAATAACCTGAGCCAGGGGTGAGTTGCCGGAGGATTAGAGGACAGCTAATGCTAATGTCAGAAAGGATCCAAGAATAATCAGAGAAGTGACAGGTCAGTGAGCTTGACATCAGTCGTGGGTAAATTATTGGAAGGTATTCGAAGCAACCTCTTGTATATGTATTTGGATAGACAGGGCCTTTTAGTGATAGTCAATATGACTATGCGCGCAGTAGGTCATGTCTAATCAATTACCAAGAATGTTGATGAAGGAAAGGAAGTGGATGCTGTTTAAATAGACTTTAGGAAGGCCCTTGACAAAGTCCTGCATGGGAGGCTGGTCCAAAAGGTTAGGTTGCTTGGCACTCAGAATGAAGTTGCCAACTGGATTCAACGTTGGCTTTTCTGGGCAGAGTGGTCAGTGAGAAAGGCTATCAAGGCTTGGAAAGTGACCTGGACTAGCTGAGAAAATGGTCTGAAAAATGGTAGATGGAGCTTAATGCACACAAGTGTGAGATGTTGCATTTTTAGAGAGATCTTGGGGTCCAAGTGCACAGCTCGCTGAAAGTGGTTATACAGGCTGACAGGGTAGTAAAGAAGGGGGATCACTTGTTTGTCTTTATTAGTTGAGGAACTGAGTTCAAATGTCAGGAAGTTACACAGAACAGAATGGGCCTGTGTGTAGAAATGTCTTGTCTCAAAAAGGGCTGAATCTCTGGAATTCTGTTTCCCTGACAGTGGTGGAGGCTGGATCACTGGATATATTGAAGGTGGCGACAGATAAATATTTGAAAGTTTGAGGAATTGAAGGTGATGGGAAACTGAGGGGGAGTTGAGGCCAGTGTAACTGATCAGATATTGAAGATTGCAGAAGGCTTGATGGACCCAGTGAACTACTCCTGTCCCCATTTTCACGTGACTCATCTGTACTAAATCTTTAATTACAACACAAGTTTATGAGGATCTTTGTCTCTCAACAACTCTGGCAGGCCAATCTGCATTCAATAATCACTTTATTGATTTATAATAGCATAGGGTGAAGGAGGCCAAATTCACAAAACCTTAATTATCACAAGCTAGAAAAGTATTTAAAGTTTCATACACAAATTTTCTATTTCCACCAGTTGCAAATTTCATACAAAGGCATGACTTACAACAGCCAGTGATTAAGGTTGACAGCGAAAGGAAATCACCCATGGATAACTGTGTTGTGATCTGTCATTATAGAATCCTCAACCTTCTGCCAGGCAAATCCGTGAATCCTTGAAGTAATGATTTTTCATGTTTAACTGTACGGTGAGACATGTAAGACGTTCTTTTCTGTTATTTTCCTCTTTTACTTTTTTCAGAAAACTAAGTACAAGAAACGTCATTTCTCACCTTTAAAATGTTAACAATCATGTATTTTAAAATTAAAGAATTTTTAGGCTTAACCTTGGTTTAACCCATGAGCCATTGCTCCCATTTTCTGGAGGCTTGTTATAATTACAAAGTTTATGAGCTGATTTTAAAGCGTGCCTAATATTGTATGCTGCTGGAAGTATGAATACATGTGCATGCACAAACTCTCTCAGTGCACACTGTTCATTAACACTAACACTGCATTATACATACGTTTGATTTGTCAAACCTCCCATCTCTGAAACACGTAATTAATATGTTTACTTAATTAAATTTAAACCCATCCTTTAGTGTGGGGAAAGACCAGAGAAGGTGTAGGCTTCCCCTACATCATCAAAAAGCAGGCACAGACCTGCTCCTCAGTCTCACTGAATACGTCACTGCTGTTTGCTCTCTGCTTCTTTCGACTGTTCTCTCAGGACAGCCATAGACCTCAAAAGTATTGTGCACTAGACCAAAGCCTGATTAACAACAGAACCAAAAATAAATCAATGCAACACAATTGTAGAACCTTTTGAGTATGCAAAATGGCTGCTGTGTTTCTCTATATGAAATGCTGTTGCTATTAAGAATCAGCTACAACAAATTCTGAAACATCAATGTAAATTTGAATGATTTCTTACAGCTCAGATGGTTCAGAGCTTAGGAAATCAGCTAAGTGTACAGAGTTGTGGTCCTGGTTTTGAAGCATCAATTCCTATTGGTTCCCCAGCCTCAATCAGGGACACCGTTCCTTCTGTCACAATATGTTGGCCTCTGCACACTGTTCATGTTATTGGTTATGGACTTTGGCAATATTTGGAATCATGGTACAACTGGCCCTGAGGACAAGAGGAGTCTTTGCTTGTTCTGTTCAGTTGGTGCCAGCGTTAAAGATGTGATCTAATGTACTATCTGCATTTTAGGTCGAAACTTTGTGTTTGGTCTAGGTATCCATCAAGTACCACCGGAACTGGCAGAATAGGAGAAAGAGTTGCTACTCGTCCTGATCAGAATCTGACGTGGAATCACGGTCACTGGTGAACTCATTAGCCGCTTCCTCTAACGGACCCATCGTTCCATCCGGCCTCACTCTCATCGGCTTAATTATCTCCTCCCTGAGAATACAAGTCATATCCCATTGAAAGGTGATGAGTGGCAGCTTCCGTCACTGTTGTCGACTGATAAAAAGGTCAAAATATCTCTAACACACAAATCTCCATTAGACCCAGTAAACCAATTAAAGACTAAAGCAAGATCCAACCCTAATGAATCTAGAACAGGATGCAGAACCATTGTCTCAGAGAGTGCAACCTCCCCCCCCAACCCCCACCCCCCACCCCCACGCACACCCTACTGCCCCACATCCCCTCCCAGGTCTGAAAGCAACTCATTAAATGCATTCAAATAAGCAAATTTATTTAATTTTGGTAAATAGAGCAATCGTGCTCAACACGAATCCTGTGTCAACTCCAATGCCTCTCAAGTACAGGCAAGCTGATTCTGATTGGCATGCCTCATCCCGGACTCCCTTTGTTTAGGAAAGTTTAATTATAAAATTGTCAGTCAGTTTAATCTCTTCAAAGGAACTTTGTGCCTCTTCCCAGCTAATCCAATTACATCTACCCAGTGCACTGCGGCCTGATCTAACCATGATTTTCTAATCAAAAGCAGGAACTGCACCTGCACAAATACAACCCAAACTCCAGGAAAAGGTCCAATGCCTGAGAGAATTATGGATTAAATTATTAAATACAGATTCACACCCATTCAGGAATTTTCAGTTTTCAGATGATTCTCATGTATGTAGTCATTCCTCCATAGAGATTAGAACCTGCAGGTAGACTTTGGTGTCGTCCAGCTCCTCGTGCTCTGCAGACCACGACTGCTTCTCTTCTCCTGTACATGCTGTGTACCCAAACTGTCCCAAAACCACAAGCTGTCATAATGACGTAGATCTCAAAGCAGCGGAGAATCACTCAGCAACAGTCCAGCCCCAACATCCCAATCCCATTGTTCACCCCTTCCTCCAGGAACTTCTGTATACCCAGCACTCCACCTACAGCAGGATTATCAAACATTACAGGTGGAACAGTTGGTGTGATAATAAATTTACTTTGAACTTTGATCCTGTCCTTACAACTGGTCACCCACACTCAAGACCCAAAACCAGTGTAGAGAGGTAAAGGGGATTCGGCCCCTCGAACCTCGCCCACCCCTCTATTAGTTCATAGTAGTCATAGTCATACTTTATTGATCCCGGGGGAAATTGGTTTTCGTTACAGTTGCACCATAAATAATTAAATAGTAATAAACCATAAATAATTAAATCGTAACATGTAAATTATGCCAAGAAATAAGTCCAGGACCAGCCTATTGGCTCAGGGTGTCTGACCCTCCAAGGGAGGAGTTGTAAAGTTTGATGGCCACAGGCAGGAATGACTTCCTATGACGCTCCGTGCTGCATCTCAGTGGAATGAGTCTCTGGCTGAATGTACTCCTGAATGAGTCCTAGTTCATTAGACCAGTGTACACAGGTAAAGGTAATTCAGCCCCTCGAACCTTGCCCACCCCTCTAATAGACCATAAGACCATAAGACATAGAAGCAGAACTAGACCATTCAGCCCATCAAGTCTGCTCCACCATTCCGTCATGGCTGATCCCGGATCCCACTCAACCCCACATACCCACCATCTCACCACATCCTGTGATGCCCTGACTGATCAGGAAACGATCAACCTCTGCCTTAAATATACGCATGGACTTCGCCTCCACTGCAGTCTTCCACAGATTCACCTCTCTCTGGCTAAAAAATTCCTCCTTCCCTCTGTCACCAGAGGTCACCAGTCAATTTTGAGGCTGTGCCCTCATGTACGGCACCTTGTCAAAGGCCTTCTGAAAACCCAAGTACACCACATCTACTACATCTCCTTTGTCTACCCTGCTTGTAATTTCCTCAAAGAATTGCAGTAGATTTGTCAGGCAGGATTTTCCTTTCAGGAAACCATGCTGGCTTTGGCCTATCTTGTGCCTTCAGGTACTCGGTAATCTCATCCCTAACAATTGATTTCAACAACTTCCCAACACTGATGTCAGGCTAACAGGTCTATAGTAGACCCCACCTGGAGTATTGTGTGCAGTTTTGGTCTCCAAATTTGAGGAAGGACATTCTTGTTACGGAGGGAGTGCAGCGTAGGTTCACTGGGTTAATTCCAGGGATGGTGAGAATGTCATATGTTGAAAGATTGGAGCGACTGGGCTTGTATACACTGGAATTTAGAAGGATGAGAGTGGATCTGATTGAAACATATAAGATTATTAAGGGATTGGACACGTTAGAGGCAGGAAACATGTTCCCGATGTTGGGGGAGTCCAGGTCACAGTTTAAGAATAAGGGGTAGACCATTTAGAATGGAGTTGAGGAAAAACTTTTTCACACAGAGGGTTGTGGATCTGTGGAATGCTCTGCCTAAGACGGCAGTGGAGGCCAATTCTCTAGATTCTTTCAAGAAAGAGTTAGATAGAGCTCTTAATGATAGCGGAGTGAAGGGATATGGGAAGAAGGCAGGAACAGGGTACTGATTATGGCTGATCAGCCATGATCACAGTGAATGGTGGTGCTGGCTTGAAGGGCCGAATGGCCTACTCCTGCACCTATTGTCTATTGTCTAATACCGACACACTGGATTTTATTTTCTCCCTCTCAAATTTCAATGTGAACTCGATCATACTGTGATCACTGTTCCCTAAGAGTTCCTTAACCTTAAGTTCTCTTATCACCTCCGGATCATTGCACAACACCCAGTCCAACACAGCCGATCCCCTAGTGGGCTCAACAACAAGCTGTTCTAAAAAGCAATTCCTTAGACATTCTACAAATTCTCTCTCTCTCGAGGTCCAGTACTGACCTGGTTTTCCCAATCATGTTAAAATCCCCAATGTCCTTACAAGGTCAAAGGGAGGAGGTGTGCAGAAGAATCCTGTCACTGAGGACCCCTTTCCTCAGCTTTATTTTCTACCTGGTCTCCTATGCAACACACCCCAGCTCATGCCCTGTATTGAACAACCAGTTGGAGCAGCTGAGAAGTCAAATGATTGTGTTGATGCATCCGGGAGAACCAATTTCCGGCAACGTTAGTGGCAGTAGAGTTAGAATAGTGGCGTCTGCGAGGCTCCTGAGCTGGCAGGGATACTAACAATGTAGAGGATTCAGTGTATCTGTGTGTGTGGGAAGTTGTGCTTGACAATTTTTGAGAGATTTTTGAAGAGGTAACCAAAAAGGTAGATGAGAATGTTGCTAATTTGGACTTTAGCAAGGCCTTCAATATGCCAACCGCATGGCAGGCTGGTCTGGAAGGTTAAGTCCCAAGGAATCCAGGGAGAGCCAGCCAGGCGGAATCAAATTAGAAAGCAGAGGGTGGTGGTGAAGGTTGTTTCTCAGAATGAGGGGGCTGGTGACTGATGGTGTGCTGCAGGGATAGGTATTGGGTGTTGAGACACTTGTCGTTTATTATCTATGAAGTGATTTCGATGCAAGATGGCGCTGGCGACCTACAGCCATGTTTTGCACCCAGCTCACAAAACTGCTAGATACTCTACTAGATATACTTCTTCTGAACTGTGATCGCTACAGTCTGTAGCCTGTAATTTCCCTTTACGGGATGTACTTTTGAACCATCTGAACAAACTGGCAATTTTGACATCTCCTGGGAGATTCAGTGAACTAGACTCTTGAGAATGCAGGTACAGCCGGGATGGCCATCACTGGGGGAAGGACGCTGCGTCGATGCCTAAATGTGGAAGATGACCGTGTGCTCGGCTCCATTTCTCCACGCAAGTACGATTAAAATCATCGAGGCCAAGAGAGAAAAATGAACAGGTGTTCAGTGCCGTCTGCCTGCGTTTCACTGTCTCCCTCTCTTCTTGCTACCACCATTGGCCAGGAGGTGCAGAGGTCTTGGGTTCCACACCTCCAGGTTTGGGAGTAGTTGTTGCCCTGCAGTCATCAGGCTCCTGTACAGGTTTCACTCGTCTCAGCGCTGAACTAACTTTGAAGCCTATGGACTCACTTTCAGGGACTGCAGCTCATGTTCTGTGTTATTTATGTACTTTTTTTTTTAACCATTTGCCTAATTTCTCTTCTTTTGCAAATTGGACATGTGACAGTCTTTGTTGTGTGTGTATTTTTTATGGATTCTATTGTGATTCTTTATTTGGGGCTGCCTGTATGAAGATGAATCACAAGATTGTATATGGTATACATACTTTGATAATAAATTTGAAATTTGAATGCTCAAGGCCGGATCAGTATGTTAGTGGATGACATGAAATTTGGGGGGTGTTATTGATAGTTAATCTTAAGATTACAAGGGGATCTTGATCAGTCAAGGATTGGCAAATGGAAATGATCAAGTATGAGGTGGTGTATTTTGGAAAGTCAATCCAGCGTAGGATATACCATTAACGGTAGGGCATTGGGGAATGTCATGAAAGAAGCACTTCAGAGTTCATTGAAAGCGGTGTCACAGGTAGACAAAGTGGTGAAGAAGACTTTAACCATGCTGGCCTTCATCTGTCAGGGAATTAAAGGAAAATAAATCATCCATGATGGAGCAGACTTGATGGGCTGAATGGCCTAATTCTGCTCCTATGTCTTATGGGATTTGGGAGAAACTAGTTGAGGAATATGGACACCTTACTGCTGAGAGAATCACAGGCTTAATGCCAAACATCACCTTTTGTGAAAAAGAGGACTCAATTAAAAAATAGTTTTATTTTAGTCCTCCAGCTTCCGCAGTTCATTGCTTTTGCATCAATTACGCAGCTGGCTGTGTGCATTCCTGTCTGGGGCTGCCGGTCTCCTGAGACGCTCCATTACTGATCGTTGCGTTACTGTTTAGCCTGATTATAACTGGAAGTCAGTCCTTTTGTACAACAATTTTTCTGGCCGTTGTGTGTTCAACGGAAAATATACCTGGAATTAATTACACCTTGCCAAGCGAACAAAGCTGAATAGCTGTTGCCCTGGGTAAACCTTCTGTTAGCACAGGACCGACTTGTACATCTTTCTCTAATTGAGTGCCACATTATAGTTCTAATCTTTTCATGAGGCACTATATGTGAGGGATGAGCTCTGCAGACAGAGAAATTCAAAGCTGTACCGCTACCTTCAATGGGCTGTTAATTAAACTAATGATTTTAATGAGAGTGGTTGGTAGCAGCACTGGCTGAGCCACACTCGTTCAGCTCCAACCTTTGTGCAGGTTTCTGCCTGGTTCCGCTCTGATAATTGGCCTACACTCATTTCCACAGATTCCTAACCTCTGGGATAGGTTGGCAAGGAATCAGAACTGCATCACTGAGTCAAGAGGTAATATGTAAAAAAGGCACTGCAAAAATGCTATTTGATGTCTAACTGAGGCAACACACCCAAGGGGTCTCCTACCCTCTCTCTCATTACCGGCTATTTTCTTTCAGAACACCTGATTCGCTTAAACATTAAAAAAAAATACACCTGAAATTGTTTACAAACCCTTATTGAAAATAAAGAAACAGATAAAAGTAATCATCACAAAAGTGTAAAGCACTTTCACTTTCTAGATTTTTTTATATATAAGATATGATGTTGTTAAATTCAGATTTTACTGCCCTCCCCTATTCACTTGCTCGATGTGGGAGGAGGCCATTCGGCCCATTCTGTTCATGCCAGCTCCCCACAGAGAAACTTCCTCTGTCCTATTCTCTTTCCTTATTCCCTGCTATTTATTCTCCCTTGCCTGCCTGCAGACTCTCTTTTTGACAGCCACCAGTGTAGGGGAAACCAGAGCACCCACAGAAACTCAAGCACAGCCAAACACAGAGTG
Source organism: Mobula hypostoma (assembly GCF_963921235.1). NCBI lineage: Eukaryota > Metazoa > Chordata > Chondrichthyes > Myliobatiformes > Myliobatidae > Mobula > Mobula hypostoma. The sequence continues at coordinate 1,390,122 of NC_086105.1, forward strand.
TGTCAGTGCCCAACAGGAGGCACAAAAGAGCAGGATTGAGCTGGGTTCCTGAAGTAACAGTAACTGTGAAGGTCGTGGTGAGCTACTGCTTTCAACCTCCCCCCACCCCGCTTTGAATAAAGTGTTCTAGTAATTACCCAGGGACACTCACATCATGGGAAGAGGCCTCTGGTTCAAGAGCCTGATCGTTAAGGTGTAATTACTGTTTCTGAACCTGGTGGTGTGGGTCCTGAGGCTACTGTATCTCCTTCCTGATGGCTTCACTATTCTCCACAAAGACAGGCCAGCTCAGTCTTTAAAAGGTAGAAGAAGTGGAGTATGCTTAATGATTAAAAACAAGAGAAAATCTGCAGATGCTGGAAATCCAAGCAACACACAGAAAATGCTAGAGGAACTCAGCAGGCCAGTCAGCATCTATGGAAAAAAGTACAGTCTACAGGTCTTGCCAAAGGGTCTCGGCCCAAAAGTCGACTGTACTTTTTTCCATAGATGCTGCCTGGCCTGCTGTTCCTCCAGCATTTTGTGTGTGTTGCTATGCTTTATGATTAGCTCATTGTGGTGCATAGACATGGCAGTTCTGTTTCAGTCCTGCTCACCCAACCTCAAATATCGAGTGGGAACTTATAAGCTACAATAATAAATAATGCAAAAGAGGATTAGTTTAGTAGTATTCACGGCGCAGGGGAAGAAACTGTTCCTTTTACCCCCTCAACCATCGGTTCTTGAACCAGAGGACTCACCACACCACTGAAATGTTCCCTCAACCTATGGACTTACTTTCAAGGACTCTCATGTTCTCGATATTTATTGCTTATTTACTTATTCTTGTTTAATCATGTGGCTTTATCAGAAATACATTTGGAAAGTAAGGGTTAACTTAAAAGGAGTGAGCACACACACAGACATGTACTAGAATTGTATTTCCAGGGATGTAAAAGGTTACAGGATGCTTTGATTAAAGTTTTCACAGATGTTAAGGGGAAATTATACCAACTATTTCCATTATTGGGTGCCAAGGTTGTGTAGCAGTTAGCACGATGCTATTATAGCCCTGAGAATGGGAGTTTGGAGTTTAATTCCACTATCATCTGTAAGAAGTCTCCATACATCCTCCCCTTGGAATAAGTGTGTTTTCCCCAGGTGCTCTGATTTCCACCCATTGTCCAAAGGCGTACAAGGTAGGTTAATTGGTTATTACAAAGTGTCCTGTGATTAGGTTACAGTTAATCAGGGTTGTTGGGGGTTGCTGGGGCAGTGTGGCTTGAAGGGTTGGAAGTGCCTATTCTATGCAAGATAAATATATATTCACAAATTTCTACAGATGTACACAGTGGAGCGTATTCTGACTGGTTGCATCACCGTCTGGTAGAGGCTCCAATGCACACACAGGGTCACAAGGGGCTTCAGAGGTTTGCAGAACCGGCCAGCTCCATCATGGACACAGCCTCCCCCACAATCAAGGTCATCTTCAAGGTGGTGCTTCAAGAAGGTGACATCCATCACTAAGGACCTTCACTGTCCAGGACATGCCCTCTTCTCATTGTTACCATCAGGGAGGAGGTCCACGAGCCTGAAGATCCACAGTCAACATTTTAGGAACAGTTTCTTCCCCTCCACCATCAGATCTTTCAAAGGCCATGAACTCATGAATACTACCTCACTATTTCTCTTTGCAATATTTATTGTAACTGATACTAATTTATTCTGTCTGCACTGTACTGCTGCCACAAAACAATTAATTTCATGACTTGTGTCATTGCCAATAAACCTGATTCTGATTCTAGTTTGTGCCTTGCAGCCCAGGTCAAAAACTGGATCCAGTTTCTGGAACGAAGTTACAAACAATGACTGCATACAACCAATGGCAGAAATGTGGAATTCACAACTGTAAACAGTAATGACAGGTCAGAAATTAGTTTTAAATCTGAAGTCAACATATTTATTTAAACAATATAACAAGGTCTGGATGTACAGAGTTAAATCACTGAATAGCCAAGATCTTAAGGAATGCTGTAAGGCGTGGGGTTGAAGAGTCTTGTTCATCTGCCTCTAACTCCCTGTTTGTTCCTTGCTACAGCAACACTCAGCTAAACCCACTGCCTCCATTCAAGTCCTAAATATTCCTTAAGTTTAAATATTTATTCAGTGATGTGGATTTCCGTGACAAAGAGATACAGCATCTTTAGAATCAGAATCAGTTTTCAGTAAGGTAGTGTTTATGAGTTCATTGTTCATTCAGAAATTTGATGGCAAAGGGAAGAAATTGTTCCTGAAATGTTGAGTGCGTGTCTTCAGGCTCCTATATCCTCCTTGATGGTAGCAATGAGAAGAGGGCATGTCCTGGGTGATGGGGTCCTTAATGATACAGATTTCCATGACAAAGATATGCAGCATCTTTAACTATTTTGTAATCTTATTATACAGTTTAATATCATTTAGATGTTTCAATGGAATTTTCTTCACCAAAGAATGGAAGTGACAGAAAAATAAATAATCTGGGCATAACTCCGAGAACCCAAAACCCATTGTACACTAATAATTTAAAATCACATTAAAACAGGGGTCTCATACCAAGTTAAACTGGTTGTGATCCTTGCTGCTGTACTGCTGCCCAGTGTTTGCTACAGCAGCTGTATCCCTGCGAGTTCTACAGCACACTGCCTTTGCAGGGTCTAATCAATATAAACAAGGCAGTTTGAATGATTCCTCATCGCCAGACATCTGTCCATTTTTCAAAACTCATTACCACAAACTTCAGAGTTGAGTCATTAATTTCAATGAGGCTCATCAGATATTAGTTTTTAAAACTAGTTAGTAGAAGCCGAGGCTTGACATCTTCTCCACTATTCATGATACTCTCGCCTGCATCTCACTCTGATCTTCATTCTGGCTCTATCACTCTGGCTGATTTACTATCCTTCTCAACTTCTCCTTGTAACTTTGATGCCCTGACTAATCAAGAACCTATCAATTTCTGCTTTAAATATGTCCAGTGACTAGGCCTCCAGCGTGGTCTGTGGCAATGAATTCCACAGATTCACCACTCTCTGGCTAATAAGATTCTTTTTCATTTCTGTTCTAAAGCTATGTCTTATTCTGAGGCTGTGACCTCGGGTCCTGGCCTTCCCTTTGGAAACATCCTTTCCAACATCATCCACTCTGTGTAGGCCTTTTAATATTTGGTAGGTTGCAATGAGACCACCCCCACCCCCACCAGCCAGTACGGGCTCAGAGCCATCAAATCCCTTTCATTCCCAGGGTCATTCTGCTATTGATTACTACTCTACTCTGACAGCAAGAATACAGTACACACTTTTCATCAGAATTAATGGTTGGACCCTAAGAAATTCTGTGGAACAGGGGGACCTAGGTCCACATTGGTGAGAATTCCTATAGCTGTGGCTCAGATAGAGAAGGTGACAGAAAGCAGATGGAGGAGGTGCTTTCATGAGCCAGTGCAGAGAATGCAAATGTGGGGAGGTTATGGAGTAATGTTATAAAACATGAAGTGAATCGCAGCTGGAGGACTGTGTACAGTTCTGGTCACCACACTGTAGGAGAGATGTGACTGCACTAGAGACAATGCAGAGAAGATTCACCAGGGTGGTGATTGTGGTGGAGGGCTTCAGCTATGAAGGGAGAAGGGATAGTTACCCTTGGACCAGGGATAACTAAGGGAAGGACCTTAATGAAGTGAACAAAAACAGGCATACAGTAAATAGGGTAGATGGTGAGAAACATTTCCGCTTATCAGAGGTATCTACAATATAAATAGTGGGCATAGTTGAAATGTAAGGAGTAGGAGACTGAGAGGAGATTTGAGGGAGAATCTTTTCACCCATCTTCTGCCCTTCCCTCATTCAAAGTCAAATTTAAAATTAAACTCACTCAGGTTTCTACAATATGACGGGCCACGCACAAAGCCCTGCTGTCTAATCTTTGTCTTTCCAAATGCAATAACTCCTGTCTCAGAATCCCTTCCAATAACTTCATCTCTAGTGATGCTAGGCTCACAGACCTGCAGTTCCCTGGTTTATCCCTGCTGCCCTGTTTAAATTAAGGTACACCATTAGCAATTCTCCAGACTTCAGACCTCAGACCTCACCTGTGGCAAACAAAGATACAAAAATCTTGCCAGGTCCCCTTGCTTCCCATAATATCCCAGTATACACCTGTTTAGGCCCCAGGCATTTAAACACCTTTATGCATTTCTGGACTGTACACCTCCTCCTTTGTGATGTTGAATTGCTCCAGAATATCACCTCCCTTCAACTCACAAGCTTCCACACCCTTTTCCACAGTAAGTATAGATGATAAGTATTTATTTAAGTTTCCATGGTTCTACATACAGAACACCACACTGAATCTTGTGGCTACCCTTTTATTATTAACATAATTAGAGCATCAGTTAGGATTCTCCTCTATTCTACCTTCTAAGGATATCTCATGGCCCCTTTTTACCCTCCTGATTTCCTTTGTAAGTGTACTTATATATCTCTGATACACTTTGAGGGATTTGCTTGATCCCAGCTGCCTAAACCTGACACACACCTACATTTTCCTGACCAAAGCCCAATATCCAAAGTGATTAAATGGTTCCCTACTCCAGCCTGCCTTCCCCTTCAATCCAGCAGGTAAAAGCTGTGCAAATGATGTTAAAACGGTGACTTGGGCAAGGCTGCATACCTGAACACTCCCTCTGCTATTTTTTTCAAAAGCCACTCAATTACCAGACACTTCTTGCAAACAACCTGAAAGCTTGAGATTTCCAGCGGATGTTATCAAAATTAACATTCCAGGACTTTAACTTGAGGACCAGTCCTATAGTTTTCCTATGACTATCTTGAAACTAATAGAATTATGGTCACCAGCCCCAGAGTTCTCCCCCACCAACACATCAACCATTCCCCTGCCTCATTTAGACTATGATAGAGGAGCAGAATTAGGCCATTTGGTCCATCAACTTTGCTCCACCATTCCACAATGGCTGATTTACTATCCCTCTCAACCCCATTCTCCTACCTTCTCTCCATAACCTGTCATACTCTTAATAATCAAGAACCTATCAACTTCCACTTTAAATATACCCAAATGACTTGGTTTCCACAGCCATCTGTGGCAATAAATTCCACAGATTTACCACCCTCTGGCTAAAGAAATTGCTCCTGATTTCTGTTCTAAAGGGATGTTCTTGTTTTCTAAAGTAGTGCTCCCTGGTCCATGGCTCTCTCACTATAGAAAACATCCTCTCCACATCCACTCTGTCAAGAACTTCCAATATTCAATAGGTTTCAATGAGATGCCCCCTTGTTCTTCTAAACTGCAGCAAGTACAGGCCCAGAACCATCAAACTCTCCTCATCATGTTACCCTTTTCATTCCTGAGATCATTCTCGTGAACCTCCTTTGGACTTCCACTATGCTAGCACATCCTTCCTTAGATAAATGGCCCCAAAACTGCTCAATACTCCAAATATGAACTGACCAATGCCTTATAAAGCGTCAGTATGACATTTTCAAAGAGGAAGTCATAGAGAAGTACAGCACAAAAACAAGCTCTTCGGTCCATTTCATCCATGCTGAAACAACTTAAACTGCCTACTCCCAACGACCTGCACCTTCCATAGCCCTACTATGAACGTACCTATCCAAACTTCTCTTACACATTGAAATCAAGCTTGAAATGACCACTTGTTCTGGCAGCTCATTCCACACTCTCACGACCCTCTGAGTGAAGAAGTTTCTCCTCATCTTCTCCTTAAATGTTACACCTTTCACCCAGATTCAGTGGAAAAGGCCCGTTTGTATTTACCCTATCTGTACCCCTCAAAATTTTGTATATCTCTATCAAAGCTCCTCTCATTTTCAAAGTTCTAAAGAACATAGTCATATCTATTGAATCTTTTCTTATAACTTGGATCCTCCAGACCAGACAACATCCGTGTAAATTTTTTCTGCACTCTTCCAATCTTATTTACATGCTTCCTGGAGGTAGGTAACCAAAACTGCACACAATACTCCAAATTAGGCCTCACCAACGCCTCACACAACTGCAACATAACATCCTATCTTCTATACTGAATACATTGATTTATGAAGGCCAATGTGCCAAAAGCTTTCTTTATGACCCTATCTACCTGTGACACCACTTTCAATGAATTATGAACCTGTATTCCCAGATCCCTTGTACTACCTCACTCCTCAGTGCCCTACCATTCACTGTGTAAGACCTACCCTGGTTGGTCCTGTCTGCATTAAATTCATTCCGCCATTTTACAGCCCATTTTTCCAGTTGAAGCAGATCCTTCTGCAAGCCATGATAGTCTTCCTCACTGTCCACTACACCTCCCTAAACCTGGAGTCATTTGCAAATTTGCTGATTTAATTAACCACATTTATCATCCAGATCGTTGATAAAGATAACAAATAGCAAAGGACCCAGCACTGATCCCTGTGGTATACCATAGTCACAGGCCTCCAATCAGAGAGACAACCCTCTACTGCCACTCTCTGACTTATCCCAGAAAGCAGTGTCTAATGCAAATTATTACCTCATCCTGAATGCTGAGTGACTGAACCTTCTTGACCAGCCTCCAATGTGCGACCTTGTCAAATGTCTTGCTAAAGTCTATGTAATCAATATTCACCACCTCGCCTTCATCCACTTTTCTGGTAAATTCCTCAAAAAATCTCTATAAGGTTGGTTAGACATGACCTGCCACACATGAAGCCATGCTGATTATCCTTAAATCAGTCCACGTCTATCCAAAAACTTATATATCCGGTCTCTTAGAATACCTTCCCACAACTGATGTCAGATTAACTGGCCTATAACTTCCAGGTTTCTGTTCAGAGATATTTTTAAACAATGGAACAACATTGGCTATCATCTAATCCTCTGGTACCTCTCCTATCACTAAGGTTGTTTTAAATATCTCTGCTGAAGTCCTGGCAATTTCTGTACTTGCCTCCCATTGGTTCCGAGGGAACACCTGGTCAGGCCCTGATGATTTATGCACCCTGATTTGCTTCAAGGTGGGTGGCAAACACCTCCTCCTCGGTAATCTGTACAGGGTCCATGAAGTTGATGCCGCTTTGCCTCACTTCTATAGACTCTGTATCCGTCTCCCGAGTAAATACAGATGCAAAGAATGCATTGAAAATCTCCCCCATCTTTTCGGCTCCACACATGGATTACCATTCTGATCTTCCAGAGGACCAATTTTGTCCCTTGCAATCCTTTTGCTCTTAGCATACCTGTAAAATTCCGTAGGATTTGCCTTCACTTTGTCTGCTAGAGCTTTCCATCTCATTCCCTAATAGCAGACCCAGTATCACACTCATTTTCGTTGGAACGTTTACATACTGATGAAGGAAACTTTCCTGAACACATTTGACAAACTCTATCCCATCTAGTCCTTTTCGAGTATGGGATTCCCAGACAATATGTGGAAAGTTAAAATTACCTACTATAACAACCTCACAAAATACTGGAGGAACTTAGTAGGCCAGGCTGCATCTGTGGAAGAAAGGACTCCTGCTGAAGGGTCTCACACGAAATGTTGACTATATGACTATACCCTTTTCCATAGATGCTGCCTAGCCTGCTGAATTCCTCCAGCATTTTCTGTGTGTGCTTGGATTTCCAGCATCTGCAAATTTTCTCTTGTTTATTGTAACCACCTTATGTTTCTTGCAACAGTCTGTGATCTCTTTACAAATTTGGTCCCTCTAAATCCCTAGGATTGTTGGGTGGTCTGTAATATAGCCCGATTAACGTGGTCATACTTCTCTTATTTCTCAGTTCCACCCATAACGCCTCACTAGTTGGCGTCACTGACATGGCACTACTGTGACATTTTCCCTGACTATCCCTCTTCCTTTAATCCTTCCTGCTACGTCACGTCTAAACCAACGAAACTCTGGAACACTGAGCTGCCAGTTCTGCCCCTCCTGCAACCAGGTGTCATGAATGGCTACAACATCATCATTTCAGGTGTTGATCCATGTCCTAAGCTCATCCACCTTTTCTATGATACTTCTTGCATTGAAATATACACAGCTCAGGACACCAGTCAAACCATGCTCAACCTTTTAATTCTTGACTTTGTCTGAGGTCTGACCAACATCTGCCTCCATAACCTCTCCACTAACTGTTCTGGCATTCTGGTTCCCATCTCTCTGTAACTCTAGTTTAAACCCCACCATGCAGCATTAACAAATCTGGATATTAGATCCCTCCAGTTCAGGTGCAAACTGTCCCTTCTGTACAGGTCCCACCTTCCCTGGAGGAGAGCTTGTTGATCCAAAAATCTTATGCCCTCCCTCCTACACCAACTCCTTAGCAACGTATCAAACTGTATAATCTTCCTAGGTCTGGCCTCACAAGCTTGTGGCACGGGTAGCAATCCTGAGATCACAACACTGGAAATCCTGCCCTTTAACTTAGCACCTAACTCCCTGAACTCTTTATGTAGAACCTCGTCACTTGTCCTACCCATGTCATTGGTACCTACATGGACCATGACCTCTGGCTGTTCACCTTCCCACTTAAGAGTGCTGAGGATTCAATCCAAGATGTCCTGGGCCCTGGTACCCAGCAGGCAACATACCATCCAGGAATCTCATTCTTGCCACAGAACCTCCTGTCTGTTCCCCTAACTAATGAATCCCCCATCACCACAGGTGCCTCTTCTCCCCAATTCACTTCTGAGTGACAGAGGCAGCCTCAGTGTTGGAGACCCGATCACTGTGTTCAGTCAACTCCTCTCCGACAGTCCTCAGTGATATAACTGTTGTTGAGGGGGATGGCCACAGGGCACTCTGCACTGGCTCCTTCACCCCTTTCCCCTTCCTGACTGTCACCCAGTTTCCTGGGTCCTGAACCTTGGGTGTAACTACCTCTCTCTATGTCCTATTTATCACCCCGTCAGCTTCCTGAATGATCCAGAGTTCATCCAGTTCCAGCTCCAACTCTTTAATGTGGATTGTTAGAAGCTGCAGCTGGATGCACTTCTCACAGTTGTAGTGGTCAGGGACACTGGAAGTCTCCCTGCCTTCCCACATCTCGCAAGAGGAGCTTTGCACTATCCTGTCTGTCATCTCTACTGTCCTAGCTGAGCAGATATAAAGATGGGAAGGGAAAAAAAAACCTAAACTTGAGCTTTTCTTTTCTTGGCTTTCTCTGACTGAAGTCTCTCTTCGCTGAATCCTCCAAGAGTTTAAAGCCTCAAGATCACCACTCTGACTCCGTCCACTCAGACGATGGCCGCTGTGCTTGCCCCTGCCTTCCTTTAACTTGTTCTTGCTAATCAATCTCAAATGTGGATTGGTCACTGGTCAAAGCTCAGTTACTCTGCTGTGAACCAATGCTCCCCTATTCTACCCAGGCAGCGGACTTGAGTGAAATCCCCTCCTCTCAAACTTCTGATGTCCGGATTGGTCGTTGGTCAAAGGGGAGTATAGCCCCTTTCCAGTATAGCAGTCTATATGTTGCCGACAAAACCGTTCTGGATATACTTCAGAAATTCTGTCCCCTTTAATCTTTTAGCTCTAAGGCAGTGTGTGTCAATACTTAAGAAGTTAAAATCACATACGATTACAACGCCTTTAATAAAAACCTGTAACAAAACACAGTAACAATTTAAATTAGGGAAATACCTGGAAAGTCTGTCAAACATATTGACAAGTTTCATTGCTTCGTACTCTTTCTGCTCTTCTGTCATCCCAGCCATTGGATTGGGTACTGGTTCTTCTACATGGCCAGTGATGGGGTTAATACTACAAACCAAATGTACAAACTGACATTAAGTACACAGAGACAGGTTAAAGTTGATTCTCTCAAATTAACAAAGAAACTTCAGGTTGTTTGGAGAGTTAATTATGGTTTCAACTTTGCAACCTTTTGCTAACACTAATCATTAGAGAAAGTTGAAGCTTCAGAGGATCCAAAATACATTTATTATCAAAGTATGTATAAATTATACAATATATAACCATATAACAATTACAGCACGGAAACAGGCCATCTCGGCCCTTCTAGTCCATGCTGAACTCTTACTCTCACCTAGTCCCATCGACCTGCACTCAGCCCATAACCCTCCATTCCTTTCCCGTCCATGTAGCTTTCCAATTTAACTTTAAACGACAACATCGAACCTGCCTCAACCACTTCTGCCGGAAGCTCGTTCCACACAGCTACCACTCTCTGAGTAAAGAAGTTCCCCCTCATGTTACCCCTAAACTTTTCCCCTTTAACTCTCAACTCATGTTCTCTTGTTTGAATCTCCCCCGCTCTCAATGGAAAAAGCCTATCCACGTCAACTCTATCTATCCCTCTCATAATTTTAAATACCTCTATCAAGTTCCCCCTCAACCTTCTACGCTCCAAAGAATAAAGACCCAACTTGTTCAACCTTTCTCTGCAACATAGATGATGAAACCCAGGTAACATTCTAGTAAATCTTCTCTGTACTCTCTCTATTTTGTTGACATCTTTCCTATAATTCAGTGACCAGAACTGTACACAATACTCCAAATTTGGCCTCACTAATGCCTTGTACAATTTCAACATTACATCCCAACTCCTATACTCAATGCTCTGATTTATAAAGGCCAACATACCAAAAGCTTTCTTCACCACCCAATCCACATGAGATTCTACCTTCAGGGAACTATGCACCATTATTCCTAGATCCCTCTGTTCTACTGCACTCTTCAATGCCCTACCATTTACCATGTATATCCTATTTTGATTAGTCCAACCAAAATGTAGCGCTTCACATTTATCAGCATTAAACTCCATCTGCCATCTTTCAACCCACTCATCTAACTGGCCTAAATCTCTCTGCAAGCTTTGAAAACCTACTTCATTATCCACAACTCCACCTATCTTAGTATCATCTGCATACTTATTAATCCAATTTACCTCCCCATCTTCCAGATCATTAATATATATGACAAACAACACTGGACCCAGTACAGATCCCTGAGGCACACCACTAGTCACCGGTCTCCAATCTGACAAACAGTTATCCACCACCACTCTCTGGCATCTCCCATCCAGCCACTGCTGAATCCATTTTACTACTTCAATATTAATATCTAACGATTGAACCTTCTTAACTAACCTTCTGTGTGGAACCTTGTCAAAGGCCTTACTGAAGTCCATATAGACAACATCCACCGCTTTACCCTCGTCAACTTTCCTAGTAACCTCTTCAAAAAATTCAATAAGGTTTGTCAAACTTGACCTTCCACGCACAAATCCATGTTGACTGTTCCTAATTATACCCTGTCTATCCAGATAATTATATATACCATCTCTAAGAATACTTTCCATTAATTTGCCCACCACTGACGTCAAACTCACAGGCCGATAATTGCTAGGTTTACTCTTAGAACCCTTTTTAAACAATGGAACAACATGAGCAATACGCCAATCTCCGTTTCTAATAACATTTAAAATATTTCTGTCAGAGCCCCTGCTATATCCTCACTAACTTCCCTCAAGGTCCTGGGGAATATCCTGTCAGGACCCGGAGACTTATCCACTTTTATATTCCTTAAAAGCGCCAGTACTTCCTCTTCTTTAATCATCATAATTCCATAACTTCCCTACCTGTTTCCCTTACCTTACACAATTCAGTATCCTTCTCCTTAGTGAATACCGAAGAAAAGAAATTGTTCAGAATCTCCCCCATCTCTTTTGGCTCCACACATAGCTGTCCACTCTGATTCTCTAAGGGACCAATTTTATCCCTCACTATCCTTTTGCTACTAATATAACTGTAGAAACCCTTGGGATTTATTTTCACTTTACTTGCCAAAGCAACCTCATATCTTCTTTTAGCTTTCCTAATTTCTTTCTTAAGATTCTTTTCACATTCTTTATATTCCTCGAGCACCTCATTTACTCCATGCTGCCTATATTTATTGTAGATATCTCTCTTTTTCCGAACCAAGTTTCCAATATCCCTTGAAAACCATGGCTCTCTCAAACTTTTAACCTTTCCTTTCAGCCTAACAGGAACATAAAGATTCTGTACCTTCAAAATTTCACCTTTAAATGACTTCCATTTCTCTATTACATTCTTCCCATACAACAAATTGTCCTAATCCACTCCTTCTAAATCCTTTCGCATCTCCTCAAAGTTAGCCTTTCTCCGATCAAAAATCTCAACCCTGGGTCTAGACCTATCCTCCATAATTATATTGAAACTAATAGCATTGTGATCACTGGACCCAAAGTGCTCCCCAACACAAACCTCCGTCACCTGGCCTATCTCATTCCCTAACAGGAGATCCAACACTGCCCCTTCTCTAGTTGGTACCTCTATGTATTGCTGCAAAACCTCTCTAGCAAACCTACCTGCAAGAACATTTGTCCCCCTCCAGTTCAGATGTAAACCGTCCCACCTCCCCTGGAAAACTGCCCAATCTTGAGATTTATCTGCTTACAGTCAGCCACAAAGCAAGAAACCTGAAAAAACCCATTGAAAAAAAGACCAACGCCCAGTGTGCAGAGAAAGAGGATTACCACTTTCTGCTGTGTACTCTGCAAGACACATAGCAGAGAGTGATAATTCTCTCATTACTGCCATAAAAATGTACTTTTTACAAGAACTATAACAAAGTTTACTAAAAAGGTAGCCGACTTGGGAAATATTCAGCAAGTCAGGTAGTACCTCAGGAGAAAGAAACAAAGTTTCTTCAGAGGTCAGTGGCATTTCATCACGACTTCGTGGTGAAAGGTAAAAAATCAATGATGTCAACTGTTTCTTTCTTCAATGACCCTGCCTAGCCCAAGGTAGTATAGTGGTTAGCGCAAAACTTTACAGCACCGGCTGGAAGATCAGGTTTAATTCCCGTCACTGTCTGTAAGGAGTTTGTACACATGATCTCCTTGTGCCAAGTGTGGGTTTCCTCCTACATTCCAAAGGTGTACAGGTTAGTAGGTTAATTGGTTGGATGAATGGGTGTAATTGGGCAGTGCTGGTTCATTAGTCCAGAAGGGCCTGTTACTGTTCTGGAATGCCATATTGGTGCAGGAAGCATGCTGACATTTGCGAGCTACCTAGCACTATCTCCGCTGATTTGATATGATACAAAACATATTTCAATGTATGTTTTTAATTTGTTCATGTGACAAATACAAATAATCTCTTTAAACACTACAATGACTGGGCTTATCTCAAACAATAATGAGGTGGCCTACAGGGAAGAAGTCATTTCTCTAACACAGTGGTGTGAAGAAAACAACTTCTCCTTCAATGCCGCAAAGGAGCTCGTTGTGGATTACAGGAGGAATGGAGACGGGCTAACCCCTATTGACATCAATGGATCTGGGGTTGAGAGAGTAAACAGCTTTAAGTTCCTCGGCATCCACATCACTGAGGATCTCACCTGGTCTGTACACACCAGCTGTGTGGTGAAAAAGGCACAACAATTCCTCTTTCACCTCAGACAGTTGAGGAAGTTTGGTATGGGCCCCCAAATTCTAAGGAACGTCCTACAGGGGCACAATTGAGAGCATCCTGATTGACTGCATCACTGCCTGGTATGGAAACTGTACTTCCCTTAATTGCAGGATTCTGCAGAGAACAGTGCGATCAGCCATGAACATCTGTAGTTGCGAACTTCCCATGATTCAGGACATTTACAAGGACAGGTGCGTAAAAAGAGCCTGTAGGATCATTGGGGACCCGAGTCACCCCAACCACAATCTATTCCAGCTGCTACCATCTGGGAAGCAGTACCGCAGCATAAAAGCCAGGACCAACAGGCTCCAGGACAGTTTCTTCCACCAGGCCATCAGACTGATGAACTCATGCTGATTTGAGTGTACTCTATATTACATTGACTGCTCTATTTATTACAAATTACTATGATTGCACATTGCACATTTAGATGGAGATGCAACGTAAAGATTTTTACTCCTCATGTATGTGAAGGATGTAAGAAATAAAGTCAATTCAATTCAATATCTCTAGCATTTTGTGTTTTATTTCAGATTTCTGGCATCCATAGTATTTTCCTGTTGAAAGCTGATTTCCCAGACTAGTGGGAGCGAAGAACATGGGGTGCAGAGGACCGAACACAACAGCCCCAATTTTAACAAGTATCCCGTCCATGGCAGCTCTTCCATTGGAGCATTCTGCAGGTTTAGCAGCCAATGTCATGCACCCCCAAACAAAAGCACAAGAGATTCTGCAGGTGCTGGAAATCCACACACAAAATGCTGGAGGAACTCAGCAGGTCAGTATTTATGGAAATTAATAAATAGTTAACTTCCCAATCAAAACCAAAATTTACTCATTGTCCCTCTACTGTTTGCTATCCGAAGTTTCACCTTCTCACTGCACCTGCACTGGTAAACCAGTGTAATTGTTTTAAAAGTTACTTACTGAGATTTGACACTTTTGTACTCTTCAGTATCTGTGTCCTCATCGTCGGAGTACACCCCGCTTCCCCTTCCTCCGGCCAGCAGTCCATGGGCAGCAAGTAGTCCTGCCGCGTTCCCATAGCCAGTGTACTTTAACAAGCAGTCGACTGGAAGGTAGAGGCATCTGTCAATAAACTCCACACTGCTTCTAGCAACACTTTCCATTCAGAAACTATAGACCAATTACCACAGAACGGAAAAAGTAACACACTTCCATGCTGGAGTTAACTGCATACTAACAAAGCACCTGAGAAGGGATGTATTATGGATTAAGTACTGATAGTTTTTAAAGAGCTTATTTCCACCAGACACATGGGGTGTATGGGGTGTCCTGGAAGGGGTAGCACCTCTGGTGAAGGGGCTTGTCGTGACATTCTGGGGCAGCTTGTTCACTTTTAAGCCCCACCAGACACTCAGCTCTAATCTGTGGCTCCAAGTAGCCATTCGCATGCGACAGTAGCCAAACTCCAGCACACTGCTTCAACAGGTGGGCTAAACCAGGTGAGGGTATCTGGTAGCCTGATACTCAGGTGAGTTTGGGACATGCCTGTCCTAGCATGTGAAATCAGCTCGGACCGGGTGGATGAAATCAAGAGATCCAATGGCCAGGAAGATGGATCTGTAAATCTCCATGGAGACTGAAGGGCATGACAAGGCACAGAAGCAGTCTTGGTTATCCACTGCAACCACGGAAGACCCCAGCTGTGATAATTACTCGTACTCCTGGTCCCGGACTCCTGAGCTTGAACGAGTGGAACTGCTCCAGTGCAATGGCTTTCCACTTTAGAAACCTTCCCGTATAGGTTTCCTGGCATTGTCAGCTACGGCAGACAACCAACATTTCCACAAAGGCTGAGTTGGAAGCACTTTTCTCAAACACTCCCACGATGGTCTTAAGTCGTAATCTGAACAACCAGTGATGGAACCTTTTGAATAACTCATCAAGACCAGGTTCATCATGCAGAGATTCCCAAGGAACTGCTGGATTACGGTGTAGTATTGTTATATTTCTAGAAGTTTCTTAATTTGCTGTAGCTGGCTGGGTACGGGCCAGGACTGCTGATCACAGGTGATATGTCTGAAGGAGCTGTAAAGGGAGACTGAAAATCCCATGGTCAGCTGTACCTGACTCAAGGGACCAGACCACTACACCTTGACCATGAACTTCTCCTCAAATGTTTCCCACTGTTAAAGATTTGTGGACAATCTCCTCAACATCAGCCTTAATTACTTGCTGTCTTTGTGCATTCTCTTCATAGACTTATCTCTATTTCTGACCATAATTACTAGTTTTAATTGTTCCAACACCAACATACTTGCTGGCAAAATCATATCCATACCTAAAAAGACCAAGATAACATGTCTGAACGACTGGCATCCTGTCACACTCACCTCAATAATAAGTAAATGCTTTGAGAAACTGGTCAAGGACTACATTTGCAGCATGCTACCACCCACACTGGATCCCCTATCCCCTATCGATACAACTGATCGAAAGATGACACAATAGCCAAAGCTCTACACACCATCATTACACATCTGGAGAAGAAGGATGCTTATGTGAGAATACTGCTCCTAGACTATATTTCGTTATTCAACACCGTAATTCCCTCCAGGCTTGACAAGAAGCTCAGAAGCTCAGCCTTCACCCTGCCTTGTGCAGCTGGATCCTGGACTTCCTGTCAGATTGCCGAGAGGTGGTAAGGGTGGGTTCCCTCACCTCTGCCCCTCTGACCCTCAACACAGGTGCCCCTCAGGGCTGTGTCCTAAGCTCCCTTCTTTATTCTCTGTATACCCACAATTGTGTCGCCACCCACAGCTTCAATCTATTAATTAAATTTGCTGACGATACTACATTGATTGGCCTAATCTCAATAAATAAAGAGGCAGCCTACAGTGAAGTCGTCGTCAACTCAAGGTGAGGCCTCACCAGTGCCTTATAAAGCCTCAGCATCATATCTGTGCTCTTGTATTCTAGACCTCTTGAAATGAATGCTAAAATGGCATTTGCCTTCCTCAGCACCAACTCAACCTACAAGTTAACCTTCAGAGTGTTCTGCACAAGGACTCCCAAGTCCCTTTGCATCTCAGATTTTTGGATTTTCTCCCTGTTTAGAAAATAGTCTGCACTTTTATTTCTACTATCAAAGTGCATGACCATGCATTTTCCAACATTGTATTTAATTTGTTACTTTCTTGCCTATTCTCCAAATTTGTCTAAGTCCTTCTGCATCCTACCTGTTTCCACAACACTACCTACCCCTCCACCAACCTTTGTATCATCTACAAACTAGGCAACAAAGCCATCTATTCCATCATCTAAATCATTGATATACAGCATGAAAAGGAGTCGTCCCAACAGCGACCCCTGCAGAACACCACTAGTCACTGGCAGCCAACCAGAAAAGGATCCTTTTATTCCCACTCACTTTCTCCTACTAATCAGCCAATACTCTAACCGTGTTAGTAACTTTACTGTAATACCACGGGCTCTTAACTTGGTAAGCAGCCTCATGTGTGGCACCTTGTCAAAGGCCTTCTGAAAGTCGAAATCCACTGCATCCCCCTTATCTATCCTACATGTAATCTCCTCAAAGAATTCCAACAGGTTTGTCAAGCAGGATTTTCCCTGAAGGAAACCATGCTGACTTTGTACTATCTCGTCCTGTGTCACCAAATACTCCATCACCTCATCCTTAACAATTGACTCTAACATCTTTCCCAACCACTGTGGTCAGGCTAAGTGGTCTATAATTTCCTTTCTGCTGCCTTTCTCCTTTCTTAAAGAGTGGAGTGACATTTACAATTTTCCAGTCCTCTGGCACCATGCCAGAGTTCAATGATTTTTGCAAGATGATCTCTAATGCCACCACAATCTCTAACACCACCTCTTTCAGAACCATAGGGTGCAGTTCATTTGGTCTGGGTGACTTATGTACCTTTAGGTCTTTCAGCTTTTTGAGCACCTTCTCTCTTGTAATAGTAACTGCACTCACTTCTCTTCCTTCACACACAACAACATCAGGCATACTGCTAGTGCCTTTCACAGTGAAGACTGATGCAAAATACTCATTTTAGTTCATCAGCCATCTCGTCCCTTGTTATTATTTCTCCTGCCTCATTTTCTAATGGTCCTATGTCCACTCTCATTTCTCTTTTATTTTTAACATACTTCAAAAATCTCTTTCTATCCACTTCGATATTATTTGCTCGCTTGCTTTCATATTTCATCTTTTCCCTTCTAATTATTTTTAGTTGCTCTCTGTAGGTTTTTAAAAACTTCCCAATCCTTTATCTTCCCACTAGTAAACAACAGGAATTCTGCAGATGCTGGAAGTTCAAGCAACACACATCAAAGTTGCTGGTGAACGCAGCAGGCCAGGCAGCATCTCTAGGAAGAGGCACAGTCGACGTTTCCGGCCGAGACCCTTCGTCAGGACCAACTGAAGGAAGAGCTAGTAAGAGATTTGAAAGTGGGAAGGGGAGGGGGAGATCCAAAATGATAGGAGAAGACAGGAGGGGGAGGGATGGAGCCAAGAGCTGGACAGGTGATTGGCAAAAGGGATATGAGAGGATCATGGGACAGGAGGCCCAGGGAGAAGGAAAAGGGGGAGGGGGGAGCCCAGAGGATGGGCAAGGGGTATAGTGAGGGGCACAGAGGGAGAAAAAGGAGAGTGAGAGAAAGAATGTGTGTATAAAAATAAATAACAGATGGGATACGAGGGGGAGGTGGGGCATTAGCGGAAGTTAGAGAAGTCGATGTTCATGCCATCAGGTTGGAGGCTACCCAGACGGAATATAAGGTGTTGTTCCTCCAACTTGAGTGTGGCTTCATCTTTACAGTAGAGGAGGCCGTGGATAGACATGTCAGAATGGGAATGGGATGTGGAATTAAAATGTGTGGCCACTGGGAGATCCTGCTTTCTCTGGTGGACAGAGCGTAGATGTTCAGCAAAGCAGTCTCCCAGTCTGCGTCGGGTCTCACCAATATATAGAAGGCCACATCGGGACATCACCCTCCTTTTTCTCCCTCTGTCCCTCTGACTATACCCCTTGCCCATCCTCTGGGTCCCCCCCCCTTGTCTTTCTCCCCGGACCTCCTGTCCCATGATCCTCTCGTATCCCCTTTGCCAATCACCTGTCCAGCTCTTGGCTCCATCCCTTCCCCTCCTGTCTCCTCCTATCATTTTGGATCTCCCCCTCCCCCTCCCACTTTCAAATCTCTTACTAACTCTTCCTTCAGTTAGTCCTGACGAAGGGTCTCGGCCTGAAACGTCGACTGCACCTCTTCCTAGAGATGCTGCCTGTCTTCCCACTAGTTTTTGCTTTGCTGTATGCCCTTTCTTTTGCTTTTACGATAGCTCTGACTTCCCTTATCAGCCATGATTGTTCTATTTTACTATTTGAGTATTTCTTCATTTTTGTAAAACATGTGTCCTGCACTTTCCTCATTTTACCCAGAAACACACGCCATTGCTGCTCTGCTGACATCCCTGCCAGCAGCTCCTTCCAATTTACTGGCCAAGTCCTCTCTCATATCTCTGTAATTTCCCTTACTCCACTGAAATACTGCTACATCAGACTTTACTTTCTCCCTGTCAAATTTCAAGTTGAACTCAATCATATTGTGATCACTGATTCCTCAGGGTTCTTTTACCTTAAGCTCCCGAACCGCCTCTGGTTCCTTACTGTACATAACACCCAATCCAGTATAGCTGATCCCCTAGTAGGCTCAACAACAAATTGCTCTAAAAAGCCATCTCTTAGGCTTTCAACAAACTCACTCTCTTGAGATCCATTACCAGTCTGATTTTCCGAATCGACCTGCAGGTTAAAATCTCCCATTACTACCATAACATTGCCCTTCTGACATGCCTTTTCTATTTCCTGCTGTAATCTGTGGTCCACCTCCCAGCCACTGTTGGGAGGCTTGTATGTAACTGCCATCAACGTCTTTTTATCCTTGCCGTTTCTTAACTCAACCCACAAGGATTCAACATCTTCCAATCCTATGTCACATCTTTCTACTGATTTGATGCCATTCTCTACCAGAAGATCCACACCACCCCTTCTGCCTACCTTTCTATCCCTCCGATATAACGTGTAACCTTGGACATTCAGCCTGGCAATCTGTAATAGTGCAACAAGATTATCTACCTTATTTCTTATATTACGTGCATTTAGATACAACACCTTGAGTACCGTATTTGTTATCCTTTCTGATTCTGCATCCCTAACGTTTTGATACTCAGTCTGTTGGATGTAACTAAGTCCCATCACCTGCCTGCCCTTCCTATCTGACTGCACGCTATCTTTACTTTTTTACCATCCATCCTATCCTGAGTCCCTTCATTCCAGTTCCCACTCACCTGCCAAGTTAGCTTAAATCCTCCCCAACAGCTCTAACAAACCTGTCTGTGAGAATATTGGTCCCCCTCGGGTTCAGGTGCAACCCGTCACTTTTGAACAGGTTATAACTCCCCCAGAAGAGATCCCAATGATCCAAGAACCTGAAGCACTGCCCCTGCACCAGCTTCTCAGCCACACATTTATCTGCCAAATCATCCTGTTTCCACCCTCACTGGTGTGTGGCAGAGACAGCAATTCAGAAATTACTACCCGGGAGGTCCTGCTTCTCAGCTTTCTAACTCGCTCTCTCAATTCTCTTTTCAGGACTTCATTGCTTTTCCTTCCTATGTCATTGGTACCAATATGTACCAAGACATCTGGCTGGTCCCCTTCCCTCTCCAAAATCTGAACGCAAACTGAGACATCCCTGACTCCAGCACCTGGGAGGCAACATACCATCCGGGTGTCCTATTCACGTCCACAGAATCTCCTGTCTGTTCCCCTCACTGCTGTGTCCCCTATCACTACCACTCCCTTCTTCTCTCTCTCTCCCTTCTGCACCATGGACCCATGCTCAGTGCCTGCAACCTGGTTGCTGTGGCATTCTCCTGGGAGATCATCCCCCACAAAGGTATCCAAAGCAGTATACTTGTTTTTGAGGGGAATGGCCACAGGGTGCTCTGCTCTAACTGCCTATTTCCATCTCTCCTGACAATCACCCAGCTGCTCATCTCCTGCAATTTTGGGGTGACTACTTCCCTGTAACTTTGATCAATGATCTCCTCGCTCTCCGGTACAAGCCGAAGGTCATCCAGTTGCTGCTCCAGATCCCTAACATGGTCTTCAAGGAGCTGCAGCCGGATGCACTTCACAAAGATGTAGTTCTCCAGGAGACTCTGGGTCTCCCAGTTCTCCAACATCTGGCATGAAGAACATACCACAGTCATTTAAATGGTATAGTAAGAGAGGGGAAAAAAAAGATAAAAAGGAAACCTTAACAGATGCTTTTTACAGAGCCAACACCTCTTCCTTGCCGAATCCTCTTTAGAGCCAAAGCCTGTCATTTCTACTCTTGCCACCGGCCTACTCCCGCCAATGGCCTCTTCGCTTATCCCTTCTGTACTTTTATTTAGTTCGTCAAGCTCCATTGACACCACTGACAGGCCCCATACAGTGGACAAACGCCCGTGAAGCTCCTTTTTTAAATAACCGCCACCGACCTGCAAGAAACACCTCTTCTTCGTCGAGCTGTTGACGCTGCTGATAGGCCCCATACAGTGGACAAATGCATATGAAGCTCCCTTTTTAAATAACCGCCGCCGACCTGCGAGAAACACTTCTTCTCAGAGCTCTGTTGATGCCGCTGATAGGTCCCAAACAATAATAAAGTCAATTCAATTCAATTCATTATTTTCAGTACCTCAGAGTGGAAACTAACCACAGCTATTAGGTGAGTTGATTACAAACAACAGAACTAAATGCTCGAGGGTTAATGATGAGATTGTGTTAGCAACTGGAAACACCACACATTGCACTCTTATTCTTTCTGACAAGTTGGCATATATTATCATTTATATTTGGATGTGAAAAAAAACAAGAACTTAGCAACTGATTGAACACAGAAAATTACAGCGCAGTACAGACCCTTCAGCCTACACTGCTGTGCTGATCTTTTACATAGCCTCCATATTTTAATCATCCATGTGCCTTAAGAGTCTCTTAAATGTCCCTAATGTATCTGCCTTTACTACTACTCCTGGTAGCCCATTCCACACACCCACTAATCTCTGTGTAAAGAGGTTTCCTCTGACATCCACCCTCTACTTTCTTTTAATCACCTTAAAATTATGTCCTTTCATTTTAGCCATTTTTACCTTCGGAAAAAGTCTCTGGCTGTCCACCCCATCTATACCTTATCAACTTACACACCTTTATCAATTTACCTCCTATCCTCCTCCAATCCAAAGAGAAAAACCCTAACTCACTCAACCTATCTTCATAAAATGCTCTCTAATCCAGGCAGCGTCCTGGTAAATCTCCTCTGCACCTCCTCTAAAACGTCCACATCCTTCCTATAATGAGGTGACCAGAACTGAACACAATTAAAGAGCTACACATTAGCTTGCATTATTTATTTAGAGATACAACGTGGAACAGGCCCTTTCAGCCTAACGAGTCAAACTGCCCAGCAACCCACCTACTTATAGGTGGTAGAACAAAGAACCCTATGGAAAATCTTGGCAATTCTGGACAACGTTTCTCATCCTCTGCATGCCACCTTAGCTGAACAGAGGAGCACTTTTAGTAACAGACTATGACAACTGCGCTCCCCGAAAGAGCGCTGTATGAGGTGATTCTTACCCTCGGCCATTAGGCTCTATAACAAATCAACCTCTAGCCGGGGAAGTGATGACTCCCTCCTGTTCAACTGTTTGAGATAACTTATCTTTTATTCTTTCTTACTTCTCTTCTAATATTTGCATATCTGTGCATTTGTAATGCTGTGACACTAATTTCCTTTGGGATCAATAAAGTATCCATATATCTAGTTAACCCTGGCCTAATTACAGGACAATTTACAATGATCAATTAACCTACTAAACCGGAGCACCTGGTGGAAACCCATGTGGTCAAGGGGAGAACAAAGAAACTCCTTCCAGGTGGTGCTGGAGCTGCACTCTGAACCTCAGAACACCCCGAGCTGTAATAACTGCTACTCTAGGTGAGGAGCATTTGGAGGATCTATAACACGGTTTGGTCTGCAAGATGCAGGTCTGGGCTGTGGGTAGGGGGGTTAAAATGGGGGAGAAGGATCATTGAAAAGCTCTTTCAAAGAGCCAGTATGGGGAATTTATTGTCATGTGCACAAGTACAGAGAGATACAGGGATAAAGAATATCATCACGGACACATAGATACAGGCAACACAGAGAACATAAGTGATACAGGATAACGAAGAGAGAATAAAGGCGCAGGTTTAATGATGCCCATCAGCTCTGTATGCTGCCCTTCACTGACACTGGTCAAAGGATGAACATGGGGTTTCCACTGTTTGAAATGGACTGGCACTGGTCAGAGGATTGACATGAGATTTTCACAACAACAAATGCACTGACACTAGTCAGAGGATTGACATGGTGTATTCACAGTTACAAATGCACTGACACTGGTCAGAGGATTGACACAGGGTTTTCAGTGTTAGAAATGGACTGACACTGGTCAGAATATTGACATAAGTTCTTCACCAGGAATGGTAGTGATAGGGGACTCAGTAGTGAGGGAAACAGACAGGAGATTCTGCAGGCATGAATTGGACATCTGGATGGCATGCAGGCAGAAAGTAAACATTTTCAATAGCCAGTAACTATTTACAAAATTATACAAAAAGAAAAAGTAATATGTCACTGAACAATAGGTTATTATTCTTTCCTCAGCTGCATGTGTGAGCCCCCCTCATTTATTTATTTATTTGGAGATAAAGCACCGAACAGGCCCAGCGGCCCACTGATTTCACCCCAGCCTGATCACTGGGTTAACTACAGTACGGAGCAGTTATAGAGGTAGGAAATTCCTAATGCTCACCACTCTCTTTGCACAGCACAAAGAGAAACTCTGCTGCCGTGTGCTTCACTCCTGTGTCGATGTGCGTCATAAGGCGAACCAGCTTATTCCGAAGAGTGTTGCCAACTTCAGGGCGGTTCGTTACATCTTTTAAGGGAGGCAGGACCTGGGATAGTAAGATTGGCAGAAGGTGATGAAATACAGACATTTTTGCTTTCCAGGTGAGGAGGAGATTTGAGATGTCACAAGATTAACGCCTTAACTCATTCTGTGATATTTAATTGTAGGTCAGCAGGGAATGGACAGGACAAACAGTTGAAATTAAATCTAATAAAGAAAAGGTATAAATAGACTTTCATTATGCCATTATCACAATACTTCTCAAATGTGTAAGGTCCTTCGCATATACATCTGCGGTTCTTAATGAAGCTTTGGGAATTGGAGGAATTATACAGCAGCACATTAGGACAGTTGCTGTCCTCCAGCTTAGTTTGCACCTTACTGTTGCAGCAGATACAATGTCTACTGTTAACTAACTGGCCATTAGGAGATGCTCAACAGCTGGGTTATAGGACCAATCATTCCTCTGCCACACCAACGATGTAGGGTCAACATGATTACTGGAACTGTCAGAGGCAAATTTAACCATCCGGACTCAGAATCTGCAACATGGGATAAGTATCAGCTCAGACAAGTTACACACACTCTCATATTGGATCTAGTTCAGTTCAGCCTAGGTTAGTGAGAGCAACTATCAGAAAGTGTCTCACGCTGCCCATACAGGTGAAAAAGAGACTCCAGTTTACTCAGAAAACATTACAGAACAGATACAGCATGGAAGGAGGCCGCTCATCCCTTAAGAGTATGTACTAGCTCTAAATATGGAAAATCCACCTCTTTAGACCAGACCCTTCCACCTCTCTCTGCGGGACTCCCCCACCTCCCTCTCAGGGGCCCTCCCACCTCTCCCTTACAGGGCTTACCTACATCTCTTGGCCACACCCTCCCGCATTTTTTCCTGCAGAGACTCCGTAAGACAATAAGACCATAAGACATAGGAACAGAATTAGGCCATTCAGCCCATTAAGTCTGATCCACCATTCCATCTTGGCTGATCCCGGATCCCACTCAACCCCATACAGCTGCCTTCTCGCCATATCCTTTGATGCCCTGACCGATCAGGAAACTATTAACTTCCACCTTAAATATACCCACAAACTTGGCCTCCACCGCAGTCTGTAGCAGAGTATTCAACAGATTTACAACTCTCTGGCTAAAAAAATTCCTTGCCTCTGTTCTAAAAGTTCACCCCTCAATTTTGAGGCAGTGCTCTCTAGTTCCGGATAGCCACACCATAGGAAACATCCTCTCCACTTCCACTCTATCTAGTCCCTTCAACATTCAGTAGGTTTCAATGAGATTCCACCCCCACCCCCAGCATTCTTCTAAATTCCAGTGAGTACAGGCCCAAAGCTGCCAAACACTCCTCATATGTTAACTCCTTCATTCCCAGAATTATCCTCGTGAACCTTCTCAGGACTCTCCAATGACAACACATCCGTCCTGAGATATGGGGCCCAATACTCCAAGTGTTGCCTGACTAGTGTCTTACAAAGCATCAGCCTTATCTCCTTGTTTTTATATTCTACTCCCTTGAAATAAATGTCAACATTGCATTTGCCTTCTTTACCACAGACTCAACCTGTAAATTAACCTTCTGGGAGTCTTGCACGAGGACTCCTAAGTCCCTCTGCACCTCTGATGTTTGAACCTTCTCCCCACTTAGGTAATAGTCCGTACTATTGTTCCTTTTACCAAAATGCATTATCAAACATTTCCCAACACTGTATTCCATTTGCCACTTTTTTGCCTATTCTTCCAATTTGTCTAAGTCCTGCTGCAATTGCATTGCTTCCTCAGCATTACCTACCCCTTGACCTATCTTTATATCATCCGCAAAATTTGCCACAAAGCCATCAATTCCACTATCTAAATTATTGACAAACAATGTGAAAAGTAGAGGTCCTAATACTGACCCCTGAGGAACACAACTAGTCACTGGAAGCCATATTCCCACTCACTGCCTCCTTCCCGTCAGCAATTCCTCTATCCATGCAAGTATTTTCCTGTAACACCATAGGATTTTATCTTGTTAAGCAGCCTCATGTGTGGCACCTTATCAAATGCCTTCTGAAAATCCAAATAAATGACATCCACTGCCTCTCCTTTGTCTACTCTGCTTGCTACTTTCTCAAAGAACTCTAACAGATTTGTCAAGCAAGATTTCCTGTGACAGAAACCATCTAACCATATAACAATTACAGCACGAAAATAGGCTATCTCGGCCCTTCTAGTCCGTGCCAAACACTTACTGTCACCTAGTCCCATCGACCTGCACTCAGCCCATAACCCTCCATTCCTTTCCTGTCCATATAGCTGTCCAATTTAACTTTAAACAACATTGAACCTGCCTCAACCACTTCTGCTGGAAGCTCGTTCCACACAGCTACCACTCTCTGAGTAAAGAAGTTCCCCCTCATGTTACCCCTAAACTTTGGCCCCTTTAACTCTCAACTCATGTCATGTTTGAATCTCCCCTACTCTCAATGGAAAAAGCCTATTCACGTCAACTCTATCTATCCCCCTCATAATTTTAAATACCTCTGTCAAGTTCCCCCTCAACCTTCTATGCTCCAAAGAATAAAGACCCAACTTGTTCAACCTTTCTCTGTAACTTAGGTGCTGAAACCCAGGTAACATTCTAGTAAATCTTCTCTGTATTCTCTCTATTTTGTTGACATCTTTCCTATAATTCAGTGACCAGAACTGTACATAATACTCCAAATTTGGCCTCACCAATGCCTTGTACAATTTCAACATTACATCCCAACTCCTATACTCAATGCTCTGATTTATAAAGGCCAGCATACCAAAAGCTTTCTTCACCACCCTATCCACTTGAGATTCCACCTTCAGGGAATTATGCACCATTATTCCTAGATCTCTAATAATGGTGACTTTGATTTATTTTATCATTAGTCTCCAAGTACCCCAAAACCCATCCTTAATAATAGACTACCACAGTTTTCCAACCACTGAGTTAGGCCACCTGGCCTATAATTTCCTTTCTTTTGCCTTCCTCCCTTCTTAAAGAGTGGAGTGACATTTACAATCTTCAAGTCCTCCGAGACCATACCAAAATCAAGTGATTCTTGTAAGATCATGATCAATGCATTCATTGTCTCTTCAGCAACCTCTTTTGAAAATCTGGAATTTAGTCCATCTGGTCCAGGTGACTTATCCACCTTAAGACTTTTCAGTCTGCCTAGCACTTTTTCCTTTGTAATAGCAATGACACTCATTCCTGCTCCCTGGCAAACAGACCTCTGGCACACTACTCATGTCTTCCACATCGAAGAATGATGTAAAGTGCCCAATAAGTTCATCCGCCATTTCTTTGTCCCCCATTACTATCCCATCAGCATCATTTTCCAGTGGTCCAATAAGAAATCTCAGTTCCCATTTTCTCTTTCTATAACTAAAAAATCTACTAGTATCCTGCTTTATATTATTGGCTGCATACCACTGCCAAGTGAGAACAACTTCTGTGGGAGATATCTATCCTGCACCTTGTGAACTATTCCCAGAAACTTCTGCCATCTCTGCTCTGCCATCATCCCTGCCAATATCCTCCGCCAACCCAACTGGGCAAGCTCCTCTCTCACGCCTCTATAATTCCCATTATTCCATTGTGATACTCATACATGTAACTTGTGCTTCTCCCTCTCCAATTGCAGTATGAATTCAATCATATTATCACCGCCTCTTAAGGGTTCCTTCACATTAAGCTCTCTAATAAGATCTGGGTTATTACACAACACCTAATCTAACACAGCCTTTTCCCCAAGTAGGCTCAAGCACAAACTGCTCTAAAAGCCATCTTCTAGGCATTCAACAAATTCCCTCTCTTGCAATTCAACACCAATCTGATTTTCCCAATCCCCTTGCATATTGAAGGCTCCCATTACAATTGTGTCATTACCCTTATTACATGCCTTTTCCAACTCCCTTTACAATCTCAACCCCACACCTTTGCTACTGTTTGGAGGCCTATATATGATTCCCATAATGGGTTTTTTTTTTACTCTTGCAGTTTCTCAACTTCACCCACAAAGATTCAACATTCTCTGATCCTATGTCACTTCTTTCTAAAGATGTAATTCCACCTCTTACCAACAGAGCCACACCACCGCCTATGCCTTCCTGCCTGTCCTTTCGATACAAAGCATATCCTTTGATGTTAAGCTCCTAACTATGGCCTTCTTTCAGCCACGACTCAGTGATGCCCACAACACCATAACAACCAAACTCTAATTTTGCCATTTCATCATCCACTTTATTGTGAATGCTACGCACACTTAAATACAGCATCTTCAGTCCTGCATTCTTTGCCCTTTTGAACTTTGCCTCTATGGTACAATTTAACTCTTTGCTCTGTCTGCACCCAATCATTGGCTTGTCCTTATGTTCATGTTATATCCATCTTTTTAGTCTGCCTAGCAATTTTTCCTTTGTAATAGCAATGACACTCATTCCTGCTCCCTGACAAATGGACTTCTGGCACACTGCCAGTGTCTTCCACATTGAAGAATGATGCAAATCCTCAGCTCTGTCATCCTGGTTCCCATCCCCCTACCATACTAGTTTAAACCACTCCCAAACCTGCCCACAAGAATAGTGGTCCCCCTCAGATTTCACAGCAACCTATCCTTTTTTTAAACAGGTCACAACTATCCCAGAAGAGATCCCAATTATCCAGAAATCTGAATCTCCACCCCCTGCTCCAATTTTTCAGCCACGCATTGATCTGCCATCCATCTATGACAACAGACTCCAATCCGTTCTCCCATTCCTACTGATGTAACATTGAGCTGTGGTACAAGGAAGAGATAGACAGCCTCATGACCTGGTGTCACGGCAACAATGTTTCCCTAAATGTCAACAAAAAAAAGAGCTGGTCATTGACTTCAGGAAGGAGTTGGTGCACACACTTTTGTTTACAGCAACTGGTCTTGCGGTCGAGACAGTCGACTGCTTCAAGCTCCCAGGAATGAACATCACCAATGGCCTGTCCTGGACCTACGACACTGACACCACGGTGAAGCTCACCAATGCTTCTAGTTCTTCAGAAGGCTAAAGAAATTAAGCATGTGCCCATCGTTCTTTACCAACGCACCACAGAAAGCATCCTATCTGGATGCATATCAGCTTGGTATGGCAACTGCTCTGTCTAAAACTATAAGAAACTGCCCAAGAAATACACAGTATGTCACTGAAACCAGCCTCTCCTTCATGGACTCTGTCTACACTTTTTGCTACCTTGGCCCAAAACATCGACTGTATTTTTTTCCATAGATGCTGCTTGATCTGCTGAGTTCCTCCAGCATTTTGTGTGTGTTGCATAAAACTAACTTGTTTACTAATTTCCCCATTGAAGATGAACGGGTTTCATTCTGATAGATTAACCCTCTTTCTCTATCCACAATGTTGTCTGCCTTGCCAATTGTTCCAGCATCTAAATGAACAAACATGTAGCGCCATGGAAACAAGCTCAGTAAAGGGAATTTAGAGGTGATGCTAAACTACAACAAGGAGTTCTCATATAGTCAGCATGGGTTTAGAATGAAAAATAGTCCCGTTTTACAAATCTCCTTGACTTCGACAATGTCACAGAACTTTCATCATTAATTTTAATTAAGATATAATTTACTTAAGATAAATACACTTTGAAAATAAATAAATACACTGAAAGCCACTGAGAACTGGGACAGAATGTGAATTAGAAAAGAGAAATAGGGAAGGCCGTGAGCGGAGTAATTGCCACAGTTTTTAAGACAAACAATCACTGATTTTGTTGAGCTTTGATCAGAAGTTGGATCTTACCAAGTTGCCATTTATAGTTTTAATAAAGTTAATCCAATTCTGGTGTTCTATGCTCCAGAGATACTTAAACAACTAAAATATTTCTCAAAGTTTCTGTGAAAGAATCAAATAACGTATTTTCTGATATATTTTTTCAACTCCTTACCCTTGAACGGATATATTTTCTCATATCTTTGTGAATCCTGCAACTCTCTGTCAAAACGCTTAAAACTGGAGTCAGTCCTTCTTTTAAATTGGTCCCCTATCAAACATGAGAGCACAAATAAATAAATATTTCATTTTAAAATCAAAAGATTAGAGAAGTTGTTTATCATATGCTTGATGTTTCCTGTTGGCTGTTAGACCCTCAAAAAAACTCCAGCTTCAGGCCATGGAGTGGAATATCACAGCTTAGCTCTTTTGTTCCTACAGGTCTCTTTGCTCCAGGTTTCTAATGAAGGACTACCTAACCTCAGGAAATACCTTTTCCTCTGCATTAACCACAACCTTCCTCAACTCCAACCCCAGCCCTGTGCTCCCTGGCTGATGCACATAATATCACACTGCCCTGTAAACACTTTAAACCACCAGCCTCCGGGTCCAACATATTATTCTCCGTAACTTCCGCCACCTCCAACGGGATCCCACCACTAAGCATATCTTTCCCTCCCCGCCTCTCTCTGCATTCCGCAGGGATCGCTCCCTACACAACTCCCTTGTCCATTCGTCCCCCCCATCCCTCCCCACTGATCTCCCTCCTGGCACTTATCCGTGTAAGCGGAACAAGTGCTACACATGCCCTTACACTTCCTCCCTTACCACCATTCAGGGCCCCAAACAGTCCTTCCAGGTGAGGCATCACTTCACCTGTGAGTCGACTGGGGTGATATACTGCGTCCGGTGCTCCCGATGTGGCCTTTTATATATTGGTGAGACCCGACACAGACTGGGAGACCGCTTTGCTGAACATCTACGCTCTGTCCGCCAGAGAAAGCAGGATCTCCCAGTGGCCACACATTTTAATTCCACATCCCATTCCCATTCTGACATGTCTATCCACGGCCTCCTCTACTGTAAAGATGAAGCCACACTCAGGTTGGAGGAACAACACCTTATATTCCGTCTGGGTAGCCTCCAACCTGATGGCATGAACATTGACTTCTCTAACTTCCGCTAGGCCCCACCTCCCCATCGTACCCCATCTGTTACTCTTTTTAATGCACACATTCTTTCTCTCGCTCTCCTTTTTCTCCCTCTGTCCCTCTGAATATACCTCTTGCCCATCCTCTGGGTCACCCCCCCCCCGTCTTTCTTCCCGGACCTCCTGTCCCATGATCCTCTCGTATCCCCTTCTGCCTATCACCTGTCCAGCTCTCGGCTCCATCCCTCCCCCTCCTGTCTTCTCCTATCATTTTGCATCTCCCCCTCCCCCTCCAGCTTTCAAATCCCTTACTCACTCTTCCTTCAGTTAGTCCTGACGAAGGGTCTCGGCCTGAAACGTCGACTGTACCTCTTCCTATAGATGCTGCTTGGCCTGCTGCGTTCACCAGCAACTTTGATGTATGTTGCTTGAATTTCCAGCATCTGCAGAGTTCCTGTTGTTTGCGTTTAAATTCACTACTGCGAAGCCTCTTCCGGTGATGCCTGCACCGAAGAAGTTTAGATCCTCTCTTTGACGGGAGTTCAGTGAAACCATCTCTCACTGCTCCCCATCTGTGATTTCTTCGGCTCTTCAACTTTTCGACCAGACTTTGACTCAAACTCGCTATCACTGCCATGTATCCTTTCTTGGAACGTGCCTCCGTCGCCAACTTACTCCAGTTGGCTTTAGGATTCGTTTCCAAGCCTCTCAATTTGGACCTTCTGAGGATCCCAGGTACTCACATTTCATTGACTCTGCCTCTTGCCGCTTCTCCCGTCAAGCTCTGAAGGCGACGCTCTCCGCCATGAGGAGGTACTTGGTGTCCCTATCCCAGACCCTTCCACACCTTCGGGACACTTTCTTCGCCGTCTGTAATGGTCCTACCCGCTATTTCATCCTCCGTCGGATCCACGCCTGCAATCGCCGTTTCTTTGACTTTGTCATGTTAGGCAAAGATCGCAAGATCTTACATCTACGGACTGCAGAGCTTGCCGGCCCCGACGCTAGCAGGCATGAACTTTCGGTTGCGGCTCCTGCCGTTGGTCTCGGCGGCTCCAACACCTCAGGACATATTCAAAACCCGGACTCCAGCAACGACCATGGAGACATTCAAAGCGATCGCGCAACCACCAACTGCGACTCCAGCCTTGAACTCCAGGCCGGGTCTTTATGTGCTGCTGTTGTGACTCCCGTCTCCCCTTCCCCCACCACCACTCCGCAGCCCCGTCTTCTTCAGATCCCACCGTCAACTCCTGGGCCCTCAGAGGCTCCATCTTCCTCTCACCCCAACCCTCCCCTCTCCATTGACACCCCCAGCCTCCCCCCTCCCCCCTCTGATCCCAGCTCTCATCCGTGCCGGGTCTTTACCATCCCCTCCGACCTTCAACTGTCGGAGGCAGAACGCTCTGTTCTCAGTAAGGGCCTCACGTTTGTCCCCCTTCGCCCACACCTCAGCGAGTTCCGTGTTCGCCATGATGCGGAACTTTTCTTCCGCCGTCTCCGTCTCCGAGCCTACTTCTTCGGCAAGGACTCTTCCACCCCCACCGATGACCCCTTCTCCCGTCTTCATCCCTCCTCTTCTTCATGGACACCCCACTCTGGTCTTCTGCCTGCTCTGGATCTCTTTATTGCCAACTGCCGACGGGACATCAACCGTCTCGACTTCACCGCACCTTGTCCCCATTCCAACCTCACTCCTTCGGAACGCTCTGCTCTCCACTCCCTCCGCACTAATCCTAACATTATTATTAAACCCGCTGATAAGGGGGGTGCTGTTGTAGTCTGGCGTACTGACCTCTACCTTGCCGAGGCACAGCGACAACTCGCGGATACCTCCTCTTATTTACCCCTCGATCGTGACCCCACTAAGGAGCACCAGGCCATTGTCTCCCACACTATCAACGACTTTATCCGCTCAGGGGATCTCCCATCCACTGCTACCAACCTTATAGTTCCCACACCCCGCACTTCCCGTTTCTACCTCCTACCCAAGATCCACAAACCTGCCTGTCCTGGCCGACCTATTGTCTCAGCTTGCTCCTGCCCCACCGAACTCGTTTCTGCATACCTCGACACTGTTTTATCACCCCTTGTTCAATCCCTTCCGACCTATGTTCGTGACACTTCTCACGCTCTTAAACTTTTCGATGATTTTAAGTTCCCTGGCCCCCACCGCTTTATTTTCACCTTGGATGTCCAGTCCCTATATACTTCCATCCCCCATCAGGAAGGTCTCAAAGCTCTACGCTTCTTTTTGGATTCCAGACCTAATCAGTTCCCCTCTACCACCACTCTGCTCCGTCTAGCAGAATTAGTCCTTACTCTTAATAATTTCTCCTTTTGCTCCTCCCATTTCCTCCAAACTAAAGGTGTAGCTATGGGCACCCGTATGGGTCCTAGCTATGCCTGCCTTTTTGTTGGGTTTGTGGAACAATCTATGTTCCGTGCCTATTCTGGTATCTGTCCCCCACTTTTCCTTCGCTACATCGACGACTGCATTGGCGCTGCTTCCTGCACGCATGAAGAACTCGTTGACTTTATTAACTTTGCCTCCAACTTTCACCCTGCCCTCAAGTTTACCTGGTCCATTTCTGACACCTCCCTCCCCTTTCTAGATCTTTCTGTCTCTGTCTCTGGAGACAGCTTATCCACTGATGTCTACTATAAGCCTACTGACTCTCACAACTATCTGGACTATTCCTCTTCTCACCCTGTCTCTTGCAAAAACGCCATCCCCTTCTCGCAATTCCTCCGTCTCCGCCGCATCTGCTCTCAGGATGAGGCTTTTCATTCTAGGACGAGGGAGATGTCTTCATTTTTTAAAGAAAGGGGCTTCCCTTCCTCCACTATCAACTCTGCTCTTAAACGCATCTCCCCCATTTCACGTACATCTGCTCTCACTCCATCCTCCCACCACCCCACTAGGAATAGGGTTCCCCTGGTCCTCACCTACCACCCCACCAGCCTCCGGGTCCAACATATTATTCTCCGTAACTTCCGCCACCTCCAACGGGATCCCACCACTAAGCATATCTTTCCCTCCCCGCCTCTCTCTGCATTCCGCAGGGATCGCTCCCTACACAACTCCCTTGTCCATTCGTCCCCCCCATCCCTCCCCACTGATCTCCCTGCTGGCACTTATCCATGTAAGCGGAACAAGTGCTACACATGCCCTTACACTTCCTCCCTTACCACCATTCAGGGCCCCAAACAGTCCTTCCAGGTGAGGCATCACTTCACCTGTGAGTCGACTGGGGTGATATACTGCGTCCGGTGCTCCCGATGTGGCCTTTTATATATTGGTGAGACCCGACGCAGACTGGGAGACCGCTTTGCTGAACATCTACGCTCTGTCCGCCAGAGAAAGCAGGATCTCCCAGTGGCCACACATTTTAATTCCACATCCCATTCCCATTCTGACATGTCTATCCACGGCCTCCTCTACTGTAAAGATGAAGCCACACTCAGGTTGGAGGAACAACACCTTATATTCCGTCTGGGTAGCCTCCAACCTGATGGCATGAACATTGACTTCTCTAACTTCCGCTAGGCCCCACCTCCCCCTCGTACCCCATCTGTTACTCTTTTTAATGCACACATTCTTTCTCTCGCTCTCCTTTTTCTCCCTCTGTCCCTCTAAATATACCTCTTGCCCATCCTCTGGGTCACCCCCCCCCCCGTCTTTCTTCCCGGACCTCCTGTCCCATGATCCTCTCGTATCCCCTTCTGCCTATCACCTGTCCAGCTCTCGGCTCCATCCCTCCCCCTCCTGTCTTCTCCTATCATTTTGCATCTCCCCCTCCCCCCTCCAGCTTTCAAATCCCTTACTCACTCTTCCTTCAGTTAGTCCTGACGAAGGGTCTCGGCCTGAAACGTCGACTGTACCTCTTCCTATAGATGCTGCTTGGCCTGCTGCGTTCACCAGCAACTTTGATGTATGTTACTTTAAACCACTGTTTACAATAGATTTTTTCCATTGTGAATGCCTGTTGTTATTTATATACATTTTACACTATAAGACATTGGAACAGAATTAGGCCATTTGGCCCATTGAGTCTGCTCCTCCATTTCATCATAGCTGATTTATTATCCCTCTCAACCCCATTCTCTTATCTTCTTCCCGTAACTTTTGACACACTAACTAATCAAGAACCTATCAACCCCCGCTTTAAATATTCCCAGTGATTTGGTCTCCACAGTTGTCTGTGGCAATAAGTTCCACAGATTCACCACCCTCCGGCGAAAGAAACTCTTCCTCATCTCTGTTCTAAAGGGACATCCTATTCTGAGGCAGTGTCCTCTGGTCCGAGACTTCCCCGCTATAGGAAACATCCTCTCTACATCCACTCTGTCTAGGCCTTTCAATATTCGATAGGTTTCAGTGAGATCCCCTCATTCTTCTAAACACCAGTGTACATTACTCCCTGATGTATCTTATTCTCCACTTTAAGCAATCAAAATAATGAGCTTCAATTCATTTTCCTACAAAAGAGTGGAAGGAAAAAGCATTGAAGGAGCAATTCTTTGCCCTCTTCCCCTTGGGAATTGTAATGGACAAACAGAAAGTGGTGATACGCCCCGTGTAAACCTGTCGGAATGCAAGTACATCCTTCTCCCTCAAGTTGCACTGTGACATTACCTCTGATCACAGCGTGGCAGATTTGTAGTGACTTTCGATATCACTCATGTGAAACGTGATTGCTGGTATTTATAAATGATGCAAACTCTGTGCACTTTTGTCATAATATACAGTTTTAAAACCAGAAGACAAGTGAAAGACTGCTCACTTAATTCCTACTGAACTCAAATAAATAACATTGGTAATTGGGAATGCCCACTAAAATGCAACTACATCAAGTGATCCCGATGAAGAGAAGATGTGAACATAGCATTTCTTAACCCAGCATTAGAACTTCTCCCTCAGCACCAGTGTGTGTCACAACATCACTGGATAGGGCTGGATTTGAACACAAAACCAGTGTGTGCCTTACCCTGTCTATTCTCTTCTCCATAAAAGCCAGTAAAACCTCAACTGCGTCCATCTTCTTCCCGTTGTAATCGATTGCTCTACATTCGATGTCCGGGCTGAAGAGGAGATCGAGACTCGACACTGGAATGTTGTTCAAAAGATTGATTGTGTGACTGAAAGAAAATTAAAAGTTTGAATGCTCCTATGGGTTCCTCAGAAAGTGCACGCAGCAAGAGAAACAAACTGAAGGCAGGTCAGATATTCAGCACTCCCCACTTTACTGGAGGTCTGGAACACAAAGTGACAATTGATCCACATTTCAATACTCATTCAATGGAATTATTTTACTAGTAATTGCATGTATTCCAAGTCAAGCAGAAATGTTCCTGGTGACTGGCTGTAACTCACGGAGCCTACCATTGAAGTTGTTCAGCAGACAGATCCGTTACAAATTATGTATTTATGCATACTTTATTCTGTATATGTACTGATAACTTTATTTCTATAATAATTTCTTATTCTTTATAATTATTGAATTTTGTTTATTGTTAAATATTGTGCCAATATACCACAGCAAATTCCTAATACATGTAAATGTATATAGAAGAGTACAGCACAAGAACAGTGCTGAGTCAAATCAATTAAATTAGTAATCAAGAGGATAACTAAACTAATCCCTTCTGCCTACACAATATCCATATCCTTTGATTTTCATTATATTCATGTGTCTATCTAAACATCTCTTTACGGACATCTAAAAGTCCCTAAAGTATCTGCCTCTACAGGGATATGAAGAAAAGGATAAAGGATATGATGAAAAGGCAGGTGTATGGGGTTGAAAGGGATTCAGGATCAGCCATGATGGAATGGCAGAGCAGACTCGACGGGCTGAATGGCCTAATTCTTCTCCTATGTCTTATGTTTCTTACACATTTCAGGTGCCCCCTACTCTCTGTGTAAAAATGTATATAGCAAATAAAGTTGTTGATTAAAGGACAGCGTGAAAGCCCCTTATTCTGGAGTATATTAACCTCACTGGGTTAGTGGGTGCTCCCAGAATCCTGCTCTACTAACCTCATACTTGCATTGTTCACAAGATTCATGGTAGAGTGCTCAAGGTCTCTGAGAGATGCAGCTAGAAGTTTTTTTTTCTGGCATGATGCACAACAATGTGGCTTTTGGATACAAAGGCAAGATTGGCAAGCACAGGTATAGAATCCCACCATTACAATACAGCACAAACAGTGTAGTCAGTTCAATGGATACAGCTCATTACACTGCTCAGAAATGGTTCTGCTTTCTTTCACCGCTGAACATCTGCTTTATGATGATCTCTCAAACTTAGGAAGGCAATACTCACAGAATGCTACCGGAACTCTACAGGTCAGGCAGCATCTATGGAGGGGAATAAAAAGTTCATGTTTTGGACCAAGAGCTTTCATCAGGACTCTCGGCCTGAAACATCACCTGTTTATTCCCTCCATAGATGCTGCCTGACCTGCTAAGTTCCTCCAGCACTTTGTGTGAGTTGGTATGGATTTCCAGCATCTGCAGAATCTCTTGTGTTTAGAATTTAGGAAGGTGACTTTTTGGAAAGATCTGGGCATATTATTGAACAACTTTTACATATCCTTGATGCATCCTGATCCTTGAGCATTATTTTGGCAATGGGCACCACACTGACTATGAAAACGATGAACCATGGAACATTACGCACAAAAATTTTGCAAAATCATGCGAAAATGTGGTGCAGCTTAAAGATTAACTTTATTTGTCATGTGTACGTTGAAACATACAGTGAAATGTGTCATTTGCATCAACGAGCAACGCAGTCCAAGATTGTGCTGGGGCCAGCCCACAAGTGTTGCCATGTTTCCAGTGCAACATAACATGACCACAACTTATTGACCCTAACCTGTAGATCTTTGGAATGTAGGAGGAGACCCAGAGGAACCCAAATGGTCACAGGGATGACATACAAACTCCATACAGATAGTGGCAGGTAGTGAATCCCAAATGCCTGTGTTGTAAAGTGTTACATTAACTGTTATGGTACCATGCCGCCACCTCTGCTGCTAACAGTGGGCAGCTGGTAAAGTTGCTGTCTGACAGTGGGCTTAATCCTGGCCCCCAATGCTATCTGCAAGGAGTTTCCATGTTCTTCCCTAGGTGCACAACCCAAGCCATAGTTTGTAGATTAAATGTCTGCAGCAGGTTGGTAAAGTGTGTAAATAGGGTGGAGACTCTGGGGGTTGACAGCACCTGGTGCGTGTAGCCTCGCTGGACTGGAACGTGTTTTTGTGTTTTAGACTCCAAGCTTCCCAATCCCAACCTGGAGTGTTTATGGTGTTTCACGATCTCTAATGCAGGTGAAGGTGCAGACTGGCCACAGTTTCAGCTGCTGTACGGGCACACGTGACTGACTCTGCCCACGGGATCTCTGCAGCCCTTTCCATCTACTACATTCATTGGGAACACCACTCTCCAGCTGAGGTAAACACACGTGTATGCGCTCCAACCACTCCATGGCTTCTCCCCCTTCTGTTGCCAGTCATTGTCACCAATGAGTTTCCACCACAGTAATGGCACATAATGCAATGGTCAGCATCCTTATAACTGGGTGGCATGGTAGTGTAGCATAATGTTTTTTTACGGCACCAGTGACTGGAATTCAATTCCCACTGCTGTCTGTAAGGAGTTTGTACATTCTCCCCATGACCGTGTGCATTTCCCCCAGGTGCTCCAGTTTTATCCCACATTCCAAAGACGCACAGATTAGGGTTAGTGACTTGTGGGCATGCTATGCTGGCGGCAAAAGGTGGCAATACTTGCAAGGTGCTCCCTTTACATCCTGTGTTGGTCCTTGACACGAATGATATATTTCACTGTTTGTTTTTTAATGTACAAGTGACAAATCAAGCTAATCTTCAACTGGTGGGCACATTCTGTACCAGTGAACAACTTAAATCTGTCCCTGCCCTCATCAGCCAATCCCCCTCACTCACTCAATCACTAGAGGCTGTCGCCTCCCCCATTGCACCAGTGTGCTCTGCCAGTCCCTGTCAAGTTGCTCACACGCTCACTTTGCCACTTCCCATTAATCACATCCTCATTCAGCTGACACCACCTGCTCCGCTCCTCTGATCGGCCATTTCCACCAGACAACACGTAGTGTGATGGCGTCTACCCACATTCACATCTGGCCTGTAATCTGAGAGCTTTCACCTTAAGCCAAGTGCTCAACTATTTATGAATAACACTGCTTATGTTAATTGTCACTAAAGAATGCAGCATATTTTCCCAAATAAACCAGGCAAAATCAGGGATGAATTATGAGACGATCATTCCTAGCTGGACTAAAAAGAAGAAAGATTACTTTTATTTGTTACATGTGCATTTAAACATATTGTGAAACGTATTATTTGTGTACTGGCTGTGGCTCACAAGTGTCGCCACGCTTCCAGTGCCAACACAACACGAACCCATGCACCTTTGCAGTGTGGGAGGAAATGGAAGCACTTGAAGGAATCCCACACGGTCATAGGGAGAATGTACAAACTCCGCACAGAGAGTGGAGGGTATTGAACACAGGTCGGTGGCGCTGTTAGGCGTTACGCTAACTGCTATGCTACTGTGTTGATATACTGCTTTTAGGAATATATTCCCAGATTTGGTATATTGTATTAGTTCTGTGTTTCAGCTTGACATGCTAGACAATAAAAGCTGCGGAGAACAAAAGTCCTGCAATACAGACAGCCTGCGTCAGACTCTGTGAGTACTTGGTAAGACCCTGCAGGCGGAGGTGCAGAGTCATGGATTGGTATTCAGATGGGAAAGGAAGTGAACTGGTGTCAGTAGGTATCACCATCACTCTCAAAGAGTCACAGAGAATGCTGACGGCTTCGTACAGGCATATGTTTGGCAAAATAGACCCTTCAGCCCATCCAGTCCATGCAAACTGTTCCCACGGACCTGCACCTGAACCATAGCCCTTCATACCCCAGACCCATCAAAGAATTGGGCCGAAAGGGCCCGTTCTTCTGCTGTATGATTTCATTATGCTGGCTGCTAGACCTAGCTCTCAACAACACTGACAGAACATAGTCATATGTATTTTACTCCTCTTATCAAATACTACCTCCAGGAATTCCTGGGGAAGGACCCTATTTGCTAAATCTCTTTGATTCTCTGCTCTTTTAACCAAGTGAGGTGATGTTGAGTCTGGAATCGGCCCCGAGTGCCTATTCCTCACTGACACTAAGGTCTCCCTTTATGGAGCAAATGCAAGAGACTCCACAACACCTTGGAACATCAGTTTATGGATCACTGTGTTTCAGTAAAAGATCCCTGACTTTCTGATCTCTGTCACTCTGCTGACAGTTTTATTTGCCGGAAGGGGGTATGAAATTCCTTAGCTTCCATCGAGTCTGCCACTATACACAGGTCTACACAAAGCCATTAGCATTCTTCCCCTAGGAGGTAGAACTACACACTGGTGTTGAGCATATATGAGCCCTTATTGCACCCTAGACAGCCCATTAATCATCTTTGGCTGACACTCAGCCCCCTCCTGACCAGCACACTGAATGAAGCTCCTGACACTCTCAGCCACTTCTCACAGTGAGTGTACACTGACACAAATTACTAGCCGCTCACATTCAGCTGATGAACGGCTCACAGCTTTATAAGCATCATGGCAGAGGGAGCTGCTTTCAAACAGTTCTCCCCAGATCTTTTCACATTAAGCCCGCAATAGTTTGGGAACCATTTCATTAAAAACAAATCCAATATGTTGTTAACTTTTTAAATGTCACGGTTTTTGTACAGCTGTTAATCTCAGCATGTGTTATGAAGACGAAAAAGTGGTGGACATATAATTCAAATCTTCAGTGAACCAGGGCTGGGAAAAAATATGACAATATATTTAATAATTCATGATCCAGTGTATCATATAAATAGTTATATTTCTGTCTGAATGTGCTGTAATATACTGCTTAAATCCCTTGATATATGTTGTACATATAGAAATTTGATTAACATCATAAACAGGTCAAACTGCAGAATATACAATATGCTTAACTTTATTCAACTCTACAGCTAATATAAGATATTAAAAGCAAGGTTAAAGGATAAAGGAACAGAGTGTAAGATATCAGGGTGATTGAATCAAATCAAAAAGTGATCATGATGATTACCTGAGCACATTGTGGTTTTTCTCATTCTACAGATGCTAGCAGAGAAAGGATTAACATCAGAGCTTGTGTGATTATCCCTGGCTTCAATAATGAGAATAGACAGAGTCTTTTTCCCAGGGTGGGAATGTCAAATACTAGAGGGCATAGGTTTAAGGTGAGAGGGGGGAAATTTAAAGAAGATTTATGAGGCAATTTTTTTTTAAACACAGTGGTTGGTTCCTGGAACATGCTGCCAGTGAAAGTGGTGGGACAGATATTATAGCAACGTCTGCAATTAGACAGACACATGAACAGGCAGGGAAAGGAAGGATGTGGGCCATATGCAGGCAGATGGATTTCAGCTGGACTGGCATTGTAGTCGTCACAGACCGTGGACCAAAGGGCCTCTTCCTGTGCTGTAATGTTCTACGTTCACCATCATTTTCAAAAGATGATGCTTCAAAAAGTGGCATCTATCATTAAGGACCCTACCACCTCTTATTACCATCATCAGTGAAGAGGTAGAGGAGCCTGAAGATACTCAATGTTTTAGGAACAGCTTCTTCCCCTCTGCCAGCAGATTTCTGAACAGACTTTGAACCCATGAACACTACCAGCAGATTTCTAAA
The DNA here is from genome assembly GCF_963921235.1 of Mobula hypostoma. Classification (NCBI taxonomy): domain Eukaryota; kingdom Metazoa; phylum Chordata; class Chondrichthyes; order Myliobatiformes; family Myliobatidae; genus Mobula; species Mobula hypostoma. The sequence continues at coordinate 1,431,308 of NC_086105.1, forward strand.
TAGACAATTAACCCATAAGACTATAAGACATAAGAGCAGAATTAGCTCATCGAGTCTGCTCCACCAGTCCATCATGGCTGATCCCGGATCCCACTCAACTCCATACACCTGCCTTCTCACTATATCCTATGATGCCCTGACCAATCAGGAAACGATCAACTTCCGTCTTAAATATACGCACGTACTTGGCCTCTAGCCCAGCCAGTGACAAGAGCATTCCACAGATTCACTACTCTCTGGCTAAAAAAAAAATTCATCCTTACCTCTGTTCCAAAAGGTCACCCCTCAATCTTGTGGCGGTGCGCTCCAATTCTGGATACACCCACCATTGGAAACAACTTCTCCACATCCACCCTATAACAGTCCTTTCAACATCTGGTAGGTTTCAATGGGATCCCCACGCACTCTTCTAAATCCCAGCGAGTACAGGCCCAAAGCTGCCAAATGCTCCTATGTTAACCCTTTCATACCCAGAACCATTCTTGTGAACCTCCTCTGGAATCTGCCCAATGACAACACATCCCCTCTGAGATAATCTGCCACGGGCGGCAGTAGAGGCCAAGTCATTGGGTGTATTTAAGGCAGAGATTGATAAGTAAAGGCTATGGTGAGAAGGCGGGGGAGTGGAACTAAATGGGAGAATGGATCAGCTCATGATAAAATGGCGGAGCAGACTCGATGGGCCGAATGGCCAGCTTCTGCTCCTTTGTCTTATGGTCTTATAAAGGGCCCAAAACTGTTGACAATACTCCAAGTACAGCCTGACTAGTGACTTATAAAGGCTCAGCCTTATCTCCTTGCTTTTATATTCTATTCCCCTTCAAATAAATGCCAACCTTTCATTTGCCTTCTTTACCACAGATTCAACCTGCAAATTAACCTTTAGGGAATCCTGCACGAGGACTCCCAAGTCCCTCTGCGCGTCTAATGTTCGCACTATTATTCCTTTTACCAAAATGCATTATCATACATTTCCCAACTGTATTCCATACGCCACTTTTTTGCCCATTCTTCCAACTTGTCTAAATATTGCTGCAATCACATTGCTTCCTCTACCCATCTTCGTATCATCCGCAAACTTTGCCACAAAGCCATCAATTCCATTATCTAAATCACTGACAAACAATGTGAAAAGTAGTGGTCCCAATACTGACCACTGAGGAACACCACTAGTCACCGGCAGCCAGCCGGCAAAGGCCCCGTTTAATCCCACTCACTGCCTCCTGTCTGTCAGCCATTCTGCCAGCATCTTCCCTGTAACACTACAGGATTTTATCTTGTTCAGCAGCCTCATGTGTGGCACCTTATCAAATACCTTCTGAAATCCAAGTAAATGACTTTCACTGTCTCCTCTTTGTCCACCCTGCTTGTTACCTCCTTGAAGAACTCTAACAGATTTGTCAGGCAAGATTTCTCTTCACAGAAACCATGCTGACTTTGACTTATTTTGTCATTAATCTCCAAGTACCTCGAAACTTCATCTTTAATAATAGACTCCAACACTTTACCAATCACTAACGTTAGACTAACTGGCCTATAATTTATTTTATTTTGCCTTCCTCCCTTCTTAAAGAGTGGAGTGACATTTTCAATCTTCCAGTCCTCCGGGACCATGCCAGAATTCAGTAATTCTTGAAAGATCATGACCGATGCATCTGTTATCTCTTCAGCAACCTTTCTCAGGACTCTGGGAAGTGGTCCATTTGGCTCAGGTGACTTATCCGCCTTAAGACCTTTGAGTTTGCCTAGCACTTTTTCCTTTATAATAGCAATGGCGCTCACTCTTACTTCCTGACACTCACGGACCTCTGACACACTGCTAGTGTCTTCCACAGTGAAGACAGAGGCAAAGTACCCATCTGCCATTTCTTTGTTCCCCAATACTATCTCACCAGCATCATTTTCTAGTGGTCCAATATCAACTCTCACCTCCCTTTTACTCTTTAAATAACTGTAAAATAAACTTTTGGTATCCTACTTTATATTATTGGCTAGTCTGCCCTTGGTTCCTAAGGTTGTCATAGCCGGGATGGGTGGTAGTGGGGATATGCTCTCACTGCCTATAAAGTTCTCCAAATGGCACGAGACTCCAACAGCCTCTGACAACCAAGTCCAACTCGTGGCCTTCATGTGTGGCTTAGCTACTAGGCCCGGCGGAACTGCTTCTACTGACAAGAAAGGGGCAAAGGTGGACCACTGGTGCCTCAAAACCAGTTGCTTTGGGCAGGTGGAGCTCGTCAGCCTTGGACAGCAGCCCACCTAGAAGGAGAACTCTGAGTTTAAACCTCTGCTGCCTTGCAGCCATACTCACTCATGGGAAAGGCTTCAGGAGTAAACCCTGAGGATGAAATCCAGAGCTGGGATCCCTAAGGAAGTTTAATGTTGTTTATGACTTCACTCTGGCAACCTCTGCAATGACACTGGTGCCAAGCTGTATCGGTGCTTGCCCTTCCCTTGGACTACATCAGTGACGTGGAGAGGGGGAACCCGCTGCATGGGCAACAGGCAGTTCTTCAAATCTTTCCCCCCAGGCTTGTATGCCGGAGAGGCCACAATCCACCAGAGGCACAAAGGCATAATCCCCTGGGATCGACAGCTGCCTACTCTAATTGCCCTCATATTTCATCTTTTCCCTTCTTTTAGCTTTTTAGTTGCCTTTTGTTGCATTTTAAAAGCTTCCCAATCATCCAACTTCCCACTCACTTTTGCTACCTTATATGCCCTTTCCTTGGCTTTTATGCAGTTTTTAACTTCCTTTGTCAGCCACGGTTGCCTATCCTTGACATTTGAGAACTTCTTCCTTTGTGGGATATATCTATTTTGTGCCTGTGAACTTTTCCCAGAAACTTTCGCCATCTCTGCTCTGCCATCATCCCTACCAGTATCTTCCTTCAATCCATCTGGGCAAGCTTTCTGCATATGTGCAGAAAGAGTACATAAGAGATTTAAAAGGACGTTGCCAGGTCTTGAGGGACTAAATTGTAGGAGAGCTGAACAGGCTAACACTGTATTCTTTGGAGTGCAGCAGATGGAGAGGTGATCTTCTAGAGGTGTATAACATCATGAAGGCTATAGAAAGATGAATACACTCAGTCTTTCACTCAGGATTGAGGGATCATGAACTAAAAGGCATAGGTTAAAGGTGAGAGGGGAGAGATTTAGATTAGATTATGAGGACACTCAGTCCTCGTTTATTGTCATTTAGAAATGCATGTATGCATTAAGAAATTATACAATGTTCCTCCAGAGTGATATCACAAAAAAAATTAATGGGATTTAATAGGAACTTGAGGGCATCTCTTTTATACAATGGGTGCTGTGTATGTGGAGTGAGCTGCCAGAGGAAGTGGTTAATGCAGATAAAATAACAACTTTTAAAAGATATTTGGACAGGTGCATGGATTAGAAACATTTAGAGGTTTATGGGCCAAATGCAGGCAAAGAGGATTAGCTTGGATGTCATCTTGGCCAACAAGGACCAGTTGGGCTGACGGGCTGTATAACTCTATGACTCCAAGTAAAGGTGGTGATAATGGGAATCATTATGCGAGCAGTGAATGGCAGATGGAGCCGCAACCAGAACCACCAGATAGGCGGTGAAGGCACTGAGGGTGGGGAGGGGAAGAATCCTTTGAATGGCCTGTGTGAAATGGGAAGATGTAACCGGGAGGGGAAGTGGACAAGTAGATGAAGAAGGGTTATGTGTGGTTGGGGGTGGGAGCTAGAAGGTGTGGGAAAGGGGACAAAAATGGGAGAACCAAAGAGGGTTGAGTGAGAGGGTGTGGTGCTGGGGGACAGGCATAACATTCACCAAAGGGCAAAGTTGCCTAGAACTGGAAAACTCAAAGATGAAGGATGTTTAAGCAACACACATCAAAGTTGCTGGTGAACGCAGCAGGCCAGGCAGCATCTCTAGGAAGAGGTACAGTCGACGTTTCGGGCCGAGACCCTTCGTCAGGACTAACTGAAGGAAGAGCTAGTAAGAGATTTGAAAGTGGGGGGGGCGGGGGAGATCCAAAATGATAGGAGAAGACAGGAGGGGGAGGGATGGCGCCAAGAGCTGGACAGGTGATTGGCAAAAGGGATATGAGAGGATAGTGGGATAGGAGGCCCAGGGAGAAGGAAAAGGGAGAGGGGGAAAAACCCAGAGGATGGGCAAGGGGTATAGTCAGAGGGACAAAGGGAGAAAAAGCAGAAAGAGAGAAAGAATGTGTGTATATAAATAAATAACGGATGGGGTACGAGGGGAGGTGGGGCATTAGCGGAAGTTTGAGAAGTCAATGTTCATGCCATCAGGTTGGAGGCTACCCAGACAGAATATAAGGTGTTGTTCCTCCAACCTGAGTGTGGCTTCATCTTGACAGTAGAGGAGGTCGTGGATAGACATGTCAGAATGGGAATGGGATGTGGAATTAAAATGTGTGGCCACTGGGAGATCCTGCTGTTTTTTTTCTTTTAGAGCACTATGACCTTAGAAACTTCTTCCTCAAAGAGCAGTCGTCAAACATGGTTAAGACAAAAGTAGGCAGATATTCTTGATAAGGAAGATGATGAAAGGTTACTAGAGGAAGGCAAGAATGTAGGGCTGAGGTTAGAAGGATCAGCTATGATTTTATTGGAAGGTAGATCAGTATGTTTGGGATGAGTGGCCTGCTCCTGTCCTAATTTGTGTGTTCATATAAAAATCTTTTCTCAGGTTACATTGAGGTTATCTAAGTTGCTAAAAGGAAGAAATGGGGTGTAGGGTGTGTCTAGGGAGGGGTAGCACCTTCGGTGAAGGGGCATGTTGTGTTCAATCTGGAACAGCTCATTCAACTTTGGTCCCCACTGGACACTCAGCTCTCACCTGTGGCATCCAGCAGCTGTTTGCATGCGACAGAGGCCACACCTCGATAGGCAGACGATACAGGTGAGGATAGCTGGCAAGCCTCATACCCCAGTGAGATAGGGACACACCTGTCCTACTGTGCAAAATCAGCTCTGGGGGACTGAGTAGATGATATCGGCAGTGAGATCCAATCGCCAGGAAGGCAGTTCTGCAATGCTTTGAGGAGAGCGAAAGGCACAGAAGAAGTCATTGTCATCCACTGCAACCAACGAAGACCTCAGCTGTGACAACAACTTGTATCACTTAACTCTGACTTCCAAGGCTGAGAGTGGAACTGCCCCAGTACAATGGCTTTTCCAGTTTAAAACCTCTCCCACACAGGCTTCTTGTTAGCATCAGATAGCGGGGGCAACCACGACCAAAAGGAAGAAATATCAGAACCGCTGAGGACGTGAAATAGGATTGAGATTGGAGTGGCACTTAGTGATGTTGTGAGAAGGATAACCTTACAATCAGAGAACCTGAGGGAAGGGTTGAACGGTGTTCCGGAAACAGAGTAGTAAACATTTACTGCTCTGTGCCAGTTTTCTATGACTATATACCTATCTGTAGGGACACTGCACTTTGGTATTTGATGCAAGCAGGAGCCACTGCAGCAGCAAGCAATACCCAACCAACGACTATAGTGAGACTCAACATAGTTTTGCTCTCCTGATTTAACAAGGGATATAATGAAGGAAGAGTGTGGAGCAGGTTTACTGGACTGATTTCTAGGATGAATGACTGACATTCTGAGAAGAGGTTGGGTAAACAGAGTGTATACTGTACTTTTGGAGTTTTTACTTTGGCGGCACAGCAGTGGAAACTTTGAACAGTTTCAAACTCCTGGGAGCTTTCATCTCACATAACTCTCATAATCCCAGAACACATCTTCCACAGTCAAGAAAGGTCACCAATACCTCTACTTTCAGGGGAGGCAGAAGAGAGCTGGAAAATGCACATCCAAACTCATGACTTCATACAGGTGCACTGTTGAGAGTATCCTAACGTAACAGCTATGCTGTGAGATATTTTATTTTAGCAGTTTTCTGTAAGAACAGTGTGTCCTGCTGGTTAGAATGTTTTGATTTAGGTTAAAGATAAGGGGCCATGTTGTCCAACTTAGGAATGCTGTGTCAGCCAATCAGGATTCTGGGATGCAGTGAAGGTTCCAGAGAGCCCTGTGGGAAGAGATTTCTGAAGCATAGTAGTCTGCTTTGGGATCCTTTTGACAGGAACTGCAGAACAGGGCACAAGGGAAGATGCAGCAGAATGCCACTGGAACAAGAGTCCCCATTGCAAGAAGTGCCTTGTGCAGATGAATGGCTCCGAGGAAGAAGAGCTAATATTCCTAAGAGAGCCTGTTCATTTAAGATGGTCTTTGAGGGAAATCTGGACTGTGGTGGATGTTTTCACACAGACCATGTGTCTAGAGCATGACTTAAGCAATGGACTCCCGACTACTACAGAAACGAGCTCCAATGTTTCTGTGCACATTGGACTGCTTTAACTATAATGTGCCCTTCTATTTTCCTTTTTTTCCGTAACTGTAAATTTTGTAAATATACTTTCTTTATAATTTTATGCTGGTGGTCAGCATTCTATTCTACGCTGCAGTCTGCTGGGACAGCAGGGTGAGAGCAGCGATGCTGAGGAGATCGATAAGCTCGTCAGGAAGGCTGGTTCTTTTCTGGGGGTGGAACTGCATCCCTTGGCGGTCGTGTCTGAGAGGAGGATGCTGCAAAGGCTACGGAGCAATATGGACAATCCCTCTCACCCCCTCCATGACATACTGGACAAACAGAAGAGCACCTTTGGTAACAGACTGACTCCGCCACTGAACCCCACAGAAGATCCTTTCTCCCTGCGGCTATAAGACTGCAACTCCTCCTCATAAAGTATATAACTATTTGATTTCATTGCACATCTGCATTTTGCACTATTTCTTTTTAATGCACAGATTGCATTTTCTTCTGTACCTCAACGGTTACATTTTATATTTTAAAGTATATATTTTTGACTGAGTAACCTTGCAACAATAATCTCCTTTAGGAAATATAAAGCTTTATCTCATCTCATCTATAACTGTGTATAGGCAGAATTTACATAGCATTTGCTCAAATTGAGGTTCCTTTAATCAGAATATTCCGACATTCCTACTTTTGGTGAACCCCAAATCACACTGACCCTAGATGTATACTGCCCGTGAAGGGCCGCCTTCTCACCGCTGAGTCATCTGGCTGTTAGCAGAGTTAACTAACGAGCCAAGTTGGTGTACAAGCCCTGGGTTACACTAACTTGCTCTCAACTTTACTGCAGCAGGGGTCATCAATGGGTAGTTAAAATTGCCCAATGCATCACCAGCACCAGCCTACCTGCCATCAAGGACAAACTGTATATACAGAAAGGTGCCAGAACAAGGTCAGTAACATCATAAAGAATCCCATCAACTCTCCTCATAGACTGTCCCACTCCCATCAGGGAAGGCGTTACGCTGCATCTGTGCTAGGACAACCATACTCAAAAACAATTATGTTCCCAAGCATTAAGGCTGATTAACATCTCACTCATTAATCCACCTCAACACCACTACATCCACATCAGCCACTTGTTTTCACAGCCCCTCAGTACCCTTTATTCTCCCACACACTGCCATGTTAGTTATGTACTTGTGTGTTTTATAGGATTCTTTTTATATTTATTATATTTTTAAGCCTATTACATTTTTAATGCAATATCAGATCGAGAGTAGCAATCATTTTGTTCTCCTTGACACCCATATACTGAAGAACAAGAATAAACAATTTTGAACCTTGAATTTTATTGAAAGTTTATACAGCCCAGAAAAAGTTGGACAGGGTAGAAGAACAGGAATGTAGATCTAGGGGTCACAACTGCAAGATAAAGGGTAGGATGAAAGGAATTTATTTTCTTAGAGCATTCCGAATCTTTGGAATTTCCCAGCTGTCTACAGATATTGTGTCTATAGAAACCATAGAAAAACTACAGCACAGAAACAGGCCTTTTGGCCCTTCTTGGCTGTGCCAAACCATTTTCTGCCTAGTCCCACTGACCTGCACACGGACCATATCCCTCCATACACCTCCCATCCATGTATCTATCCAATTTATTCTTAAATGTTAAAAAAAAAACCCGCATTTACCACCTCGTCTGGCAGCTCATTCTATACTCCCATCACTCTCTGTGTGAAGAAGCCCCCCCTACGTCATTACGTATATTCAAGACAGAGATAGATGGTCTCTGGGGAAGGAAGGGTGATGGCTACTAATTACTGTCTGTTTTCTTATTAACAGAGCAATGTAGTACACCGCTTCAAAATAAACCATATAGTTCATAAAGGAACTATATAGTCCTTAAAGGAAAATCCTGCCTGACAAACCTATTACAATTTTTTGAGGAAATTACCAGTAGGCTAGACAAGGGAGATGCAGTGGATGTTGTATATTTGGATTTTCAGAAGGCCTTTGACAAGGTGCCACACATGAGGCTGCTTAACAAGATAAAAGCCCATGGAATTACAGGAAAGTTACATACGTGGATAGAGCGTTGGCTGATTGGCAGGAAACAGAGAGTGGGAATAAAGGGATCCTATTCTGGTTGGCTGCCGGTTACCAGTGGTGTTCCACAGGGATCAGTGTTGGGGCCGCTTCTTTTTACATTGTACATCAACGATTTGGATTTCGGAATAGAGGGCTTTGTGGCTAAGTTTGCTGACGATACGAAGATAGGTGGAGGGGCCGGTAGTGCTGAGGAAACGGAGAGTCTGCAGAGAGACTTGGATAGATTGGAAGAATGGGCAGAGAAGTGGCAAATGAAGTACAATGTTGGAAAGTGTATGGTTATGCACTTTGGCAGAAAAAATAAACGGGCAGACTATTATTTAAATGGGGAAAGAATTCAAAGTTCTGAGATGCAACGGGACTTGGGAGTCCTCGTACAGGATTCCCTTAAAGTTAACCTCCAGGTTGAGTCGGTAGTGAAGAAGGCGAATGCAATGTTGGCATTCATCTCTAGAGGAATAGAGTATAGGAGCAGGGATGTGATGTTGAGGCTCTATAAGGCGCTGGTGAGACCTCACTTGGAGTACTGTGGGCAGTTTTGGTCTCCTTATTTAAGAAAGGATGTGCTGACGTTGGAGAGGGTACAGAGAAGATTCACTAGAATGATTCCAGGAATGAGAGGGTTAACATATGAGGAACGTTTGTCCGCTCTTGGACTGTATTCCTTGGAGTTTAGAAGAATGAGGGGAGACCTCATAGAAACATTTCGAATGTTAAAAGGCATGGACAGAGTGGATGTGGCAAAGTTGTTTCCCATGATGGGGGAGTCTAGTACGACAGGGCATGACTTCAGGATTGAAGGGCGCCCTTTCAGAACAGAAATGCGAAAAAATTTTTTTAGTCAGAGGGTGGTGAATTTATGGAATTTGTTGCCACGGGCAGCAGTGGAGGCCAAGTCATTGGGTGTCTTTAAGGCAGAGATTGATAGGTATCTGAGTAGCCAGGGCATCAAAGGTTATGGTGAGAAGGCAGGGCAGTGGGACTAAATAGGATAAAATGGATCAGCTCATGATAAAATGGCGGAGCAAACTCGATGGGCCGAATGGCCTACTTCTGCTCCTTTGTCTTATGCTCTTATGGTCTTATGGTCTTATAAACTTGGAATTTTATCTACCCCACATAAGCAGATATATTCAACGCACACAGTCTGAGTATCTGAGATGCTGATGAAGACTCTCAGTCCGACTCAGGCAGCATCAATGGAGAATAAACCATCAGGCTGAGACACTTCACCAGGGTCTCAGTCATAGAAACATTTCTTTCAACCCATCTAGGCCATGCCAAACTATTTTCTACTTAGTCCCATTGACCTAAACTTGACCATAGCCCTCCGTACCCCTCCCATCCATGTACCTATCCAAATTTCTCTTAAATGTTGAAATTGAACCCAATTCACCACTTCTGCTGGCAGCTCATCCTACACCTGCAATATATTCCGAATGGAAAAGTTTTCTCTCATGTTCCCATTAAACATTTCACCTTTCACCCTTAACCCATGACCTCTAGTTCCAGTCTCACCCAACCTCAATGGAAAATGCCTGCTTGCATTTACCTTATCTCTACCCCTGTAATTGCGTATACCCCTATCAAATCTCTCATTCTCAGTCTGAAACATTTGCTGTTTATTCCCTCCATAGATACTACCTGACTTGAGTTCCTCCAGCATTTTGTGTGTGTGTTGCCTATGATTTCCAGCATCAGCAGAATCTCGTGTTTAGCAGAATGATTCAATTTCACCACTTGCTTTGGTATGTCTGGCCTCACAACCAGCCGAAACACCATAGATTTATTTTCCATACAAGGTACATTCAGAAGACACTATGATGTATAACCATTTATGGCTTTGATTATTTCAACGGATAACTCATCCACTACTAGTTATCTGCACATGCACACATGGTCAGTGCAACTGCTCTAACAGAGTGTTCAGGTCACAGTGGTGTTCTTTTAGGAAAACATTTCTGGCCTGTTACAAGCAGTCACAAATCACTAAGGAATCAGGTCTCTCTGTAATGAATTGCTGGGCATGCTTAGTAAAATTCACCCTCAATACACCCCCCATCTGCCTGTGATGCCATTTCAAAGGAATTCCCAGATCTTTCTGTTTTATTGCACTCCTCAGTGCCCTAACGCTCAATGTGTAAGGTCTATCCTGGTTGGTCATCCCGAACTGCCACACCTCACACAGTCAGAGAGCCACAGAAACAGGCCCTTCTACACATCTGGTCATGCCCACCCATTTAAACTGCCCACTCCAATTGAATTGCATAGCCCTCCACACCCCTACCATTCCTGTGCCTATCCAAACTTCTCTTAAATGTTGACATCAAGCATACATGTACCACTTGCACTGGCAGCTCATTCCACACTCTCACAAACCTGAGTCAAGTTTTCCTTCATGTTCACCTTAATCCTTTCACCCTTAACTCATGATCTCTAGTTGTCGTCCCACCCAACTTCAGTGGACAAAACCTGCTTGCATTTACCCTATCTATTCCCCCTCAAAGTTTTGTATATCTCTATTAAACCTCCTCTCAGTCTTCTATGTTCCAAGGAATAAAAACATAGAAAATAGGTGCAGAAGTAGGCTATTCGGCCCTTCGAGCCTGCACCGCCATTCAGTATGATCATGGCTGATCGTCCACCTCAGAACCCTGTACCAGCCTTCCCTCCATACTCCCAATCCCTTTAGCCACAGGGCCATATCTAACTCCCTCTTAAATATAGCCAATGAACTGGCCTCAACTGTTTCCTGTGGCAGAGAATTCCACAGATTCACCACTGTCTATGTGAAGAAGTTTTTCCTCATCTCGGTCCTAAAAGGCTTCCCCTTTATCCTAAAACTGTGACCCCTCGTTCTGGACTTCCCCAACATCGGGAACAATCTTCCTGCATCTAGCTTGTCCAATTCCTTTAGGATTTTATACGTTTCAATAAGATCCCCCCTCAATCTTCTAAATTCCAAGAAGTATAAGCCTAGTCGATCCAGTCTTTCATCATATGAAAGTCCTGCCATCCCAGGAATCAATCTGGTGAACCTTCTTTGTACTCCCTCTATGGCAAGAATGTCTTTCCTCAGATTAGGGGACCAAAACTGCACACAATACTCCAGGTGTGGTCTCACCAAGGCCTTGTACAACTGCAGTACTACCTCCCTGCTCCTGTAAAATCTTTCCTTACAACTTAGGTCCTCCATACCTGGCAGCACCCTTGTAAATTTTCTCTGCACAGTTTCAACCTTCTTTACATCTTTTCTGTAGGTAGGTGACCAAAACTGCACAAATGCTCCAAATTAGGCCTCACCAACGTCTTATACAACTTCAATTTAACATCTCATCTCTTGTACTCAATACTTTTTAATGAAGGCTAATGTGCCAAATACTTTTGTTACAACCCTATCTACCTATGCTGCCACTTTCAATAAATAATGGACCCGTATTCCCAGATCCCTTTGTTCTACCCCACTCCTCAATGCCCTACTATTCACAGTGCAAGATCTACCCTGGTTGGTCCCACAAAAGTGCAAAACTTCGCACTTGTCAGCTTTAAATTCCATCTGACCTCTTCAGCTGGTCCAGATCCCACAGCAAGTTCCAGTAGCCTTCCTCACTGTCCACTACATCCACAATCATGGTGTCAATCGGAAATTTGCTGATCCAGCCAACCACATTATCATCCAGATCGTTGATATAGATAACAACAACAGACCTAGCAATGATCCCTGCAACACTCCACCAGTCACAGGCCTCCAGTCAGAGAGGCAACCCTCTACTACCACTCTCTGGCTTCTCCCACAAAGCCAATGTCTAATCCAATTTACTACCTCATCCTGAATGCCAAGCGACTAAACCAACCTCCCATGCAGGACCTTGACAAAGGTTTTGTAAAAGGTTTTGAGACAACATCCTCAGCCTTGCCTGCATCAACATTCCTGGTAACTTTCTTGAAAACTCTGGTTAGACATAAAGGTTGGTTGGATATGACTTACCATGCACAAAATCATGCTGACTATCCCTAATTAGTTCATGTCTATCTAAATACTTATATATCTGGTCCTTTTTCCACTGCTGATGTCAAGCTGACTGGAACAACATTAATGCCCTCCAACCCTTCACTACCACAGCTGTCACTAAGGAGGATTTAAATATAACTGCTAGGTCCCCAGCAATTTCTGCACCTCACTCCCATAGGTCCAAGAGAATATAGGACCCTGGGGATTTATCCACCCTAACTTGCCTCAAGACAGCAAACATCTTCCTCTCTGTAATCTGTACAGGGCCCATGACCTCACTGTTGTATTGCCTCACATCTATAGATGCTGTGTCCTCCTCCCAAGTAAAACAGATGCAAAAAATCCATTAAGATTTCCCCCGTCTCATTCAACTCCACACAGAGATTACCACTCTGATCTTCCAGAGAACCAATTTGTCCCATGTTATCAATTTGCTTTTAATACATTAGTAGAAGCCCTTAGGATTTTCTTTCTCGTCTGCCAGAGCAATCTCATGCCTTCCTTTAACTCCCCTGATATCTTTCTTAAATGTTTTCTTGCATTTCTGATACTCCTGAAGAAACTCATTTGCCTATACCTGCTCTGGACCTCTTTATTTTTCTTAACCAGGCCCTCAATATCTCTTGAAAACCAAGGTTCCATAAATCTGTTATCCTTGCTTTTTATTCTTACAGGAACATACAAACTCTGTACTCTCAAAATGTCACTTCTGCAAGCTTCACGCTTACCATTTACACCTTTGCCAGAAAAGAACCTACCCAATCCACATTTGCCCAATCTCCAATTTAGAATCTCAACCCGAGGAACAGACCTATCCTTTCCCACAACTACCTTGAAACTAATGGCATTATGATTACTAGATCAAAAAATCCAGTAGCAGCTGGATGACCTTCAGCTTGTGTGAGAGAGTGAGGAGATTATTGATCGGAGTTACAGGGAAATAGTCACCCCTAAGTTGCACCAAGTGGGTAGCTGGGTGACTTTCAGGAAAAGAAATGGGAAGGCAAATAGGCAGTTAGCGTATAGCACCTCTGTGGCCATTCCCCTCAATAATGAGTATACTGTTTTGGATAATGTTGTGGGGGATGACCTTTCAGGTTACTAGCACTGAGCATAGGTCTGTGATGCAGAAAGTAAAGAGGGAGAAGACGGGAGTGGCAGTGATAGGAGACTCAATAGTCAGAGGAACAGACAGGAGATTTTGTGGATGTGAACAGGACACCTGGATGATATGTTGCCTCTCCGGTGCCAGGGTCAAGGATGTCTTGAATCGTGTCCACAACACTTTGGAGAGGGAGGGAGAGTAGCCAGATGTCTTGGTACATATTGGCACCAACGGCTTAGGAAGGAAAAGCAATGAGGTCCTGAAGAGAGAATTTCGAGAGCTAGGCAGAAAGCTGAGAAGCAGGATGTCCAGGGTACTAATTTCTGGATTGCTACCTGTGTCGTGCACCAGTGAGGGTAGAAACAGGATGATTTGGCAGATAAATGCATGGTTGAGAAGCTGGTGCAGGGAACAGGGCTTCAGGTTCTTGGATAATTGGGATCTCTTCTAGGGGAGGAATAACCTGTACAAAAGGGATGGGTGGCACCTGAACCAGAGGGGGTCCAATATTCTTGCAGGCAGGTTTGTTAGAGCTGTTGGGGAGGATTTAAACTAAAAAGCAAAGATAGTGTGCAGTCAGATTGTTAGGAAGGGCAGGCAGATGATAGGACAAAACTGCAGCCAGCAGGGTGAGTATCAGTGCATTAGGGATGCAGAATCAAAAAGGGTAGCAAATACAGTACTCAAAGTGTTATATCTCAATGCACGGAGTATAAGAAATAAGGTGGATGACTGTCTTACACTTTTACAGTTTGTTGGACATGAAGTTGTGGCCATCACTGAATCGTGGCTGAAGAATGGTTGCAATTCGGAGCTGAACGTCCAAGCTTACACGTTGTATCGGATGGATGGGAACTAGATAGAGGGGGTAGCATGGCTCTGCTGATAAAGAATGGCATCAAATCATCGGAAAAATATGACACAGGATCGGAAGATGTTGAATCCCTGTGCACTGAGTTAAGAAATTGCAAGAGTAAAAGGGCCGTGATGGCAGTTACATACAGGCCTCCAAACAGTAGCTGGGATGTGGACTACAGGTTTCAACAGGAAACAGAAAAGTTCTGTTAAAAGGGCAATTTTTTGACAGTCATGGGAGATTTTAACATGCAGGTACATTGGGAAAATCAGGTTCGTAACAAATCCCAAGACAGTAAATTTGTTGAATGCCATGAGATGGCTTTTTAGAGCAGTTTGTCATTGAGCCTACTAGGGCATCGTAGTTGGATTGGGTGTTACGTAATGAACCGATGGCAATTAGGGAGCTTAAGGTAAAGGGACACTTATGAAGTAGTGATCAGAATATGACTGAGCTCAACTTGAAATTCAATATGGAGAAAGTAAAGTCTGACATAGCAGTATTTCAGTGGAGTAAAGGAAATTACAGTGGTATGAGAGGAGTTAGCTAAAGTAAAATGGAAGGAGATGCTGGCAGGGATGACAACAGAGAAGCAATGGCTTGAGTTTCTGGGAAAAATGAGGAAGGTGTAGGATAGATGTATTCCAAAATCAAAGCAACACTCAAATGGCAAAATAGTACAACTGTGGCTGACAAGGGAAGTCAAAGCTAATATTAAACCAAAAGAGAGGGCACACAACAAAGCAAAAATCTGCATGAAGACAGAGGATTGGGAAGCTTTTAAGTGTTTAGGGAACAGGTAGGCTGCAGGAGGACTTAGACAGTTTAGGAGAATGGGTGAGAAAGTGGGAAATGAAATACACTGTTGGAAAATACATGGTCATGTACTTTAGTAGTAGAAATAAATGTGCAGACTATTTTCTAAATGGGAAGAAAACCCCAAAATCTGAGGGACTTGACAGTATTTGTGCAGATCATTCTAAAAGTTAACTTGCTGGTTGTGTCGGTGGTGAGGAAGGCAAATGCATTGTTAACATTCATTTCAATAGCAGGCATGTGATGCTGAGGCCTGATAAGGCACTGGTGAGGCCTCATCTTGAGTACTGTGAACAGTTATGGGTTCCTCATTTAAGAAAAGATGCACTGGCTTTGGAGAGGGTCCAGAGGAGATTCACAAGGATAATTCCGGGAATGAAAGGGTTATCATATGAGGAACATTTGATGGCTCTGGGTCTGTACTCACTGCAATTTCGAAGGATGGGGGAGATCTCATTGAAACCTTTTGAATGTTGAAAGGCCTAGACAGAGTAGATGTGGAAAGAATGTTTCCAATGGTGGAGGAGTCTTGGACAAGAGGGCACACCCTCATGATAGAGGGGCATCCATTTAAAACAGAGATGTAGAGAAATTTCTTTAGCTAGAGGTGGTGAATTTGTGGAATTTGTTGCCACATGCAGCTGTGGAGGCCAGGTTGTTGGGTGTATTTAAGGCACAGATTGATAGGTTCTTGATTGGCCATGGCATCAAAGGTTACAGGGAGAAGGCCGGGGAGTGGGCTGAAGAGGGGAGAAAAAAAGGATCAGCCATGATTGAATGGCAGAGCAGACTCGATGGGCCAAAGTGCCTAATTTTGCTCCCGTGTCTTATGGTCTAGATGCAGAGTGTTCCCCCCACACAGACTTCTGTGGCTTGCCCTGTCTCAATCCATAATAGGCACTCTCTTGTTGGGACTTCTATGCACTGACTAAGGAATCTTTCCAGAACACATCTGACGAACTCTTTCACAGTATGCAAATCACACTCAATATGTGGAAAGTTAAAATCACCTACTATCACAATCTTATGTTTCTTGCAGGTAGGCAATAAATGAAACCTTACCAGAATCAGCCACACTCTGGAAACAGATGAAGGAACAAAAGAAATTTGTTTACCTAATAATTCTCTCTACAAAAGGAGGTGGAAGGTGCTCTTCCCTCTGTTAGCCGGCAGGTCACCCTTGGGCAAGGTGTAATACCTGCTTAGCACCCCCCCCCCCCAAATCAGGGTCACCTTGAAGCCATAAGAGCAGCTAGTGGATGGTCATATGAGCAGATGCCGCATATTACAAGTCCTGGTTAAGTGACCACTGACGCCAGGCAAACAATCTTTGAAGAGTATTGATAATGGCTGGGGTCACTCGTCTTGTAAAGACACTGCCCAGAAAGTGGCAATGGCAAACCACTTCTGTAGAAAAATTTGCCAAGAATAACATGGTCACTGAAAGACTATGATGGTCTATGTCATTTGACATGGCACATAACGATGACGACAAATGATTTTCTCAACCTGGCAACAACTGCATTACTAAATGCAGTTAAATATACACAGGCTATAAACTTTCTGACTTTGTGATAATTATTTCAGACCTGTACCTAATTCCAATTTCAGCCCTAGTTTTATTTATTTAGGAGGAGGTACAGGAGACTGAAAACCCACACTCAATGTTTTAGGAACAGTTTCTTCCCCACTGCCATCAGATTTCAGAATAGAAATAAACTCATGCACACTACCTCACTAGTTACTTTCTTTTTTTGCACTACTTATTTAATATATATTTACAATTTATTATATAATTGTAATTTATAGCCTCTTTATAATGTATTGCAATGTATGGCTACCACTAAACAACAAGTTTCACAACATTCGCCAGTGATAATAAACCTGATCTGATTGAGATCAGAATTGATATCTGAGAGCATAGGAGGAAGAAAGTACGTGGGGTGGGGTAGTAGCAGGAGGGTGAAGAGGGGAGGGGGAGTGTTAGGTAAAGAGACAAGTGGGGAGTGAGCTGAATTGGATCGACTACAAGATGTGGCAAATTCATATGTGGCTGATTGATCATACAGCGAATTGATTGGGGCTTCTTAGCACAGAAGACCCCGCTCTCTTTTTGCGTGGGCTTTCCAGTGTGCATGTTTGTGTCTCGGTGTATGTGATTCACAGCTCCCACACCGTCACTAACATGACCCAGTAAGCACGTTTTATCAAGTAACTGGTTGTTTCACGGCACATGTGTACTTTTTGCACTGAAGGGCTAGTTCTCATACCGATTGACTCGATGACTATAATCAATCGCCTGAGAAATAAACTTTTGTCTTACCTCCATCTTAAGTGGGTGAGCCCCCCTTTCTAAACAGAGACTCCTACTTCTGGGATCTCTGACAAGAAGAAATATTCTCTCCATAACTCTGGGTTTTAAGATGTTATAAATGGAATACACACCTGTGAAATTCTTCAGTTTTTTCATCATTCTGTACATTTATCAGCAAACAGTGGCACAGTATGGCAGTTAGGTATCGGTACTGGTGGGCCTGATCCTACCAGAGAGAAAACATATGTTAATAAACTGTTTTGTCAGTCCACAATAACAAAGTTTTGACATGGGACTGATAATTAAGACCAGGGCATCCTATGGCTAATGTATTGAGGAAAACCAAATATCTTTGGAACTCTTCTTCCTTTTTTGGAAGTGCCCTCCACTTGTTGCTTCCGACAGTAGTCAGTATCTATGGCACTGCCCACATGGCCTGACATGAGAAATCCTTTACTGTGTCTTCCAACAGCGAAACAATGGCAGCCAGTTGGCGTCCTCTCCGGAATTCAGTAACACTGAAGCAAACTTCACTGCATTGATCCACCAGCCCCTCTGCAACTGGGAAAAAAGTACCAGAGACAGGGAAACAATATCCCATTGTGTACGTCAGATGGTTTCATTTCGCAGCAACTTGTTCAAAGTTCAAATCAAATTTATTAATAAAGTTAATGTGCATCACCATATACACTTTATACACAGAGTCTACAGAAGTAAGGCAAAGCACAGCAACGTCATGGACTTTATAGCGATTACAGAGGAGGAAGTATTTACTGTCTTGAGGCAAATTAGGGTGGGTAAGTCCCCAGGGCCTCACTAAGTGTTCCCGCAGACCATGTGGGAGGCAAGTGTAGAAATTGCAGGGGCCCTAGCAGAAATACTTAAACCATGGTACTAGAGGATTAGAGGATAGTTGTTGTTGTTCTGCTGTTTAAGAAAGGCTCTAAAATTAAAACAGGAAATTATAGGCTGGTGAATCTATCAGCAGTGGGAAAGTTATTGGAAAGTTTTCTAAGGGACCGGATACATGAATATTTGGATAGACAGGGACTGATTAGGGATGGTCAGGATGGCTTTATGTGTGGTAGGTCATGTCTAACCAATCTTAGGGACTTTTTCAAGGAAGTTACCAGGAAAGTTGATGAAGGCAACAATCTGTATGATAATGAGATTAACTGGATTAGCAAATTTACCAATGACCCCAAGATTGGGGGTGTAGAGAACAGCAAGGAAGACAATCAGAGCTTGCAGCGGGATCTGACCAGATGGAGAAATGGACTGAAAAATGGCAGATGGAAATTAATGCAGACAAGTGTGAGGTGTTGCACTTTGGTAGGACCAACAATGGTAGGTGTTACACAGAGAATGGTAGGGCACTGAAGAGTGTGGTAGAAAAAAGGGATCTGGGAATACAGGTCCATACTTCATTGACAGCACTGGCACAGGTAGATAAGGCTATAAAGAAAGCTCTTGGCACAATGGCCTTCATAAATCCAAGTATTAAGTACATGAGACGGAATGTTATGTTGAACCTGTATAAGACGTTGGTGCAGAATTGGTCATATACCTACAGAAAAGATGTAAATAAGTTTGAAAGAAATACAGAGAAAATTTACAAGGATGTTGCTGCAACTGAAGGACCCCAGTTACATGGAAAGATTGAATAGGTGATCACAATTCTATCTCTTTTACCATAGCATTGGAGAGGGATAGGAACAGACAAGTTAGGAAAGTGTTTAATTGGAGTAAGGGGAATTGGAGTATGAGGCTATCAGGCAGGAACTTGGAAGCATAAATTGGAAACAGATGTTCTCAGGGAAATGTACGGAAGAAATGTGGCAAATGTCCAGGGGATATTTGCGTGGAGTTCTGCATAGGTACATTCCAATGAGACAGGGAAAGATGGTAGGGTACAGGAACCATGGTGAACAAAGGCTGTTGTAAATCTAGTCAAGAAGTAAAGAGGAAAAGAAGTCTTTACGAAAGGTTCAAAAGCTAGGTAATGGTAGAGAGCTAAAAGATTACAAGGCCAGCAGGAAGGAGCTCAAGAAAGAAATTAGGAGAGCCAGAAGGGGCCATGTGAAGGCCTTGGCAGACAGGATTAAGGAAAACCCCAAGGCATTCTACAAGTATGTGAAGAGCAAAAGAATAAGACATGAGAGAATAGGACCAATCAAGTGTGACAGTGGAAAAGTGTGTATGGAACCGGAGGAGATAGCAGAGGTACTTAATGAGTACTTTGCTTCAGTATTCACTACGGAAAAGGATCTTGGCGATTGTAGGGATGACTTAAAGCGGACTGAAAAACTTGAGCATACAGACATCAAGAAAGAACATGTGCTGGAGCTTTTGGAAAGCATCAAGTTGGGTAAGTCTCCAGGACCGGACGAGATGTACCCCAGGCTACTGTGGGAGGCGAGGGGGGAAATTACTGAGCCTCTGGAGATGAACTTTGCATCATCAATGGGGAGAGGAGAGGTTCTGGAGGATTGGAAGGCTGCAGATATTGTTCCCTTATTCAAGAAAGGGAGTAGAGGTAGCCCAGGAAATTATAGACCAGTGAGTCTTACTTCAGTGGTTGGTAAGTTGATGGAGAAGATCCTGAGAGGCAGGATTTACCAACATTTGGTGAGGCATAATATGATTAGGAATAGCTTTGTCAAAGGCATGTCGTGCCTTACAAGCCTGATTGATTTTTTTGAGGATGTGACTAAACACATTGTTGGAGGTAACACAGTAGATGTAGTGTATATGGATTTCAGCAAGGCATTTGATAGGGTACCCCATGCCAGGCTTATTGAGAAAGTAAGGAGGCATGGGATCCAAGGGGACATTGCTTTGTGGATCCAGAACTGGCTTGCTCACAGAAGGCAGAGAGTGGTTGTAGACGGGTTATATTCTGCCTGGAGGCCGGTCACCAGTGGTGTGCCTCAGTGATCTGTTCTGCGACTCCAACTCTTCGTGGTTTTTATGAATGATGTGGATGAGGAAGTGGAGGGATGGGTTAGTAAATTTGCTGATGACACAAAGGTTGGGGGTGTTGTGGATAGTGTGGAGGGCTGTCAGAGGTTACAGCGGGACATTGATAGGATGCAAAACTGGACTGATAACTGGCAGATGAAGTTCAACCCAGATAAGTGTGAGGTGGTTCATTTTGGTAGGTCAAATATGATGACAGAATATAGCATTAATGGCAAGACTCTTGGCAGTGTGGAGGATCCATAGGGCACTCAAAGCTGCAGTGCAGTTTGACTCTGTGGTTAAGAAGGCATATGGTGCATTGGCCTTCATCAATCTTGGGATTGAGTTTAGGAGCCGAGAGGTAATGTTGCAGCTATATAGGACCCTGGTCAGACCCCACTTGGAGTACTGTGCTCAGTTCTGGCCACCTCACTACAAGAAGGATGTGAAAACCATAGAAAGGGTGCAGAGGAGATTTACAAGGATGTTGCCTGGATTGGGGGGCATGCCTTATGAGAATAGGTTGAGTGAACTCGGTCTTTTCTCCTTGGAGCGACAGAGGATGAGAGGTGACCTGATAGAGGTGTATAAGATGATGAAAGGCATTGAACGTGTGGATAGTCAGAAGCTTTTTTCCCAAGGCTGAAATGGCTAGCATGAGAGGGCACTGTTTTAAGGTGCTTAGGAGTAGGTACAGAGGAAATGTCAAGGGTAAGTTTTTTTTAATGCAGAGAGTGGTGAGTGCGTGGAATGGGCTGCCAGCGATGGTGGTTGAGGCAGATACGATAGGGACTTTCAGAGACTCCTGGATAGGTACATGGAGCCAATGGCATTACAGGAAAGATAATAGCATGGACAGAACATTTGCTGATTGGCAAAAGACAAAGAGTGGGAAAAAAGGAGCCTTTTCTGGTTGGCTGCCAGTGGAGTTCCACAGGGATCTGTGTTGGGATCACTCCTTTTTACGTTTTATGTGAATGACTTGGATGACAGAATTGATGGAATCGTGGCCAAGTTTGCAGACGATATGAAGATAGGTGGAGCGGCAGGTAGTTTAGAGGAAGTAGAGAGGATACAGAAGGACTTAGACAGATTGGGAGAATGGGCAAAGTAGCAGAGGGAATACAGTGGCGGGAAGTGTGGTCATGCACTTAGGAAGAAGAAATAAAAGAACAGACTGTTTAAAAATGGAGAAAAAATACAAAAAACTGAGATGCAAAGAGACTTGTGAGTCCTCGTGCAGGATTCCCTAAAAGTTAATTTGCAATTTAAGTCTGTTAGCATTCATTTCAAGAGGTCAATTGTAATGGGGGACTGGGAATGTAAATGCAAAGGAATTGGGAAAATCAGATTGGTGTTAGATTGCAAGACAGGGAATTTGCTGAATGCCAACAAGATGGCTTCTTACAGCAACTTGTACTTGAGCCTACTCGGGGAAAAGCTATCATAGATTGGGTGTTGTGTAATAACCCAGATTTTTTTAGGGAGCTTAATGAAAAGGAACCCTTAGGAGACAGTGATCATATGACTGAATTCATATTGCAATTTCAGAAGAAGTACAAGTCACATGTTTCAGTATCGCAATGGAATGAAAGGAATTACAGAGGCATGAGAGAGGAGCTTGCCCAGGCGGATTGGAAGAGGATACCAGCAGGGATGATGGCACAGCAGAAGTGGCTGAAATTTCTGGGAATAATTCACAAGGCAAAGGACAGATATGTCCCACAGAAGTTCTCAAATGTTAGGGTTAGGCAACCGTGGCTGACAAGGGAAGTTAAGGACTGCATAAAAGCCAAGGAAAGGGCATATAAGGCAGCAAAAGTGAGTGGGAAGTTGGATGATTGAAAAGTTTATAAAATCCAACAAAAGGCAACTAAAAAAGCTATAAGGGAAAAGATGAAATATGAGGGCAAACTAACCAATAATATAAAGCAGGATACTAAAAGTTTTTTCAGTTATATAAAGAGTAAAAGGAAGGAGATAGTTGATATTGGACCACTGGAAAATGATGCTGGTGAGGTAGTAATGGGAGATAAAGAAATGGCAAATGAACTTAATGAGTACTTAGCTTCAGCTTTTATTGTGGAAGACACTAGCAGTGTACCAGAGATCCGTGAGTGTCAGGGAGCAGGAGTGGCTGCTATTGCTATTACAAAGGAAAATGTGCTAGGCAAATTGAAAGATCTTAAGGTGGATAAGTCACCTAGACCAGATGGACTACATCCCAATGTTCTGAAAGAAGATGTTGAAGAGATAGCAGATACATTGGTTATGATCTTTCAAGAATTTTGGCATGGTCCTGGAGGAATTGAAGATTGAAATTGTCACTCTACTCTTTAAGAAGGGAGGAAGGCAAAAGAGAGGAAATTATAGGCCAGGTAGCCTAACCTCAGTGGTTGGGAAAGTGCTGGAGTCCATTATTAAGCATGAGGTTTCGGGGTCCTTGGAGACTAATGATAAGTCACAGTCAGCACGGTTTCTGTAAAGGAAAATCTTGCCTGACAAATCTGTCAGAGTGCTTCAAGGAAGTAACAAGCAAGCTGGACAAAGGAGAGGCAGTGGGTGTTATAAAAAGGGCCCAGAGGATCATCAAGGTCTCCAGCCACCCCAACCACAACCAGATTCAGCTGTACCATCTGGCAAACAATAACACAGCATTAAAAAGCCAGGAACGACAGGCTCCGGGACAGCTTCTTTCACCAGCCCATCAGATTTATCAGTATACTTTGATCTGATTGCATATCTGACTGTACATTGATCTGATTATGTAATTATGTATACAATTTTAGTGTTTGGGTAATATCCTCTCACATTTGCCCTCTTTATTGCATGTCATTGTGCGATGGAAACACAACATGAAGATTTTTACACCTTTGGAGGGGCAGGGAGTTTTGAGGAAACAGGTAGGCTACAGAGGACTTTGATTAGGAGAATGGGCAAGAAAGTGGTAAATGAAATATAATTTTGGAAAATGCATGGTCATGCACTTTGATAGTAGAAATAAATGTGCAGACTGTTTTCTAAACGGGGAGAAAAATCCAAAAATCTGAGATGCAAAGGGACTTGGGAGTCCTTGTGCAGAACATTCTAAAAGTGAACTTGCAGATAGAGTTAGTGGTGAGAAGGCAAATGCAATGTTAGCATTCATTTCAAGAGGTCTAGAATACAAGTGCAGGGATGTGATGCTGAGGCTTTATAAGGCACTGGTGAGGCCTCACCTTGAGTATTGTGAACAATTTTGGGCTCCTTATCTAAGAAAAGATGAGCTGGCATTGGAGAGGGTTCAGAGGAGATTTTACAAGGATAATTCTGGGAATGAACTGGTTTTCATACAAGGAACGTTTGATAGCCCTGGGTCTCTATTCGCAGGAATTTAGAGGATGGGGGGGAATCTCATTGAAACCTTTTGAAAGTTGAAAGGCCTAGACAGAGTAGATGTGGAAAGGATGTTTCCCATGGTGGGGGGAGTCTAAAACAAGAGGGCACAGCCTCAGGTTAGAGGGGCATCCATTTAAAAAGAGATGCGTTGAAATTTCTTTTGTCAGAGGGTGGTGAACTTGTGGAATTTATTACCACAGGTAGCTGTGGAGGCCAGGTCGTTGGGAGTATTTAAGGTAGAGCTTGAATGGTTATTGATTGGACACGGTACCAAAGGTTATGTGGAGAAGGCCGGGGAGTGAGGCTGAGGAGGGGGAGAAAAAGGATCAGCCACGATTGAATGGCGGAGCAGACTCGACGGGCCAAATGGCCCAATTCTGCCCTATGGCTTATGGAATGCAGGGGGGGGGGAATCTCACTGAAACCTAGCAGATGTTGAAAGACTAGATAAGGTGAATGTTGAGAGGATGTTTCCTATGGTGCGGGTGTCCAGAACTTGAGGGCACAGCCTCAAATTTGAAGGGCAACCCTTTAGAACAAAGGTAAGGAGGAATTCTTTTTAGCCAGAGAGTGGTGAACCTGTGGAATGCTCTGCCACAGAGACCAAGGCCCTGGGTATATATAAAGCAAAAATTGATAGTTTCTTGATTGGTCAGGGCATCAAAGGCCAAGGCAAGAAGCTAAGTGTATAGGGTTGTCTGGGATCCGGGATCAGCCATGATGGAATGGCGGAACAGACTCGATGGGCTGAATAGCCTAATTCTGCTCCATATCTTATGGACCTCATTGAAACTTATCAAATGGTTAAAGACCTTGATTTGAGTGCATGTGGCGAGGATCTATGATGGGGCCATCTAAGACCAGAGGGCACAGCCTCAAAATAGAGGGACATCTTTTTAGAACAGAGATAAAGTAGAATTTCTTTAGCCAGCGAGTGGTGAATCCGTGGAATTTGTTGCCACAGGTGGCTGTGGGGGCCGAGTAATTGGGTACATTTAAGGCAGAGCTTGATAGATTCTTGATTATTCAGGGCATGAAGGGAAATGGGGAGAAGGGAGGAGACTGGGGTTGAGAGGAAAAATGGATTAGCCATGATGAAATGATGGAACAGACTCGACAGGCCAAATGGTCTAACTCTGCTCCTATATCTTATGATCCTATGGTACAGAATGATTAAATGGAAGCAGGCTCTTTCCACTGAGGTTGGATTGGACTACAACTGAAGGTCATGAGTTAAGGGTGAAAGGTAAAATGTTTATGGGGTACATGAGGGGGAACTTCTTCACTTAAACGGTCCTGAGAGTGCGGAACAAGCTGCCAACGCAAGTGGTGCATGTCAGCTTGATTTCAACATTTAAGAGAAGTTTGGCTAGGTACATGGATGGGAGGGGTATGGAGGGCTATGGTCCTGTTATAGGTTGATGGGACTAAGCATGTTAAATGGTTCAGCATGGACTGCATGGGCCAAAGGGCTTATTTCTGTGCTGTACTTTTCTATGACTCTGACTCTATGACAACCCTGAGATTTGTTTTCTTGTGGGCATACTCAGTAAATCCAATAACCAAATGGAAGACCATAACCAACAGGGCAGAGAAATGGTGTGCAAAAGATAACAAACTGGGCAAATACAAAAGAAAAATAATAAATAATAATAAATAAATAAACAATAAATATCAAGAACATGAGGTAAGGAGTCCTTGAGAGTCCATTGGTTGTGGGAAAAGTTCAGTGATGGGGCAATTGATGTTGACTGAAGTTATCCACTCTGGTTCTAGAGCCTGATGGTTGAGGGGTAATAACCGCTCCTGAACCCGTTGGGGTGGGTCCTGAGGCTCTTGTGTTTTCTTCCTGATGGCAGCAGCAAGAGGAAAGCATGACTTGGGTGGTGGGAGTCCAGATGATGGAAGCTGCTTTCCTGCCACAACGCACTAGTGGACGTGCTCAATGTTGGGGAGGGCTTTACCCATTTTGGACTGGGCCATATCCATACTTTCTATAGGATTTTCCATTCAAGGGCAATGGTGTGTCCCTACCAGGCTGTGATGCACCCAGTCAATATACTCCCCATCACACAACTATAGGTTTGTCAAAATTTTAAATGTCATGCCAAATCTTCACAAATTTCTAAGGAAGCAGAGGCGCCGCCGTGGTCTCTTTGTAATTACACTTATGTGCAGTATAGTGACATCGAGTTAATTACTGGTGATAAGTACTTGAATCCAACCACAACGATGGGTTCTAAATAAAAATTAATGCATGTTCTCCGTGACTGCTAAGTTATTTCCCCGGAAAAGTAATCCATGGCTAACAAAGGAGGTAAGGAATAATGTTAAATTGAAAAGTAGGACATACAAAGTGGGACAGACCAGTGATGGGTCACAGTACTGGGAACGAGCATCAGAAATATATAAGGGAGAGAATTAACTTTTGAAGGAAACTTACATGTAGTATAAAAACAGTAAAGGTTTCTACTGATCCATAAATACAAAAAGGGCAGGTAATGTAGGATCTCTAGAAAAAGAGGCCCGTGAATTAATAACAGCAAACAAAGAAATGGCAGTTATGTTAAATTAATTTTTTGTATCAGTCTTCACTGTCTCACCTTTGGTAATATGCTTAAGATATCAGAAGGGTTAATTCCAATTAAGATGGTAAAACTAACAAACATCCAAATCAGAAGGGACAAGATCTAGAGAAACTCAGGTTAAAAATGGACAGGTCACTGCGCACAGATCACAAAAAAGTTAGCAGGCAGGGTCAACAAGTCATGAAGGTGGGAAACAGCATTTTGGTCTTCATTGTAAAAAGGGTTGGAGTTTAATAACAGGTAAGTTTTACGGCAATTACACAGGCCATACCTGGGATACAGTGCACAGTTTTGGTCCACAGAGGGAGATGAATTTCTGAAATCCTCTGCCCATGATGATGGTAGAAGCTCTGGATCACTACAGATATATGATCGAGGAACAGAGGTATTTTGAAGAGGAGTTCAGAGCAGATCAAACTTTGTGGTGGGGCAGGCTTCAGGGGCCTGATGGCCTACTCCTGCTCTTAACTCCTCTTGTTCTTGAGGTAACCAACCAACAGAAAAATTAATGGGTTGCTAGTGAATTTCAGGGAAGCTAATCTGCCATCCTTACCTGGCTTAGTCAATGCACTTGACACATAAATATGAAGGGAATGGAGGGATATGGATTCAGATTTATTTATCTATCACACTACATCAAAACATACAGTAAAATGCATCTTTTGTATTAACAACCCACACACCCAAGATGTTCTAGGGGCAGCCCACAAATATCACCACACATTCTGGTGTCAACATAGCACGCCCACCATGTTCAGCAGAACACCACCAATCACAACAGCTTGATGATCCATAGAAAGATACTTAGTATAAATTAGCATCAAGATCAGCACAACATCATGGGCCAAATAGCCTGTCTGATGCTCTACTGTTCAATGTTTTAACATGTGACCTCAGAATCACAGGAAAGTGTTGACTTTTAAATGCTGACTGAAATAATCCAGCAGGTTACTCATTACAAGGCAACGAACACTGGCCAAACTGCAAGCAGTCAATCGGAAAATCAACAAAACTGCAGCTGTTAGAAATCTAAAATACAAACACAAAATGCTGGAAGTACCAGCAGGTCAGGCCTCATCGGTGGTAAGAGAAACAGAATTAACAGTGCAGACTGAAGAACCTTCCATGGAGCTGGGAGATAAGAAGCTCATTAAGCTGCAGGGAGAGTTGGGAAGAGTGATTATCTCTGATGGGTAAAACCAGGGTAACCATGGGAATATGCTGTAAGGTAACCTGGCCAACCAGTGAATGCGAGCAGTCAGAGGGTGAGAATACAGACAAAAGTATGTAGGAGTAGCAAAATGCAGAGCAGGAGAATGTGTCCAGCAGGTCAGGCTGGGCACATCATCCACTCTCAGGGAGAAAAAAATACTGAAAAAATGGAGGAGAAAACAAACAAACCGCACTGATATCAAATATGGGCACTAACACAGAGAGAGAAATCAAGTCAAAGTCGAGTTTATTGTCAAATGTACAAATATGCAAGATTCAAGATTAGTTGATGCCATTTCCAGTACACAAGTG
Organism: Mobula hypostoma; assembly: GCF_963921235.1. NCBI lineage: Eukaryota > Metazoa > Chordata > Chondrichthyes > Myliobatiformes > Myliobatidae > Mobula > Mobula hypostoma. The sequence continues at coordinate 1,459,310 of NC_086105.1, forward strand.
TAAAGGAGAATAATAATTGATACTCTGGATCTGATGCAGCACCATAAATATAAAAACATCAGATAGCTTATATACACAGATTGATTTATGTCCATAAAGTGACACTAGGCTGATGGGAAATAATAAAGTAATGGTGGAAGTGTTGATCAGCCATACTTGATCAAACTTACTTGCAGCAGCATTGCAGGCACACAGCATCATAGAAACAGCGTTCAGAAAAAAAACAAAATTTAAACATAAATTATACACAATTTTACATGAAAGAATGCATTTAAAACAAAAAAAATCTATTGTAGTGCAAAGTGGAGATAATGTTGCTAAACTGTATTGATTAGGGTTATGCCGGTTGGTTTAAGAACTACACAAACATAGAATCATCGATCATTACAGCACAGAAAAAGGCCATTCAACCCATCTAGTCAGTGCCAAACTATTAATCTGCCCAGTCCCATCAACTTGCACCTGGACCATAGCCCACCATACCCCTGCCATTCATGTACCTATCTAAATTTCTCTTAAATGCTGAAATTAAATCCATATCCGCTGCTTCTACTGGCAGCTCGTTCACCACTCTCATCACCCTGAGTGAAGAAATTCCGCCTAATGTTCCCTTTAAATATTTAACCTTTCATCCTTAACCCAAGAGCTCTAATTCTCATCTTACTCAACCTCAGTGGAAAAAGCCTGCTTGCATTTACCCTATCTATACCCTTCATAATTCTGTTTACCTCTATCAAATTGCCCTTCGTTATTCTACACTCTAGGGAATAAAGTCCGAACCTATTTAACCTTCCGTATAACACAGGTACTCAAGTTCTGGCAACAGCCTTGTAAACGGTTGAAGGGACTTAGCTGTTCCTGAACCTGCTGGTTCAGGACTTCAGGCTTTTTGGTACCTTGTGTCTGATGATAGTTGTGAGAAGATGGCAAGGCCTAAAAAATGGGATCCTCCATGATAGACTTTGCCTTCTTAAGGCATCTCAACCTACAGATACTACCGATAGTGGTGGGGAGAATGTGCCTGTGATGTAGTAGGCAAAGTCCACTACTCACTAATGCTTCTCATGTATCTGCATATTTGAATTGCTAAATCAGACCAGGATGCAACCAGTCTGGATACTTCTAGAGTACTTCTATAAATGTTTGTTACAATATTCAGTGACAAGTTGAACCTCCTTCACATCTCTGCATAGCATTTCATATACAACCACTGAAATAAATGTATTCATCATATACTTAGTTTTCTCTAAATATAAATCCAAAAGTACAATATCAACTTTTGCCAAAAACAAGGACTGTGCTGAAATACTGAGGCTTTATAAGGCATTGGACAGACCACAGTTAGAATATTGTGAGTAGTTTTGGGTCACTTACTTGAGAAGAGATGTGCTGACATTGGAAAAAATCCAGAGCAGGTTCACGAGAATGATCCCGGAATGAAAGAATTATGTAAGAGGAGTGTTTGATGGCTCTGAGCCTGTTCTCGCTGGTGTTTAGAAGAATGAGGGGTATCTCATTGAAATCTATTGAATATTGAAAGGCCTAGATAAAGTGGACATGGAAAGGATGTTTTATATGGTGGGCGAGTCTAAAACCAGAGGGCACAGCCTCAGGATAGAGGGATATCCATTTAGAACAGAGCTGATCAGGAATCTCTTTAGCCAGAGGGTGGTGAACCTGTGGAATTCATTGCCAAGATGCCTGTGCATGCCACATCATTGGGTGTATCTAAAGTGGAGGTTGATAGGTTCTTGATTAGTCAGGGTGTCAAAGGTTACAGGGAGAAGGCAAGAGGGATGATAAATCAGCCATGATGGAATGGTGGAGCAGATTCAATGGGTTGAATGGCTTAATTCTGCTCCTATGTCTGATGGTCTCTGCATCCACCAAAATCATTTGAAGTTAACAGCTTACATGACACCTTTGACACAGGCTGAGTATCCCAAGACAGTAAAAACATTGATATAATTTCTTATGATGTACAAAGACCAATTAACCTACCAAGGCACATCTTGAGCTAGCAGATGGGAAATGGAGAACCTGGGTCAGCAGACAGCACTGGTGGGCAGGAGGTCAGCACTGCGTGGGTCATTGGAGCTGCGAAGCAGCAGATGGATGATTCTTACTTCCTGCTACTGTACCAACTTTGGATTCAGTATAACACCGTCCCCATCAGATCTTACTTATTTTTAAGTTGTCAAAAGCCAGATCAATAGAGAGTGGAATTTAATCCAGCAAAGTTGAGATAATGCACTTGGGGAAAGAAATAAAGGGAAATGAATAAACAAAATATGCAAAATACTGAAATAGGGGTCACCCCAGTCCAGTTCCTGTACTCTGATGATAATAAGGCTAATAGAGCATTATCTTTATTGGCCAAGGCAAGGAATTTATGATCAGAAAAATGACAAATAGGCCACATAAAACATTAGTTACGTCCTAGCTCCAGTCACAAGAGGAAGTGTGGAGGAATTTTACAATGATATTGCCAGGGGTGGAGAATTTTGACCTACGAGGAGACATTGCTATAATGTGGTTGCTTTTTTTGCATAAGGAACTTGAGGGAAGATTTAATCAAAATGTGCAAAATTATGAGAGGCTTGGACAGAGTGAATAAGAAGTATCCATTTCTCTTAAAAGAGAAATTAATAACTAGAGGGTGTAAAACTAGTAACAGACAGGAGCTGTCCACCAGTAAGGCTGATCAACACCTCCACCCACGAAACCGCTCTCAATGCCCCCAACCACCATTACTTTATCATTTCCTGTCAGTCACCTTATGTACAAACACTGCCATGCCTAGCATCACTTTAAGAACAGACAATCAATCCATGCATATAAGCTATCCTATGTATTTATATTTATTGTGATTATTTATTATTATTGCATTCTTAATCTTAAAAGTTTTTTTTTCCGTGCTGCAATGGATCTGGATTAACAACTATTACATTTTCCTTTACATTTGTGTAATGGAAATGACATTAAACAATTCTGAATCTTGAATCATTGTAACAGGCATCCCAAACTCAGAGCCAGAAAGGACAGTGGAACAGAAACTTAATTAACTAAAATAGTAACTCGATGATGCTTAATGTGTACAATTACACATGGCCAGTAGGAACTCTTCAGTAGATTTACTCTGGAGTGATGTTAGAAACACTGGCCTCCCCAGTTATCAAGTTCGATGAATCCAATACCTTATCACTGTTCCAGATTGCTAAAGACCTACCTAGCTTACATATCACTTCACCATGTCCACAAGGCACTGACTGAAATCTGGTCCCTCATCACATGCCACCTAAGAAAGATCCCATGCCTGTTCCCGAATGAGGATGCCCAGGTCACTTCAATAAAGCAGTACAGTATCTCTGATGGAGTCATAGATCATGAAACACTATGACATAGAAGTAAGTCTTCAGCCCATCTATTTCATGCCGAACTATTAAACTGCCTAATCTCATCGACCTGCAATGGGACCACAGCCCTTCACAACCATCTCATCCACATACCTATCCAAATTTCTCTTAGAAGTTACAATCAAATGTGCATCCACCACTTGTGCTGGCAACTCATTCCACACTCTCACAACCCTCTGAGTGAAGAAGTTACCCCTCATGTTCCTCTTATGCATTTAATCTTTCACCCTTAACCTATGACTCTAGTTCTAGTCTTACCCAACCCAACTTTTTCAGTGGAAAAAGCCTGCTTGCATTTACTTTGTCTAAACCCCTCATAATTTTGTATACCTATATCAAATCTCCCCTCATTCTCCTACACTCTAGTGACTAAAGTCCTAACCTGTTCAATTTGTCCCTATAACTCAGGTCCTCGAGTCCTGGCAACATCTTTGCAAATGTTCTCCGTACTCTTTCAATCTTATTAACATCTTTCCAAATCAATACCCTCTCAGATCTACAAGCTGTCAAATTTTTAAGCCAATCAGAGTTCTTCCTGGATGTTGTACAAAGGATAAAATTGAAATTGAACCACAATATTAGTTGGATTGATGAGTGGAAAATGCACCCCTCCTTCTGGGCCAAATGTCCAGACACTTCAGAAACTCAAATAAAAAATGAAACTTACTTCATCAGTTTGCTGCTGGCTGCAGTCATATGTGACGTTAAAGAGAACCTTGAGAGACTCAATGGCAAAATCCACCTGTTCTTCAGACAAGGAAGTATTCCTGTGATTTGTGGCCACCACATACTTATCTGTCCACTTGATATCCAGCATGTTCTCCAGGACATCTGTAAGCAAAAGCAGGCCCTGCAACTCCTTCTTCAGCTGAGTTCTGATGTCTATCCGTAAGGCGGACAACAGGAAAAGGAGGCGCAAGTCAAAGAACTTAATCTCGTGTGATAGGTTCTTGTCTCTGTGCATCTTCAGGCGCTCACAGATACCTATAACTATCTTAAAGTCCATACTGAGTTGCTGTGCTGCCTCGCTGTTAAACACAAGGTTGCACAGGCATTTTAATGCCTCAACTTTTACACCAAAGTGAGAGGTCTCTTGTGGGGATTTTTGTGTATACTCCAACCCAGCCAGCCTCATCAGAAGCAGCATTCCTGGCCTGGTGGTCAAAGGAGCCAAAATCTTCTTGTCTCTGGACAGAATACGGATAGTTTCTAGACAGGTGGCTTGGCAGGACAACGGCAGGTCTTTCTGCAATACCTTCAGTACTTCATCGCATAGCTTCTGTCAATTATAGCACATCAGATAATTAATAACAGAGATTTTATAGAATAACAGATCTTATAGAATAGCAGATAAATAAGGAAAACTTAAATGCTGCATTTCAGAACATTAATGAGATCGCAACTATCAACCAGTGAAGCAGCAAGGAAACTAATGTCATTTCAAAACAGGAGTTAAAAATATAGTGCATCAACTCCAGTATGAGTACACAAACACAAAACAGTTGCTTCTTCAACTATTTTGTAAAATACATAAACAGAAATAGTAACTCAACTTCTTATTTGAACATAATAACATCAATTTGAAATGTTTCATCAATTATGCATCTTGTACCATAAATATTAGAACATTGCTTCCATTAGTAATGGAGATCAATCAGCCAGCTCCATTATGGGCACTGGACACTGGCCTTCCCAGCACTGAGGACATTGGAGATCAATCAGCCAGCTCCATTATGGGCACTGGACACTGGCCTTCCCAGCATCGAGGACTTTGGAAATCAATCAGCCATTTTTTAAATAATGATGCCTTTTTTAAAAAATAATATTGCAATGTGCTGCTGCCACAAAACACCAAATTTCATGACATATGCCAGTGACAGTAAACCTGATTCTGCGATTAGAAAATAAACGGATATGAGAACTGCACGGACATAAAGGGTCATGATCTTGATGAATGGTAGAGCAAACTAGAAGGGCCAAATGGCCTACTTCAGCTTTTATTTCTTAATTTCTGTGTTGAAGGGTTTGTTTAATGCTACTATGAATCTATCAACTCTCACAGTTGCTTCCAAAAAGAGGCCAATTCCATTCTCCTCAAACCTCTGTCTCATGTCCCATGCATTCCCATGGAGTCATTTTTCACACCAGCTGTTCTCAGGTGCCCTCTGTTTACCACAACCAGGTATGCACCTCTGTCACAGTTGGCAGGGCACTCATTTCCCCCACTCTGTTTTCAACCTTCCCTTGTCTACAAACCATAGAACCATAAAACACTACAGCACAGAAAACAGGCTATTCAGCCCTTCTCGTCTGTGCTGAAACTTTATTCCGCTAGTCCCATTGACCTGCACCCAGTCCATAACCCTCCAGACCTCTCCCATCCATGTACCTATCCAATTTATTCTTAAAACTTAAGAGTGAGCCCGCATTTACTATGTCAGATGGCAGCTCGTTCCACACTCCCACCACTCTTTGAGTGAAGAAGTTCCCCCTAATGTTTTCCCAAACCTTTCCCCTTTTACACCAAAGTCATGTCCTCTTGTATTTATCTCTCCTAATCATAGTCATACTTTATTGATCCCGGGGGAAATTGGTTTTCGTTACAGTTGCACCATAAATAATAAACAGTAATAGAACCATAAATAGTTAAATAGTAATATGTAAATTATGCCAGTAAATTATGAAATAAGTCCAGGACCAGCCTATCGGCTCAGGGTGTCTGACCCTCCCAGGGAGGAGTTGTAAAGTTTGATGGCCACAGGCAGGAATGACTTCCTATGACGCTCTGTGTTGCATCTCGGTGGAATGAGTCTCTGGCTGAATGTACTCCTGTGCCCAACCAGTACATTATGTAGTGGATGGGAGACATTGTCCAAGATGGCATGCAACTTAGACAGCATCCTCTTTTCAGACACCACCGTCACAGAGTCCAGTTCCATTCCCACAACATCACTGGCCTTACGAATGAGTTTGTTGATTCTGCTGGTGTCTGCTACCCTCAGCCTGTTGCCCCAGCACACAACAGCAAACATGATAGCACTGGCCACCACAGATGCGTAGAACATCCTCAGCATCATCCGGCAAATGTTAAAGGACCTCAGTCTCCTCAGGAAATAGAGACGGCTCTGACCCTTCTTGTAGACAGCCTCAGTGTTCTTTGACCAGTCCAGTTTATTGTCAATTCGTATCCCCAGGTATTTGTAATCCTCCACCATGTCCACACTGACCCCCGGATGGAAACAGGGGTCACTGGTACCTTAGCTCTCCTCAGGTCTACCACCAGCTCCTTAAGTCTTTTTCACATTAAGCTGCAGATAATTCTGCTCACACCATGTGACAAAGTTTCCCACCGTAGCCCTGTACTCAGCCTCATCTCCCTTGCTGATGCATCCAAGTATGGCAGAGTCATCCGAAAACTTCTGAAGATGACAAGACTCTGTGCAGTAGTTGAAGTCTGAGGTGTAAATGGTGAAGACAAAGGGAGACAAGACAGTCCCCTGTGGAGCCCCAGTGCTGCTGATCACTCTGTCGGACACGCAATGTTGCAAGCACACGTACTGTGGTCTACCAGTCAGGTAATCAAGAATCCATGATACCAGCGAAGCATCCACCTGCATCGCTGTCAGCTTCTCCCCCAGCAGAGCAGGGCGGATGGTGTTGAACGCACCGGAGAAGTCAAAAAACATGACCCTCAGTGCTCGCTGACTTGTCCAGGTGGGCATAGACACGGTTCAGCAAGTAGACGACGGCATCCTCAAGTCCTAGTCGGGGCTGGTAGGCGAACTGGAGGGGATCTAGTGTGGCCTGACCATAGGCCGGAGTAGCTCCAGAACACGTCTCTCCAGGGCCTTCATGATGTGGGAGGTCAATGCCACCGGTCTGTAGTCATTGAGGCTGCTGGGGCGCGGCGTCTTCGGCGCTGGCGCACAGCGTCTTCGGCACAGTGACGAGGCAGGACGTCTTCCACAGTACAGGAACCCTCCGGAGCCTCAGGCTCAGGTTGAATACATGGCAAAGTACTCCACATAGCTGAGGGGCACAGACTTTGAGCACCCTGGTACTGACACCATCTGGCCCTGCAGCCTTGCTTGGGTTGAGACGTTTCAGCTGTCTAAGTGGAAAGAGCCTATTCACATTTACTCTGTCTATACCCCTCATAATTTTGTAAACCTCTATCAAATCTCCCCTCATTCTTCTACGCTCCAAGGAATAAAATCCTAACCTGTTCAATCTTTCCCTGTAACTCAACTCCTGAAGACCCGGCAACATCCTAGAAAATCTTCTCTGCACTCTTTACTGATATCCTTCCTATAGTTAGGTGACCAGAACTTTACACAATACTCCAAATTTGGCCTCACCAATATCTTATACAACCTCCCCATAACATCCCAACTCCTATATTCAATACTTTGATTTATGAATGCCAGGATGCCAACAGCCTTCTTTACAACCCTGTCTACCTGTGACCCCACTTTCAGGGAATTATGTATCTGAACTCCCAGATCCCTTTGTTCCTCTGTACTCATCAGTGCCTTACCATTTACTGTGTATGTCCTACCTTGATTTGTCCTTCCAAAATGCAACACCTCACATTTTTCTGCATTAAATTCCATCTGTCACTTTCTGGTTGGCCCCTCCAGTTGGTCCAAATCCCTCTGCAAGCTTTGAAAGCCACCTTTGAAACACACCAGGCTTCACTGGTGAAACAAGCAAAAGCTGCTGATGCTGGACATAATAGTACTGATGGAGAGGGAATGGTTAACATTTCAGATCAACGAAACAGTCAGCTCTGATGGCAAATCATACATCTGAAATGGTAGCTGTTTCCCTCTTTGTAGATGCTGCTTACCCCTCAAGTCTCTCTAGCACTTTCTATTGATACTACCAGGTGCTGTTGACCCCACTCACTCAACATAACACCCTCTGTCATTTGTAGCGCTTCCAGCAAGATGCCACCAACAAGCAATATCTTTAAGGACTACATTCTCACTGTGACCACGTGTGTTTCTTCCAGGTGCTTCGGTTTCCTCCCACATTCCAAAAGTGCACGGGTTAGGCTCGGTAAGTTGTGGGCATGCTATGTTGGCGCTGAAAGCATGGCGACCCTTGCAAGCTGCCCCCTGGGACCGTGTTGGTTGCAAATGATGCAAATGACACATTTCTCTGTATGTGTTACTGTTTCAATGTACATGTGACAAGTAAAGCTCATCTTCTTAAACACAGTTCTTCACTCCTCTTCTGCCTTCAAACCTTCAACCATCAGGTTCTTGAACCAAAGGCAATAACTTCACTCATCTCAACACTGAACTGTTCCCACAACCTATGGACTCACTTTCAAGGAATCTTCACCTCACGTTCTTGATATTTATTGCTTATTTAGTTATTATTACTATTTTGTTTTGTTTTTTTTCCTTTTTTATATTTGCACACTCTGTTGTCTTTTGCACATTGGTTGACCATCTCTATCATGTGCAGTTTTTTATTGATTCTCAAACAACAGGAATTCTGCAGATGCTGGAAATTCAAGCAACATACATCAAAGTTGCTGGTGAACGCAGCAGGCCAAGCAGCATCTATAGGAAGAGGCGCAGTCAACGTTTCAGGCCGAGACCCTTCGTCAGGACTAACTGAAGGAAGAGTGAGTAAGGGATTTGAAAGCTGGAGGGGGAGGGGGTTCTATTGATTCTTTATTTCATTGATTCTATTGTGTTTCTTTGTATTTACTGTAAATGCCCACAAGAAAATTAATCTCAGGGTTGTATATGGTGACATATATTGTTGTATATTTAATATTTCAGTAATATTATAAACATATTGTTTGCTTAAGCACTCTTTGTTGTTTAAATAATTTATTACGGGTTATATGCAAAAGTACAAACATGGTATAGATCTTCATGCCAGCATTTCATATGTGTGTGCCTTGCTTAAATTACAAACAAAGATACATGAGTTATAAGACCATAAGATATAGGAGCAGAAGTAGGCTATTCCGCCCATCGAGTAACTTCTGTATTTTTCTTGCAATTCATTTTATGTTTCGGAGTTACAAAACACAACAGTGGCAATAAGGAAGTTTTACACGAACCCGAGCCGACTACCTACTTACTGAAGCCAAGTTAAAAAAAAAAGCAGCGCAGCACATGCTTCTTCGCAAGGGGACAGAGACGTTGAGTTTAAAAAAAAGGGCAGAAAACAGCCTACATTCATGAGTTCAGAAACAGTGATTATCAGGTGATAATAATTACAAATTTAAAAAAGCAGTGCAGCATGTGTTTTTCACAAGGGGACAGAGACATTGAGTTAGGAAAAGGGTAGAAAACAGTCTAAATTCATGAGTTCAGAAACAGTGAGTATCGGGTGATAATAATTATAAATTTAAAAATGCAGAAATGGCTGGCTACATCAGAAAGATAGACATGTTCAATTGCACAAGATATAACTGAGAGATTGTTTAGTTTGTGTAATCTTACAAGGCGGCATTCAAAAACGGCTCCTAACTGAAGCACAGCTTACATTTAAAATAGCAGTTGAAATTGCTGTATCAATGGAAATAACAGAAAGAGACGCAACTGAGTTGCAGTCAGAAATGAAAGTGCATGTGAACAAAATTTCAATCTTTAAACAGAAACCAGCAAGGCCTAACAAAATGTGTTACCATTTTGGCAGGGGCTCAGACCAGACCAATGCAGATCTAAAGGCAAAAGTTGCAGAAAATGCAATAAAGTAGGACACGTACAAAAAGTATGTCAAGCAGACAAAAATAAATGGATTACACAACAAAGAGATAAAGATAAAAAGTCATGATGCATTTTCAGAGAGCACTAGTCTGCACACTGTTGATGAAAAATCTGACAATGATGAAAGTGATACAGGACTGAGTAGCCTCAAGACTTACAATGTGAAAATGAAAAACAGACAAGCAATATGGCTTACACCAGAAGCAAACGGTATAGTTAAAATGGAATTGGACACTAGCTTGGCTGATTCAGTCATTTCACAAAATGAGTGTGAATGGCATTTCAAGATACTGAACTGAAGCCTGCAGATATCCAACTAAGAACTTATACTGGAGAAAAGATAACTCATGTGAGATGACATTTGCAATAGCGAAATACCACAACCACCAAGCCACATTGGACTTGTAAGTGGTAAAAACAGGAGGGCCAGCATTGTGGGGCTGTGATTGGCTGAGACAACTACAACTTGATTAGCGATCCATCCACCATTTGACCATAAGACATAGGAACAGAATTCGGCCATTTGGCCCATCAAGTATGCACCACTATTCCATTATGATCAATTTATTATTCCTCTCAACCTCATTCTCCTGCCTTCTCCCCATAATCTTTCATACCCTTACTAATCAAGAGACAATCAACCTCCGCTTAAAATACAGTGGCATGCAAAAGTTTGGGCACCCCTGGTCAAAATTTCTGTTACTGTGAATAGTTAAGTGAGTAGAAGATGAACTGATCTCCAAAAGTCATAAAGTTAAAGGTGAAACATTTTTTTCAACATTTTAAGCAAGATTAGTGTATTATTTTTGTTTTGTACAACTTTAGAGTGAAAAAAAGGAAAGGAGCATCATGCAAATGTTTGGGAACCCCAAGAGATTTGAACTCCCACATAACTTTTACCAAAGTCTGAGACCTTAATTAGCTTGTTAGGGCTATAGCTTGTTCACAGCCATCATTAGGAAAGGCCAGGTGATGCAAATGTCAAAGCTTTATAAATACCTTGACTCCTCAAACATTGTCCCAATAATCAACAGCCATGGGCTCCTCTAAGAGGCTGCCTAGCACTCTGAAAATTAAAATAAATGATGCCCACAAAGCAGGAGAAGGCGATAAGATAGCAAAACGTTTTCAGGTAGCCGTTTTCTCAGTTCGTAATGTAATTAAGAAATGGCAGTTAACAGGAACGGTGGAGGTCAAGATGAGGTCTGGAAGACCAAAAAAACTTTCCCAGAGAACTGCCCATTGGATTGCTAGAAAGGCAAATCAAAACCCCCGTTTGACTGCAAAGGACCTTCAGGAAGATTTAGCAGACTCTGGAGTGGTGGTGCACTGTTCTACTGTGCAGCGACACCTGCGCAACTATGACCTTCATGGAAGAGTCATCAGAAGAAAACCTTTCCTGCATCCTCACCACAAAATTCAGCATCAGAACTTTGCAAAGGAACATCTAAACAAGCCTGATGCATTTTGGAAACAAGTTCTGTGGACTGATGAAGTTAAAATAGAACTTTTTGGCTGCAATGAGCAAAGGTATGTCTGAAGAAAAAAGTGTGCAGAATTTCATGAAAAGAACACCTCTCCAACTGTTAAGCACGTGGGTGGATTATCATGCTTTGGGCTTGTGTTGCAGCCAGTGGCACGGGGAACATTCCACTGGTAGAGGGAAGAATGAATTCAATTAAATACCAGCAAATTCTGGAAACAAACATCACACTGTCTGTAAAAAGCTGAAGATGAAAAGAGGATGGCTGCTACAACAGGATAATGATCACAAACACACCTGAAAATCCACAATGGACTGACTACCTTAAGAGGCGCAAGCTGAAGGATTTGCCATGACCCTCACAGGAAATCCTCAAGAGTGAAGGTGAACATCCGGAAGTGGTGGTGCATGTTGGCACAAATGACGTGGGGAAGAAGAGGAAAGACATTCTACAGCGTGACTTCAGCGAACTCGGAAGAAGTCTGAAAAGCAGGACTTCCAGGGTGGTTATCTCCGGTTTGCCTTCAGTTCCTCATGCTGGAGTGGGCAAGAACAGGGAGATAATGGATCTGAATGTGTGGCTGAGGAACTGGTGTGGGAAGCAAGGATTTGCATTCCTGCACCATTGGGGTATGTTTCGGGATAAGGATGAATTGTACAAAAGGGACGGGTTGCACCTTAATAAGCGGGGCACCAGCATTCTGGCAGGCAGGTTTGCCTCTGCAACACGGGTGTGTTTAAACTAAGTTGCGGGGGGGAGGGGACAAACTGGAAATATAAGGATGGAGATAAAGGGAAAGTGAGAATAAGAAAAGTTAAGAAAGACAGCAGAATCAACAGAGCAGAAAGCTCAAGAGGGGTCGTAAGTATGGCCAAGTGAAATAGGAATGGATATGGGAGGTGAGGGGAGTAATGAATTAAAAGTATTATATATGAATGCATGGAGTATAAGAAATAAAGTGGATGAGCTTGAGGCACAGTTGGAAATTGGTAAGTATGATGTTGTGGGAATAACAGAGACATGGCTTCAAGTGGACAGGGCCTGGGAAATGAATATTCACGGGTATACGTCCTATTGAAAGGACAGACTGATGGGCAGAGGGGGTGGAGTGGCTCTGTTGGTGAAGAATGATATTCCGTCCCTTGCGAGGGGGGACATAGAGTCAGTATGGATAGAACTGAGAAATTCTAAAGGTAGAAAGACCCTAATGGGAGTTACCTACAGGCCCCCAAACAGTAATCTGGATGTAGCGTGTAAGTTGAATCAAGAGTTAAAATTGGCATGTCGCAAAGGTAATCTACGGTTGCTATGGGGGATTGCAACATGCAGGTAGACTGGAGGAATCAGGTTGGTACTGGACCCCGAGAAACAGAGTTTGTGGAGTCCCTCCGAGATGGATTCTTAGAACAGCTTGTACTGGAGCCTACCAGAGAGAACGCAATTCTAGATTTAGTGTTGTGCAATGATCTGGATTTGATCAGGGACCTCGAGGTAAAGGAGCCATTAGGAGGTAGTGACCATAATATGATAAGTTTTAATCTACAATTTGAGAGGGAAAAAGGAAGCTCGGAAGTGTCAGTATTACAGTTGAACAAAGGGAACTATGGTGCTATGAGGGAGGAGCTGGCCAAAGTTCAATGGAACAATACGCTAGCAGGGATGACAGTGGAACAGCAATGGCAAGCGTTTCTGGGAATCATGCGGAAGGTGCAGGATCAGTTCATTCCAAAGAGGAAGAAAGATCCTAAGGGGAGTAAGGGGAGGCCATGGCTGACAAGGGAAGTAATGGACAGTATAAAAATAAAAGAGAATAGCAAAATAAAAGATAAGAATAGCAAAGACGAGTGGGAAGCCGGAGGATTGGGAAACTTTTAAAGAGCAACAGAAGGTAACTAAAAAGGCAATACGTGGAGAAAAAATGAGGTACGAAGGTAAACGAGCCAAGAATATAAAGGAGGATAGTAAAAGCTTCTTTAGGTATGTGAAAAGGAAAAAAATAGTTAAGAACAAAATTGGGCCCTTGAAGACAAACGGGTGAATTTATTATGGGGAACAAAGAAATGGCAGACAAGTTGAACAGGTACTTTGGATCTGTCTTCACTAGGGAAGACACAAACAATCTCCCAGATGAAATAGTAGCCAAAGGACCTAGGGTAATGGATGAACTGAAGGAAATTTATATTAGGCAGGAAATGGTGTTGGATAGACTGTTGGGTCTGAAGGCTGGTAAGTCCCCGGGACCTGATGGTCTGCATCCCAGGATACTTAAGGAGGTGGCTTTAGAAATTGTGGATGCACTAGTAATCATTTTCCAATGTTCTATAGATTCAGGATCAGTTCCTGTGGATTGGAGGGTGGCTAATGTTGTCCCTCTCTTCAAGAAGGGAGGAAGAGAGAAAACAGGGAATTATAGACCGGTTAGCCTGACGTCGGTGGTGGGAAAGATGCTGTAGTCAATTATAAAAGATGAAATTACGACACATCTGGATAGCAGAAACAGGATCGGTCCGAGTCAGCATGGATTTACGAAGGGGAAATCGTGCCTGACTAAGCTTCTGGAATTTTTTGAGGATGTAACTATGAAAATGGACAAGGGAGAGCCAGTGGATGTAGTGTACCTGGACTTTCAGAAAGCCTTTGATAAAGTCCCACATAGGAGATTAGTGGGCAAAATTAGGGCACATGGTATTGGGGGCAGAGTACTGACATGGATTGAAAATTGGCTGGCTGACAGAAAACAAAGAGTAGCGATTAAGTTGAGTTCACTCAACCTATTCTGATAAGGCATGCTCCCCAATCCAGGCAACATCCTTGTAAATCTCTGCACCCATTCTATAGTTTCCACATCCTTCCTGTCGTGAGGTGACCAGAACTGAGCAAAATATTCCAGGTGGGGTCTGACCAGGGTCCTATATAGCTGCAAAACTACCTCTCGGTTCTTGAACTCAATCCCACAGTTGATGAAGGCCTATGCACCGTATGCCTTCTTAACCACAGCAGTTTTGAGTGTCCTATGGACTTGGACCACAAGATCCCTCTGATCCTCCACATTGCCAAGATCCTCCAGCGTTTTAGTATGAATTTCCAGCATCTGCAGAATCTCTTGTGTTTAAAAAATGCACAGTAGAGATGGCAGCAGAGCTAGGTGGTGAAAGAGTTGTGGCCATCTTCCCTGGCAAACACAGACATGTGAGTGAAAATCCAGAGACCTCTTTACTGTGTGTCATTATACATTTGGACTGATAACAAGGATATGGCCTCCAGTGGTGTCAACAGAAGTCACAGAGACTGATCCCTGGCAGCTTTCAAGTTGGTTCTGCAGCCACTAATGGAAACTCCAGTGGTAGATGGGGTGAAGACAATTTCACACTGATTGTGTAGGCATTGAAAGGAATCCCATCACCGTCTACACAAAGCCAACTCTGATACAACAGGTACACTGTTTGGGCAGTTGTTCTGCCTCTTTGTGAGCAGATTTTACCATGCATCCAATACATTGGGTAAAATGACATTGAACTGATAAAGCTCACTCCTGACCACTCCTTTCTTATGAGAGTCTCTGAGGAAACACTGTAGTACCATAAGGCCTTACAGCAGCTGAATGAAGCCATTTGGCCACGTGAGGACAGGACTGGGGGCAGTAGACTCAGAGTGGGGCAGCAATGCAGACCGGCCAAAGCAAAAGGAAACCTGCAGACTGTGAAACTGGTGGCTGGTTGGTTACTATCAGTCAATCAAATTAAAGCAAATGATATAACACCAACTGACAAAGCAAAACACCCGAACACGGGCTTCAGCAATAGGTAGATGAATTCTGTTTATTGTAGTACGAATGCCTGTTGTGCTTTTAATCACTCAAGTCCCAAACTCTGGAATTCCTTTCTTTAATCCTCCTGCCTCTCTCTACTCTAGTAACATCTCTTTATGAGGCTTGCAATAATGTACTCACATTGGATTCTGATGTTTTTGATCCAAGGTTCTTTCGGAAGTCAAGAAAATGGCACAAAATTTGTTGCTTCACAATTGTTTTAGGTGCTAATAGAACACAGCATATTGGAAATGGGGAATAGTGAAAGGCTAGGAATAAAGAAGAAAGGAGAGAAAAAGACTAAAGATAACGAGCAAAATGATCTCTGCTCTTCTTATACCCCAGATATACAGACACTCCATTCAAATTTGTGATCAATCAGACAGCCCCTGTTCAAATAATGGGACACCAAGAAGCTTCCAGAAAGAGACAGGAGGACTGTAACTATGAGGGGACACACTGAACAACTGCATATACATACTACGACCGCTAAGAAACATACTAAAATTTGCACGCACAGGTATATAAGTAGTTATATAAAATATGTAACACCATGGCAAAGGTTTCACTGCTAACGTTGTAGTTATTTCATGTAATGGTCTCTCTGTAGAAGTAGTGTTTGGGTTATGGTTAGAGATAACGTGTGTTTCAGAATGTAAGCCATCCAATCAGTGAAGCGGGGTTTTTTGGTGTGCCTGACACCGGTGTGAGCTTGGCTCTTTGTTCAGCGGGGAATGTAGAGAGACGACACTGGAGAGAACTGGTCGTAGGATTCGACCCGGTGGGGACTGTGATTCGATGGAGCAAAATGAGGACATCTACTGTGGATTGGTGAATACGACTTTTGGAAGAGCTGAGCTCCACCCTGTGCACATTTGACTGTTTAATTATAATGGGCACTTTTTGTTTCTTCCCTTCCTTTTCTTTACTAACCCTTTAGTTAAGTTAATATTCATAAATATACGTCCTTTGATCGTATGCAGTGCACTCTCTGTATTTGCTCACAAGGAGTTGTAATAGCATAGCAAGTCACACAGCATTCACACAAACCAGAGTCTGGGTGGGAGAGACATGCCAGTCTCACGGATTTGGTGGGACCAGAGTGCATATTCCCTCGGCTTACGCAGCCCAAGAAGTCAGGGGTTTCAAATGCAAGCAAGGATAAATTGTTAAACTGCAAAGAAAATACCTAATATACAGTTTAATCCAACACGGGCACACTGTACAAATGCATGCTGTTACTGTTCAGTATAGAGCAGCAGAGATGGGACTGGCTGTCCTGGAAGAATTTAATGTAATCAAAGAAAATCACTGACTGCTTTGCAGGAAGTGACTTCTTCATGTTATTGCTTTAATTTCTGTTTAAGCTGGTATGTTACGTTGCAGTTCTACACAATGTTGATGTGACAGCATTTGGAATATTGTGTTCAGTTTTGGTCCAAGGATGTGCTGTGTGCTGTGAGCAGCCAGTAATCATCGGCATGCTTCTGCTGTCAGCATAGCTTGTCCACAAATTACTAACCCCAACCGTACGTCTTTGGAATATGGGAGGAACTGGAGCACCCGGGAGAAGCCGACATGGTGCTGGGGAGATCTTACAAACTCCTTAAAGGAATTGAACCCTAGTGATTGCCTGCATTGTAATTGATTGCTACCATGCTGCCCCAAGTAACCCAGATTTACTGAGAGTTGGACTATGCATATCCATAGTTACATCACTCTATAAATGCACAGTAGCGAGCATCCTAACAAGCTGCTTTACTACTTGGTATGGAAACGGCACAGGAGTGTACAGAAAGGCACTACAGAACTCCCCAACTCACCTCTGGCACCAGCCTACCCACTATCAAGGACATATATACACAAAGGTGCCGGAAAAGGGCCAGTAACATTATGAAGCATCCCACCCACCCTGCTCATGGACCGTTTGTCTCAACTCCCATCAGGGTAAAGGCATCTGTTAGTCCTGCGAGACCATGGATCTGCTCCAGGGCGCAGGGCTGGGCAAGGTTGTATGGAAGACCAGCAGTTGCCCATGTTGGAAGTCTCCCCTCTCCACGACAATGTTGTCCAAGGGAAGGGCATTAGGACCCATACAGCTTGGCACCAGAGTCGTCGCATCAGGGTGGAGGCTATGTATCATCCACACCAGGGCTACTTGACTCAAAACCAGTTACTTTCCCCCAAGCAGTAAGGTTAATCAACACCTCCACTCACTAACTCCACCACTACTTTATTATTTCCTATCAAGTCATCTTATGTACAGTCTGGTGTCACTTTACAATCAACATATATAATCTATTTTATGTATTTATATTTATTACTGTATTCTTTTTCTTATTGTGTTTTTTTGTGCTGCATCAGATCCGGAGTAACAATTATTTTGTTCTCCTTTACTCTTGTGTACAGGAAACGGCGTTAAACGATCTTGAACCTTGAGACCCACACAGTCATGGAGAGAACATACAAACACTTTCCAAACAGTGGTTGGAATTGAACCCCAGTTAGTAATCACTGTAAAGCGACTACACTAACTACTACTAACTACACTACTGTGCTGCCCCAAGTACATCAAATTTACCAAGTATCCCCAAGTGACCTGACCCAAGAAGTGACTACACCCAATATATCAATCATATCTGTGTATTGAAGCCTCCTCTTTTGAAGAATTTCATAGTACTTGTATTTCTATACCGCCTTAAATGCACCAAATTACTTCAAGATACTTCACAGAATCATTATTGCAAATATCTTTTAAGCTAATTGTATTAGGAGATAACAAAGCAGGTGACCACATGTTTAATCAATGAAGTAGATAGATGAATGGATGTGAAGAGGATATTTCCTATAGTGGGTGAGTCTAGGATAGAGGGATATCCATTTAGAACAGAGACAAGGAGAAATCTCTTTAGCCAGAGGGTGCTGAATCTGTGGAATTCATTGCTGCAAACGGCTGCGGAGGCCAGGTCATTAGGTTTGTTTAAAGTGGAGGCTGATAGGTTCTTGATTAGTAGGGTTGTCAAAGGGTATGGAGAAAAGCCAGAAGAATCGGGTTGAGGGGGATAATAAATTAACCTTGATGGAATAACAGTGTAAACCCGATGGGCTAAATGGCCTAATTCTGTTCCAATGACTTATGGTCTTATGGTGTTAAATAGGTTTGAGAAATCTCCAAAAAAAAAGACAGGCAGAAAGTGGAGTGAGAAGATTCCAGAGCAGTGTGCCCCGGCACCCAAAAGCAAGGACACCAGCAGTACAGTGATTCAATTCAGGGAAGCTGAAAGGACAGAGGCATTCAGGGTTAATGGAGCAGTTACGAAAATTGGGAGCAGCAAGATCACAAAGGAACTTGAAAATAAAGGTGAAGATTTAAAATTTTTAATTTCAATTTTAAATATGTATATAAAAGACAGATGTGAATATAAATTGTTAAAAAACACAGCTGTTTTGGTTAAATGGTGAGCAGGCTTAAAGATTTATAGCTGGGATCTGAATTTCTATTGTTGTCTGCACTCCAAGTCTTTGACCGCAGCAGCTAAATCCAAGCTGGTAAAGCCTGGTGCGGTCAGAGATTACCTTCTCATTTGACTGATAAAGCAGCACAAACTAGACCAAAATAACAGGGTACCTGGAGGTCACCATAAATCTAGACCAGGGCACAAACTGTTCTGTCCTGCCAGGCAGCATCCCCCAAAACATCCACCACACTGTTGGCTTGTCTTTTTTGCTGTTAACACTACATTCCCCAGATAAACATCTTCTTAGCCACTGGTGTGCAACCAGGAAACAAAAGAAAATACAAAGAGCTGAAATAAGATAAAAGGCAGTTTAGAATCACATTGAATAAAGTTTGCATTTGTACAAGACTTATGTGTTCACCATTACTGACATTTTTAAAAAATCTATAAATAACACAAATGGCTGGAAGAGTCAAGTCCTGTCGCTTAGCAACAAGTTTGGGGCCTTTCTCAAGGCTCTCTCTCCTTTACTAACATGCAGCAGTCAGAACCATCCGAAGTATTTGAATTGAGCCAAATATCTCTCACAAAACATAGATTAGTCCAGCACAGGAACAGGCCCTTCAGCCCACAATATTGTATCAAACCAAGTAAATTTGTAATCGTGGCTAACTAATCTCTTCCACTAAAAAAAATGCCCATACTCTTCCATTTTCCTCACATTTATATGCCTATCTAAACACCTCTTTAAAGTATCTGCCTCTACCACCACCCCTCATAAAGCATTCAAGGCACCCAGCACTCTGTGTAAAAAAACTTGTTCCTCACATCAACTTGGAACTTACACCCTCTCACCTTAAATGCAAGCCCTCTGGTATTAAACATTTCAACCCTGGGAGAAAGATACAGTCTGTCTACTCTATCTTTGCCTCTCATAATCTTATAAACCTCCAAGAGATCTCCCATCAGCCTCCACCACTTGAGAGAAAAAACCCTCATTATCAGGGTTTAATTGAGAAGATAGAGTTCTTAAATACAAGGAGAAAAATAATTATACTCTGCACTCAGCCAAATCCCATTCTGTATGTACAAGAACTGACATTAGTTTTGATACTTGCAGTGGAGTTTCTTGTCCACAAGTCCAGGCCTCAATAATTTCCTTTGAAACCAGATGGAATTCCTGCCACTAATTGTCACGCAAACACTGAAATATATTTAAAGAACTTGTCCTCCTAACCACAGTTGATTTAAACACATTGAAAGAATGCTTGAGATCAGCACTCGAGAGATGATCTAGTCAGAATCAAAAATCAGAATCAGAATGATTACCACTGACATGCGTTGCAAAATTTGTTGATGGCATTAGGCTATTTGGCCCATCAAGTCTGCTCCACCATTTCATTGCTGATCCATTCCCCCTCAATCCCATTCTTCTGCTTTCTCCCCATAACTTTCATGCCCTAACTAATCAATAACCTATCAACCTCCACATTAAGTACACTCATTGACCTGGCCTCCATAGCCACAGCAATGAATTCCACAGATTCACCAGTCTCTGGCTAAAGAAATTCCTCCTCGTCTCCGTTCTAAATGGACATCCTTCTATTCTCATGCATTTCAGTGCCCATTCCATCCTCTTCACATCCACTTTATCCAGGCCTTTCAACATTCAATATATTTCAATAAGATCCACACCACTCCCCCGCCCCCCCCCATCCCAGTATCCTTTGAAATTCCAGTGAGTGAAGACCCAGAGCCACCAATCAATCACTCCTCATATGATAAGTTTTTCACTCCGGGAATCATTCTCGTGAACCTCCTCTGAACCCTCTTCAATGTCAGCACATCCTTTCTTAAATAATGGGCCTAAAACTGTTCACAATATTCCAAGTGAGGGTTCGCAGTGCATCATATAGCCTCGGCATTACATTCTTCTTTTTATATTCTAGTCCTCTCAAAATGAATACTAACATTGCATTTGCTTTCCTTACCACGGACTCAACCTACAAATTAACCTTTAAGGAATCCTGCACAATGACTCCCAAGTCCCTTTAAAGCTCAGATTTTTTAATTTTCTGCCCGTTTAGAAAATAGTCTATGCTTTTATTCCTTCCACCAAAGTGCATGACCGTACACTTCCCAACAATGTATTCTATTTCTTTGCCAATACTCCTAATCTATCTGAGTCCTTTTGCTGCCCCCGTTTCCTCAACACGATCCACACCTCCACATACCTCCATATCACCCACAAATTTGGCCACAAAGCCATCTATTCCATCATCCAAATCATTGACCTACAACATAAAAAGTATTGGTCCCAATACAGACCACTGTGGAACAACACTAGTCACTGGCAGCCAGTCAGAAAAGGCTCCCTTTCTTCCCACTCTTTGCCTCCTGCCAATCAGCCAATGCTTTATCCATGCTAGAATCTTCTCTGTAATACTACGGGCTCTCAACTTGTCAAGCAACCTAATGTGCAACACCTTGTCAAAGGTCTTCTGAAAATCCAAGTACACAACATGCACCTTTTTCCTTTGGCTATCCTGCCTGTAATTTCCTCAAAGAATTCCAACAGATCTGTCAGGCAAGATTTCCCCTTAAGGAAACAATGCTGACTTTGGCCCATTACGTCACATACTTCCAAGTACTCCAAAACCTCATCCTTGATAGCAGACTTCAACAACTTTCCAACCACTGAAGTCAGGCTAACAGGCCTCATTCCCTTTATTCTGCCTCCCCACTTTCTTAAAGAGTGGAGGGACATTTGCCAGTCGTGGGTGCCTGGAATTCACTGCCTTGTATTGTGGGACGCAAATACATTAGAGGCTCTTAAGAGGTGTTTGGCTAGTCACATCAATATAAGGAAGAAGGAGAAACATGGAAATGGCCTAGTTAGTAAGGACTAGTGTTTGGATGTTTTTGACTTGCTTTTTAGCTGGTTCAGCACAACACTGTGACCGAAAAGCCTGCTCCTGTGCTGTACTCTTCTATGTTCCATATTCTATGAAATAATATCACTACTTCAACAATTTAGGAACTATGAAGAATTTGAAGGTATCAACAATCATCTTGAGTGTTACAATGGAAATGAAGATTTGGAGGATGCAATTGTTGATAGCATTGTCTGAAGGCAGTCCATTATCTGCACTAGGTATCTGTGCTGATTTTGGTCATTTACAGATATTCAAAAGAATACAGCAGTGTACACTGAATGAATTCCTCCATCAATATCTTCGGAACTAATACACAAATTTATAGCGCTGTAGTAGCATTGGTAGTGCTCTAATTTGTTCTGTGTTTCATTTAAATATAATAATTTGTAACTCAGTTAAATGGTAATGTCTTTTTTTTTGTACTTTTTAACTATTTCCAGGAAACTTCAACTAACTGGGACAGTCATGTAATTGGGCCAAAATGTGTCCCAATTAACTATAATCCACTGTAAAAAGTGCAAACAGAGAGCAAAGTAATGGGGTAGTGCTCATAGGTCCAAACTGGGGAAAAAAAACTTAATTAAATGTCAATGTTCTCAAGGTGAGGAGAAAACATTAAAGAGTAAAAATATATTTCATATTGAGATTATGATGAATATGGATAACACCTCACCTTTCACAAAAGTTACTAAATAACGGTCATAACACAATTTATCTCCTAAATGTCACCTATTTTTCCCCTAAACCACCCAGAATTCACTCAGTGTGTATGTAAGTCTAGATTCCTGGGCAGGCCTAGCATCACCAATCACATTGCATTCTGGCATGTTAGATGCATGCTCCACCGTGAAGACCGACACAAGATAAGTCATTCAAAGCCTCAGCGATTTCCTCATCACCCAGTATCAATTCCCCCCTTCTCATCCTCCAAGGGACCTACATTCACTTCAGCCACCCTCTTCCGTTTTATATAATTATAAAAACTTTTACTATCCGTTTTTATATTTTGTGCTAGTTTCTTTTCATAATCTAGCTTCCCTTTCTTTATTGCTCGGTTAGTGGCACTTAGTTGCTTTTTAAAGTTTTCCTCATCTTCCAGTTTCCCCACTACTCTTGGCGACTTTGTATGCATGAGCTTTTAGTTTGATGCCTTCTTTTATTTCCTTAGTTGTCCAAGGCTGGCTCTCCCCACCCTTACTGTCCTTGCTTTTAACTGGAATATACTTTCCTTGAGCACCGTGAAAAATCTTTTCGAAAGTCTTCCACCGTTCCTCAACTGTCCCACCATATAGCCTGTGTTCCCACTCTACACTAGCCAAATCCTCCCTCATCGCATTGTATCTCCATTATTTAGGCATAATACAGGTGTCCCCCGCTTTTTGAATGTTCGCTTTACGAAACCTCACTGTTACGAAAGACCTACATTAGTACCCTGTTTTCGCTTTCAGAAGGTGCTTTCACTGTTACGGAAAAAAAATCAGCGCGTGATAAAAGGCAGTATCTAGCCGGTATCTAGCCCCAGCCGGTATCTAAAATATTAACACTCCATTCATTGCTTCTCCATAACCTTCAACCTTCTGTCACTTCCACATTATCACTTCCCATCTCGAGCCATTATTCCCACTTTTCCCTCCCACAGCAGCCGCTCTCCCCGGATTCAGAAGTGCATTCTCGCCGGCATTGCTTAAACATGTGCCTGTGAGCAGCCATTTGCAAGATGAGTTCTAAGGTATTGGAAAATCCTAAAAGAGCTCGTAAGGGTGTTACACTTAGCGTAAAACTAGACATAATTAAGCGTTTTGATTGTGGTGAACGAAGTAAGGACTAAGTGAGTTTGGCTTGTGGAAGTTGACGAAGATGATGTTGAAGCGGTTTTGGCATCCCATGACCAAGAACTGATAGATGAAGAGCTAATGCAATTGGAAGAGGAAAGGATAACAATCGAAACCAAATGCAGTAGCGAACGGACCGAAAGTGACAGCGTGAGATTTTTGCTGCAATGATAAAGTACGACTTTAATTTTGAAAGGGTACGTAGGTTTAGGGGATATTTGCAAGATGGTTTGAGTCCTTATAAAGAACTGTATGATAGAAAAATGCGCGAGGCTCAGCAGTCAAGCAAGCCTTCTGCATCAGCCACAGCAGATGACGAACCTCGACCTTCGACATCGAGGCAGGCAGTCATAGGAGATGAGCTGCCTGTTCTAATGGAAACAGCTGACGAGATAACACCCCAGTGTCCCACCACCCCAACACCCAGTCCGCGGACAGATACTGTACCGATTCGCGGAGAATGCAGCAATAGCCGGGAGGCACACAGCACATGTTTAAGAAAGAAGCCGAAATAAACATTCTAATTAATTAGGTGCCGCCCGACACGTAATTAATTAGCATGTTTATTTCGGCTTTTTTCTTAAAGATGTGCTGGATGCCTCCTGGCTACCGCTGCACCCCTGCATGCTTCGCGGTTCGGTATCTGTCGGCGACCTGGAGGGTGGGGCCACTGCACCACCCCAACCTGCGACGACTCAGCCTAACACACCATCATCAGTGTGCTCTGCGCTGTCCCGATTCCGGTAAGTGATACTACACTGTACATACATTATTTCTACTTTATATCGGCTGTGTATTTTTACGTGTTATTTGGTATGATTTGGCAGCTTCATAGTTTAAAGATTACTGGAGAGCGCTTGCGCCGTGTTTTTGCCAACAGCGCTTGCGTGAGATTTTCTGCCGACGGCGCTTGCGTGAGATTTTCGCTACGGTGATCTGTGCCGGCAATGATTGTGGAAAAGTATTTCTACTTTATATAGGCTGTGTATTTATCATATCATTCCTGCTTTTACTATATGTTACTGTTATTTTAGGTTTTATGTGTTATTTGGCATGATTTGGTGGGTTATTTTTGGGTCTGCGAACGCTCACAAAATTTTCCCATATAAATAAATGGTAATTGCTTCTTCGCTTTACGACATTTCGGCTTACGAACCGTTTCATAGAAACGCTCTACCTTCGGATGGCGGGGGAAACCTGTACCTTCAAATTCTTCGTAGATCCTAACTTGTCGAAGTAGTGAAATAATTTCATTTTGACTCCTAGCCACTTCTGTGTTCTCCAAGCCTGAATGCTTGAAACCACAGTGAGCAAAATAGTTCTGAATTGTATTACTACTATTTCTCACCAACTATCAGTGACAAAAATCACTGCGATTTGAACAAAAAAACACGCAAGTGACGCTATTTTAAAAATCTGTTCACTCCAAGCACGGTGTAGTGTCTAACAGCCATGCAACTGACAGTAAGTATTGTAGTACATTGCAATACATAATTTTTTAAAATTACAATGAGAATCAAAATTACAATGAAAAATATATTAAAAACTAATTAAATAAATAGTGCAAAAAGACAACAAAGAAAAGGAAAAAAATATTGAGGTAGTGTTCATGGGTTCATTGTCCATTCTTAGGTATGATGGCAGAGGGGATGAAGCTGTTGCTAAAATGTTGAATGTGTGTCTTCAGGCTCCTGTACTTCCTCCTAGATCCAATGTACAGTTTTTCATAAATTTTACTGTATTGCTTTACTTGTAAATGCCTGCAAGAATACGAATCTCAAAGCAATATATAGTGACACAGACTATATGCATTTTAATAATATTTAGCTATATTTCATTTGGACTTTGAAGAGATTTGCTTTGTCAACTAAAACACTCAAAAACCTCTATAGATATACTGTGGAGAGCATTCTGACAGATTGCATCACTGTCTGGTACAGGGGTGGGGGGGGGAGGAAACTGCACAGGACTGAAATAAGCTACTGAAAATCATAAAATTAGGCAGCTCCATCTTGGGTACTAGCCTCTGAAGTACCAAAGATATAGTGCCTCAGAAAGATGTTCATTCAACCAGGGCATGCCCTGTCCTCATTGTTACCATCGGGGGTACAGAAGCCTGAAAACACACACTCAGCAAATTCAGGAATAGCTTCTTCCACTCTGCCATCCGATTCCGAAATGGACATTGAACCCTTGAACACTACCTCACTTTTTAAAATATATTATTTGTTTTTGCACTATTTTAATCTAATATATATATTAATCTACTATATACACACACTTAATTTATTTATTCTTTCTACATTATCATGTATTGTATTGAACTTCGCTTTCAAGTTAATAAATTTCACGACATTTGCTGATGATGATAAACCTGATTCTGATTAAATTTACTTTAAACTTCTCCAGGGACAGGACAGTTATCATGATCAAAGCAGTGCTAACATTTTGTCATGTGACTAGATATTTCTAGGGTTATACTCTCGTGGAGAAACCCTCCCACAGTACTATGGAGTTATACTGAGGTACTCAGACAGCCACATTTGAAGGCATTGCCTGCACCCAGAAATGGCAGGGCCCGTGCATAAACTCAATTCACTGCCACAACAATAGCTTGAAAGCAAAGAAAGCGTCAAGTTATGATTATTTTGCCACTGAGACCTTTAGGATATTGACAGACATCCGCTATGAGAACACAAAAAACCTAATAAATCATGAAAGATCAGGCTTTCTTTTCATGCAGAAAACAACATAATCTATAACTTGAACACAACCCACGACCAAACATGAGCAGTTCAATTATCCCTGGAATAAAATTCAGACAGGCTGCCTATAGTATCAACAGGTACAGTCTGCCTTACACACAAAATGCTAGAGGAACTCAGCAGGTAAGGCAGCATCTACGAAGGGGAGTAAACAGTTGGCATTTTGGGCTGAGACCCTTCATCAACTGGACAGCTATATGGACAGGAAAGGAATGGAGGGTTATGGGCTGCGTGCAGGTCGGTGGGACTAGGTGAGAGTAGGAGTTCGGCACGGACTAGAAGGGCCGAGATGGCCTGTTTCCATGCTGTAATTGTTATATGGTTATATGGTTATACCAATGATGCCTCAAGCATCCCCAGTAAATCATTGTCTTCGGTGCAATGACAACCTTCTCAGAGTGTCGTGACCAGATCAGAATCAGGTTTATTAACACCGGCATGTGATGTGAAATTTGTCAACTTAGCAGCAGCAGTTCAATGCAATACATAATCTAGCAGAGAGAGAAAAATAATAATAAAAACATAATAATAAATAAACAAGTAGTCATAGTCATACTTTTATATTGAATAGATTTAAAAGAATGTGCAAAAACAGAAATACTGTACACTAAAAAAAAGTGAGGCAGAGGGCAATCCAGGCACTGCCTAACCAAAATTTTATAATGTACTACCATGACTCTGGGCTTCTGTGAGAGGATAATGTACAGCTACTGAGTTCCTCCAACATTTTGTGTGTGTTACTTTAGATTTCCAGTACCTATAGAATCTCTTGTGTGTATATGGGAGGATAATGGAGAGCTGCTGTTTCTCCAAAATTTTGTGAGTGTGTTACCTGCACAAAGGTCCTGAACATCAATTCCATTTAACTATTTAATTAAAGTTATGCATTATTTAAACTGTATCAAACAAACTATTTAAATGTAAGGATGAAATAAGAAATCATAAACACAAGATATTCTGTAGGAAGAAGAAGATGGAGAGGAACCAGGAGATCACGTGGGAACTAAAGTCTGCAGAAATCTAGCTTGAGATGAACAGTTGAGATTGCCATTTATGTACAATGACATTGTCATACTCTGCTAAATGAGCGGGCATTTTAAGCAAACATTTCTGTGGGATTGTTGGGTATTTATCAGTTCCTTACCTTTCTAGCTTCTTGTTCATTTTGATCAAACTTGAAAGTTTGGCTGTTCTGTTAAATAAAACACAGAAAATGTCCGAAATGTCACAAACAAGAGAAAGCACTGCAACAGGGTATTCCAACTACTAGGAGAGGTTATCAAATGTACTGAGTTATATAACGTCACTGTCAAATTGTGCTCCAATTCAACCTTAGATTTCCCTACACAATTTGCCCAGCCCCACATCTCTGGAGGGTGGGGGGTGGTTGGGGGAGAGAGGGCGGGGTGGGGGGCAAAGCAGGTGGAGTGGGGGGCGTGAGTGGGTGAGCAGGCGGAGAGAAGGGGGGATAGTGGGGGGGAGGGGGAGGGATGAGTGAGGAGAGTGGGAGGGGGTGAGGAGGGAGGAGAGTGCAGGGGAGAAGGATAGTGGGAGAGAGTGGTGGGGGAGGGGGAGAGGGGAAGGTGGGTGGGAGTGGTGGGGGAGGGAAGAGTGGGAGAGAGTGGTGGGCAGAGGGGAGAGGGGGAGTGGGAAAGTGAAGGGTGGATAGTGGAGGGGAAGGGGGACGATGGGAAGGGGGATGATGGGGAGGGGGAGGTTGGGGAGAGGGGATGGGGAAAGAGGAGGGAGTGGGGGGAGAGAGGAGAGAATGGTGGGGGAGAGTGGTGGGGAGGAGAGGGCAGAGGGTGGTGGGTGGGGAGAATTGGGAGGGGAGGGAATTGAGGGAAGGCTGGAGGAGAAATTGAAGGTGTGAGACTGAAGGAGAGGATTACAGCTGTGCGGAGGGGAGGGAATAGAAGTAACTGGACTGTTTTGAGGCGGCAGCGGGTTATCGCTCCCCATCACCGCACGTCAGCCCAAGGCCTCCGGCCTGCCTCTCACCTGCCGGTTGAAACCCCGCAACTGCCGCTCCAGCTCGGCGTTGTCGCCGCTCTCCAACGCCGCCAGCGCCGCCTCTACGTTTACCTCGGTCCCGCACTCCATCGCCGCCATCCCGAGGCCCGGCACAGCCTGACACTCGAGTTGCAGCCGCTCCCGCAACGTCCCGTCTCGCCCCGCCCACTGGCCTAACCCATCACCCGGCGGCCCCGTCACCCCAGCAACGGCGCGGGCGGGGCCTAATTGAGTGGGGAGGGCGGCGTGTTTTCTTGGTTCTTGATCCTCCAAAATATTCCGCATAGAATTTAAACTGGAGGTGTTGGCTGAGGCTGGGTGCTTGGTGTTAGTGTTGGTGCTGGTGCTGGCTGAATTGGGTGGAGAGTGAGAGGGGTGAGAGTGGATGGAGGGTGAAGATGAGGTCGAGTAGCGGACGGGATAGAGGTGGGTGTAGGGCTGGAGGTAAGTGTTGGGTAGTAGAGGTGAGTGTGTAGGGTAGTAGAGGTGAGTGTAGGGTAGTAGAGATGGGTGTAGGGTTTGTGGAGTTCAGCGTAAGGTAGTGGAGTTGGGTGTAGGGTAGAGGAGATGGGTGGAGATGAGTGTAGTGCAGTTGATATGACTATAGGGTACTGGAGATGAGTGTACTGTAGTGGAGATGTGTTTAGTGTGGAGAAGAGTGTTAGTGCAGGTGGGTGTCGGGTAGTGGAGATCGCTATATTGTAGTGGAGCTGGATGTAGGGTACCGGAGATGGGTGTAGGGTAGTAGAAATGAGTGTGGGGTTCTGAAGATATGTTTAGTGTGGAGATGAGTGCATGGGAATGGAATAGTGTGTAGAGTGGGGATTAGTGTACTGGAATTGACTGTTGGGTAGTTGAGCTGGGTGTAGGCTACTGGAGTGTAGAGTTTGTGGAGTTGAGCTTAAGATAGCGGAGATCAGTGTTGGGTTGTGAAGATGGCTGTAGTGTAGTGGAGTTGGGTGTAGGGAGGTGGAGATAAGTATAGAGCAGTGAAGTATAGGGTGCAAGGTAATGAGATGAGTGTAGGGTTGTGGAGATGAGTGTACGGGAATGGAAAAGGGTGTAGGGTGGGGATGAGTACTATACTGGATTTGAGTGTAGGGTAGTGGAGGTTAGTGTTGGGTGATGGAGATGGATGTAGGGTAATGCAGTGTAGGGTTTGTGGAGTTGAGCATAGGGAAGTGGAGGTGAATGAGTAGTGGAGATCAGAGTAGGGCAGTTGGGATGAGTGTTGGATGGTGGAGATGGGTGTAGGGTAGTGGAATGAGTGTAGCGCAATGTAGGTGGATGAAGGGTAGTGGAGGTAGGGGGTTGGTTGGTGTAGATGGGTGTATGGTGGTGGAGGTAGGGTAGCCGAGGTGAGTGTCAGGTAGTGGAGGTGGATGTTGGGTAGTGGTGACAGCATAGCATAGTGGAGATGAGCAAAAGGTAATGGAGATAAATGTTGTGTAATGGAGATGGGTGAAGGCTAGTTGAGTATAGGGTAGTGGAAATGATTGTCAGGTAGTTGAGGTCAGTATAGGGAAGCAGGGATGGACGCAGGGAAGCGGAGAATGGGGCAAGGAAGTGGAAATGAGTGTAGGGCAGTGGAGATGAGTGTGGTGGAGTGGAAAATGGTGTAGGATGGAGACGAGTAGTGTATTGGAATTGAGTGTAGGGTAGTGGAGGTCAGTGTAGAACAGTGGGGATGAGTGTAGGGCAGGGGAGATGGGAGATGAGTGTAGTGGAATGGAAAAGGGTGTGGGATGAGGATGAGTAGTGCATTGGAATTGAGTGAATGGTGGTGGAGGGTAGGGTTTGTGGAGATGAATTTCAGGTAGTTGAGATCAGTGTAGGGCAGTGGAGCTGGGTGTTGGTCATTAGGAGTGTGTGTAAGGTAGTGGAGGTGTGTATAGGGTAGCAATGATGAATGTCAAGTGGTGCAGATGAGTGTTTGTTATTGGAGGTGGGTGGAGGGTAGTGGAGATGAATATTGAGTAGTGGAGGTCAGTATTGGTTAGTGAAGCTGGGCACAGGGTTGTGGAGGTTGGCGCAGGGTCGTGGAGATGGGCACATGGTCATGGAGATGTGTACAGAGTAGTAGAATAGTTACAGGGTCGTGGAGATGGGTGTAGGGTAGTGGAGATGAGTGTTGGGTAGTAGAGTTCGTTGTAGGGTAGTGGACTGACAGTGGTGGGTATGAGTGTAGTGTAGTGGAGTGGGGTGACAAATAATGAGGGTGGTTGGAGGGTTTTGGAGCTGGGTGTTGAGTAGTGGAGATGGATGTATGGTAGGAATGAGTGTTGGGTACTGGAGATAAGTATAGGATAGTGGGGATGGTTGTCGGGTAGTGGAGGTGGCTGTAAGATTGTGGGGATGGGTGTAGGGTAGTGGGGATGAGCAGAGGGAGGTGGAGATGAGTGTAGGGCGGTGGAAATGGGTGTAGGGTAGTGGAGAGGAGTGTAGTGTGGAGATGTGTGTAGGGTAGTGGAGTTAATATAGCGGAGCTGCGTGTAGGTTAACGGAGCTGCGTGTAGGGTAGCAGAGATGCGTGTAGGGTAGCGGAGGTGGGTGCAGGGTAATGGACGTGGATGAAGGTTAGCAGAAGTGGGTGTTGGGTAGTGGTGCTGTGTGTGGGGTAGTGGAGGTGAGCATAGATGGTGGAGATGGGTGCAAGGTGGTGGAGATGAGTGTGGGGCAGTGGAGATGGGTGTAGGATCGAAATGAGTGTAGGGTTGCGAGAGGGGTGTAGGATAATGGAGATGGGTGTGGGGAAGAGGAGACTGCTGTGGGGTAGAAGATGAGTGATTGGAGGGTAGTGAAGGTGTGTATAGAGTAGTGGAAATGTTATTGGGTAGTGGTGATGAGTGTAGGGTAGTGGAGGTGAGCATAGATGGTGGACATGGGTGCAAGGTGGTGGAGATGAGTGTGGGGCAGTGGAGATGGGTGTAGGATCGAAATGAGTGTAGGGTTGCGAGAGGGGTGTAGGATAATGGAGATGGGTGTGGGGAAGAGGAGACTGCTGTGGGGTAGAAGATGAGTGATTGGAGGGTAGTGAAGGTGTGTATAGGGTAGTGGAAATGTTATTGGGTAGTGGTGATGAGTGTAGGGTTATGGAGATGGGTTAGGGTAGCGGAGGTGGGTGTAGGCTAGTGGGGATGGGTATAGGGCAGTGGAGGTGGGGGTAGGGCAGTGGAGATGAGTGTAGTATAGTGGCGATGGGTGAAGCATAGTGAAGCTGGATGTAGGGTAGGTGACTAGGTGTACGGTAATGGAGACGGGAGTAGGGTAGTGGAGATAAATATGTAGGGTGAGGGTAGGTGTAGGATGTCGATGGGAATAGAAGTGGGTGAAAGGTGGGGTGATAGCTGTAAGATGAGTGCTGAATTTGTGTGTAGGGTATGGGTAGGCTTGAGGTTAGGTGAGTGGAATAGTGAGAATTAGGTTGAGGGTGAGTGACAGTATCAGTGGGGTTGAGGATGTGGGTGGGGCTGAGTGAGTGAAAGGGTGTGGGTGGGCTTGAGAGCGAGTGAAAGAGTGTGAGTGTGGTTGAGGGCAAGTACGAGTGTGAGCAGGGTTGAGGGCAAATGGGTGGAAGCGAATGAGGGCGAGTACAAGGGTGTGAGTAGCGATGAGAGCGAGTGGGTGGAAGTGAATGAGGTTGAGGGTGAGTGGGGGATGTGGGTGGGATTGAGTGTGGTTGAGTGTGAGTACGAGGGTATGAGTGTGGATGAGAGCGAGTGAATGGAAGTGAATTGGGTTGAGGATGAGTAGGAGTATGGGAGTGTGGTTGAGAGCGAGTACGAGGGTGTGAGTAGGGTTTAGGGTGAGTGGGTGGAAGTGAATGAGGTCGGGTGTGAGTGTGGTTGAGGGCGAGTACAAGGGTGTGAGTAGCAATGAGAGCGAGTGGGTGGAAGTGAATGAGGTTGAGGGCAAGTGGGGGATGTGGGTGGGATTGAGTGTGAGTACGAGGGTATGAGTGTGGATGAGAGCGAGTGAATGGAAGTGAATTGGGTTGAGGGTGAGTAGGAGTATGGGAGTGTGGTTGAGAGCGAGTACGAGGGTGTGAGTAGGCTTTAGGGCGAGTGTGTGGAAGTGAATGAGGTTAAGTGCAAGTAAGGGTGTGAGTGGGTTTGAGGGTGAATGGGAGGGTGTGGATGGGTTTGAGGGCGAGTGGGAGTGTGTGAGTGGGGTTGATGGTGAGTGGAGGGTGTGAGGGGGTTTGAGGGTGAGTGAGATGGTGTGGGTGGTGTTGAGGGCAAGTGCGGGGATGTGTGTCGGGTTGAGGGTGAGAGTGTGAGTGGGGTTGAGGGTGAGGAGGAGGGTGTGAATATGGTTGAGGGTGTGGGTGGTGTTGAGGGTGAATGGGAGGGTGTGTGTCGAGTTGAGGGTGTGAGTGGGGTTGAGGGCATGGGAAGATTTGGGTAGGGTTGAGAGAGAGGGTGTGGTTGGGGTTCAGTGTGAGTGTGTGGGTGGGGTTCAAGGTGTGAGTGGGAAGGTGTGGGTGAGGGTGAATGAGTGGGGTTGAGAAAGTGGTGTTTAGGGTGAGTGGGCAGCTGTGAGTGAGACTGAGGGTGAGTGAGAGGGTGTGAGTGGAATTGAGGGTGAGTGGGTGGAAGTGAATGAGTTTGAGTGTGAGTAGGAGTGTGTGTGGGGGGTTGAGGGCGAGTGGGAGTGTGATCATCAACCACTATATCGCTCATCCCCGTACAAAAAAAAGCAAAGAAAAATGGAACAGGCGCATTGACCCCCAAATCAACCTCCCCTGCACAGGAAAAAAAGAGGAAGATTGGGCAACAAACACAAAATTTGAAAAACTATAAAACTGGAAAAAAAGTCTGCAATCCAAGTCTCTATCCTAAAGGCAGAATGCCTGGGTAGCATTCTCTGGGCACAGTGGCAGGCCTTTCCATCTCCAGCAGCGAGCTATCCCACCAGTGATCAAAATGCAGTCTCCCCTATCCAACAGCAGAGCGATCTCCCAGTGATATAAAAAGGCAGTCTCCCTTCTCCAGCAGAACGGTGATTTCCCAGCGATTTAAAAAGGCAGTCTTCCTTTTTCCAGCAATAAAAAGGCAATCTTCCCTCTCCGGCAGAAGAGCGATTTCCCAGCGATAAAAAGGCAGTCTCCCCTCTCCGGCAGAAGAGAGATCCACTAGCAATTAAAAAGGCAGTCTCCCATCTCTGGCAGAAGAGCGATTCCCCAGAAATATCGACGTGGGAGATGGTAAGGAGATGTCGAGGAGGGAGAGAGGTATTTTGACGTGTGAGAGGGTCAAGGCATGTTGACCTGGGAGAGGGTGATTTCATGTCGACATGGGTGATGGTGAGGAGCTATCGATGTGGAAGAGCGTGAGGGCACATCGACATGGAAGAAGGTGAGGAGATGTCGATATGGGAGAGGGTGATGGATTGTGCTCATGGGTGAGGGTGAGGGCATGTCAGCATGGGTGATGGTGAGGAGATATCGATGTGGAACAGCGTGAGGGCATGTTGACGAGGGAAAGAGTGACAGGATTTTGATGTTGGAGAGGGTGACGTCATGTCAACGTGAGAGAATGTGACAGCATATTGATGTGGGAGATGGTGAGGTGATGTCGACGAGGGAGACGGTGAGGTGATGTCGACGAGGGAGAGGGCGAGGGCATGTCGACGAGGGAGAGGGCGAGGGCATGTCGATGAGGGAGAGGGCGAGGGCAGGTCGACGAGGGAGAGGGAGAGGGCACGTCGACGAGGGAGAGGGCGAGGGCACATCGATGAGGGAGAGGGTGAGGGCACGTCCATGTGAAAGAAGGCAAGGAGATGTTGAAGTGGTGAATGGATATTGATGTGGGAGAGGGTGAGGGCATATCAACGTGGGTGATGGTGAGGAGATGTCAACGTGGAAGAGCGTGAGGGCACGTTGACATGCAAGAGGGTAAGGAGAAGATGTTGGAGTCACTTTTTAAGGATGAGGTGATGGAGTACTTGGTGACACAGGACAAGATAGGACAAAGTCAGCATGATTTCTTTCAGGGAAAATCCTGCCTGACGAACTTGTTGGAATTTTTTGAGGAGATTGCAGGTAGGATAGATTGAGGGATGCAATGGATGTTGTATATTTGGACTTTCAGAAGGCCTTTGACAAGGTCCCACACATGAGACTGCTTACCAAGTGAAGAGCCCATGGTATTAGAGGAAAGTTACTAACATGGTTAGAGCATTGGCTGATTGGAAAAAGGTAGTGAGTGGGAATAAAATGATCCTTGTCTGGTTGGCTGTAAATGTTGTTTTGCAGGGATCGGTGTTGGGAGCTCTTCTTTTTATGCTGTATATAAATGATTTAGATGATGAAATAGATGGTTTTGTTGCCAAGTTTGCAGATGATTCGGAGCAAGAAGGCTGCAAGTGGAACGGCGAAGGATATCCGGAGCGAAGGCATTTTACTACTCAGGGTAAAGAGAGGCAAGACTGCGCAGGCATGTGACGTCAGCCAGTAGAGCAGGAAAAGTTTAAAAAGAAGACCGCCATATCCAGCAGGCAGCGGAGTGAGAGGGTAGCAGAGTGATAGGGCTTTGGCTCAATGGGCTTAGGTGGTAACGAGGCGAGGTAGGTTTACCTGTGTTAATTGCGGAAAGGAAGTATGTGTGTGAGGCCGGTTTTCTGTGCTCAGTGTCAGATGTGGGAGGTCCTGGAGTCTTCCAGCCTCCTGGAAGGCCATATCTGCACCCGGAGTGTCGAGCTGCAGCTCCTAAGGGACCGCATTAGGGAACTGGAGATGCAGCTCGATGACCTTTGTCCGGTCAGGGAGAGCAAGGAAGTGAAAGAAAGGAGCAGAAAGGAGTTATAGGCAGGTGTTCACAGCGGGGCCACGAGAGACAGACAAGTGGGTAACAGTCAAGAGAGGGAAGGGTAAGAGTCAGATACTAGAGAGTACCCCTTGACAATAAGTACTCCTGTTTGAGCACTGTTGGGGGGAGTGGTGGGGACAGCCTACCTGGGGGAAGCGACAGTGGCCGTGCCTCCGGCAAAAGTCCGGCCCTGTGGTTCAGAAGTGTAGGGAAAGGAAGAGGAAGGCAGTAGTGATAGGAGACTCTATAGTTAGGGGGTCACACAGGTGATTCTGTGGACGCAGGAAAGAAACTCAGATGGTAGTTTGTCTCCCAGGTGCCAGGGTCTGAGATGTTTCAGATCATGTCCAAAATATCCTGCAGTGGGTGGGAGAACTGCCAGAGGTTGTGGTACATATTGGTACCAATGACATAGGTAGGAAAAGGGAAGAGGTCCTGAAAAAAGACTGCAGGGAGTTAGGAAGGAAGTTGAGAAGCAGGACCGCAAAGGTAGTAATCTCGGGTTTACTGCCTGCGCCACATGACAGTGAGTATAGGAATAGAATGAGGTGGAGGATAAATGCGTGGCTGAGGGATTGGAGCAGGGGGCAGGGATTCAGATTTCTGGATCATTGGGACCTCTTTTGAGGCAGGTGTGACCTGTACAAAAAGGACGGGTTGCACTTGAATCCCAAGGGGACCAATATCCTGGCAGGGAGGTTTGCTAAGGTTACTGGGGAGAGTTTAAACTAGAATTGTTGGGGGGTGGGAACCGAACTGAAGAGACTGGGGAAGAGGCAGTTGGCTGACAAATAGAGAAAGATTGGAGACAGTGTGTGAGGAAGGATAAGCAGGTGATAGAGAAGGGATGCACTCTGACGGACTGTTTGAAATGTGTCTATTTTAACGCAAGGAGTATTGTGAACAAAGCGAATGAACTTAGAGCGTGGATCAGTACTTGGAGCTATGATATAGTGGCCATTACAGAGACTTGGATGGCTCAGGGACAGGAATGGTTACTTCAAGTGCCGGGATTTAGATGTTTCAGAAAGGACGGGGAGGGAGACAAAAGAGGTGGGGGCATGGCACTGTTGATCAGAGATAGTGTCACGGCTGCAGAAAAGGTGGACGTCATGGAGGGATTGTCTATGGAGTTTCTGTGGGTGGAGGTGAGGAACAGAAAGGGGTCAGTAACTTTACTGTAAACAACAGGAATTCTGCAGATGCTGGAAATTCAAGCAACATACATCAAAAGTTGCTGGTGAACGCAGCAGGCCAAGAGGAAAGGTCTCGGCCTGAAACGTTGACTGCGCCTCTTCCTATAGATGCTGCTTGGCCTGCTGTGTTCACCAGCAACTTTGATGTATGTTGCAGTAACTTTACTGGGTGTTTTTTATAGGCCACCCAATAGTAACAGGGATATCGAGGAGCAGGTAGGAAAACAGATCCTGGAAAGGTGTAATAATAACAGAGTTGTCATGATGGGAGATTTTAATTTCCCAAATATCAATTGGCATCTCCCTAGAGCAGCAGTCCCCCACCACCGGGCCGCAAAGCATGTGCTACCGGGCCGCGAGGAATCGATATGACTTGGTGATATGAGTCAGCTGCACCTTTCCTCATTCCCTGTCACGCCCACTGTTGAGCTTGAA
Source organism: Mobula hypostoma (assembly GCF_963921235.1). Lineage (NCBI taxonomy): Eukaryota > Metazoa > Chordata > Chondrichthyes > Myliobatiformes > Myliobatidae > Mobula > Mobula hypostoma. Next base: position 1,496,199 of record NC_086105.1, read on the forward strand.
CGCACGTGAGGTCATTACCCGCGCGTCATCCATGTCAGCGCGGGAAGGAGATCAGCTCCTCGAGCTTGCAAATGACGGTGGGCTGAAAAGTGTGTTTGACATAACATCTCTGCCGGCATTCTGGATCAAAGTCAAGGCTAAATATCCTGAGATAGCCACAAAAGCACCAAAATCGTTGCTTCCATTTCCAACATATCTCTGCAATGAATGCAATGAAAACTAAATTGCAGAATAGACTGGACATAAGGAACCCCCTTCGAGTATCGCTGTCTCCCATCACCCCTCGATGGGACCGTGTTGTTGCAGGGAAACAAGCCCAGGGCTCCCACTGATTCAGCGATATTGGTGTGTTGCAATGATTTTATATGTTCATACAGGGAAAATATGTGCTGTGTGTTTAATATCCAAATGTTACTTAAAATGTTATGATGCTATTGAATTATAAGTGACTTATATAACCATATAACAATTACAGGACAGAAACAGGCAATCTCGGCCTTTCTAGTCCGTGTCGAACGCTACTGTCACCTAGTCCCACCGACCTGCACTCAGCCCATAACCATCCATTCCTTTCCTGTCCATATACCTATCCAATTTTTGTTTAAATGATAATATCGAACCTGCTTCTACCACTTCTACTGGAAGTTCGTTCAACACTTACTTCAAGCTCCCCTGTCCTCCCCTGATGATTGACTTATCACTATATTCATGCGAGGAAAATATACACTGTGTGTTTAATATTAAATTCGTTAGATAAACCCTTTTAGGAACAAAATTGAGTGTATTAGCCACTTATCGCCAAATTCCGGTCATGATTAACACCGCCCCACTGAACAGAATCGCCAAAAACGATTTGTAGAAAAAAATCAGCACGTACACGCATGCGCAAGTCGCACATGCACACTGGTGCCCGCACAAGGCTTCATGGTCATGGTAGTTTTTCTTGCGGTAAACACAACGTATTTGACTGCTACTCTTGTCCGTTGGCACCCCTACACCTCCCCTGCCCCCCCCCCGGGTCGGCCAGTCCGCAGTGCAAAAAAGGTTGGGGACCCCTGCCCTAGAGCAAGGGGTTTAGATGGGGTGGAGTTAGTTAGGTGTGTTCAGGAAGGTTTCTTGACACAATACGTAGATAAGCCTTCAAGAGGAGAGACTGGACTTGATTTGCTATTGGGAAATGAACCTGGTCAGGTATCAGATCTCAGTGGGAGAGCATTTTGGAGATGGTGATCATAATTCTATCTCCTTTGCAATAACATTGGAGAGAGAGAGGAACAGAAAAGTTAGAAACGCGTTTAATTGGAGTAAGGGGAATTATGACGCTATCAGGCAGGAAATTGGAAGCTTCAGTTGGGAACAGATGTTCTCAGGGAAAAGTACGGAAGAAATGTGGCAAATGTTTGGGGAATATTTGTGTGGAGCTCTGCATAGGTACGTTCCAATGAGACGGAAGTTATGGTAGGGTACAGGAACCGCGGTGTACAAAGGCTGTAATAAATCTAGTCAAGAAGAAAAGAAAAGCTAACAAAAGATTCAGAGAGCTACGTAATGTTAGAGATCTAGAAGATTATAAGGCTAACAGGAAGGAGCTTAAAAAGGAAATTAGGAGAGCCAGAAGGGGCCATGAGAAGGCCTTGGCAGGCAGGATTAAGGAAAACCCCAAGACTTTCTATAAGTATGTGAAGAGCAAGATAATAAGATGTGAAAGAATAGGACCTGTCAAGTGTGACAGTGGGAAAGTATGTATGGAACCAGAGGAAATAGCAGAGGTACTTAATGAATACCTTACTTCAGTATTCACTATGGAAAAGGATCTTGGTGATTGTAGTGATGACTTGCAGCAGACTGAAAAGCTTGAGCATGTAGATATTAAGAAAGAGGATGTGCTGGAGCTTTTGGAAAGCATCAAGTTGGATTAGTCACTGAGACCGGACAAGATGTACCCCAGGCCACTGTGGGAGGTGAGGGTGGAGATTGCTGAGCCTCTGGTGATGATCTTTGAATTATCAATGGGGACGAGAGAGGTTCCAGAGGATTGGAGGGTTGCAGATATTGTTCCTTTATTCAAGAAAGGGAGAAGAGATAGCCCAGGAAATTATAGACCAGTGAGTCTTACTTCAGTGGATGGTAAGTTGATGGAGAAGATCCTGAGAGGCAGATTTATGAACATTTGGAGAGGTATAATATGATTAGGAATAGTCAGCATGGCTTTGTCAAGGGCAGGTCGTGCCTTATGAGCCTGATTGAATTTTTTGAGGATGTTACTAAACTCATTGATGAAGGAAGAGTAGTAGATGTAGTGTATATGGATTTCAGCAAGGCATTTGATAAGGTACCCCATGCAAGGCTTATTGAGAAAGTAAGGAGGCATGGGATCCAAGGGGACATTGCTTTGTGGATCCAGAACTGGCTTGCCCACAGAAGGCAAAGAGTGGTTGTAGATGGGTCATATTCTGCATGGAGGTTAGTGACCAGTAGTGTGCCTCAGGGATCTGTTCTGGGACCCTTACTCTTCGTGATTTTTATAAATGACCTGGATGAGGAAGTGGAGGGATGGGTTAGTAAGTTTGCTGATGACACAAAGGTTGGGGGTGTTGTGGATAGTGTGGAGGGCTGTCAGGGGTTACAGCGGGACATTGATAGGATGTAAAACTGGGCTGAGAAGTGGCAGATGGAGTTCAACCCTGATAAGTGTGAGGTGGTTCAGTTTGGTAGGTCAAACGTGATGTTAGAATATAGTATTAAAGGTAAGACACTTGGCAGTGTGGAGGATCAGAGGGATCTTGGGGTCCGAGCCCATAGGATGCTCAAAGCAGCTGTGCAGGTTGACTCTGTGGTTAAGAAGGCATACGGTGTATCGGCCTTCATCAATCATGGAATTGAATTTAGGAGCCAAGAGGTAATGCTGCAGCTATATAGGACCCTGGTCAGACCCCACTTGGAGTACTGTGCTCAGTTCTGGTTGCCTCACCAGAAGGATGTGGAAGCCATAGAAAGGGTGCAGAGGAGATTTACAAGGATGTTGCCTGGATTGGGGAGCATGCCTTATGAAAACAGGTTGAGTGAACTTGGTCTTTTCTCCTTGGAGTGATGGAGGATGAGAGGTGACCTGATAGAGGTGTATAAGATGATGAGAGGCATTGATCGTGTGGATGGTCAGAGGCTTTTTCCCAGGGCTGAAATGGTTGTCACAAGAGCACACAGGTTTAATGTGCTGGGGAGTAGGTACAGAGGAGATGTCAGGGTAAGTTTTTTACGCAGAGAATGGTGAATGTGTGGAATGGGCTGCCAGCAACGGTGGTGGAGGCGGATAAGACAGGCACTTTTAAGAGACTTTTCGATAGGTACATGGAACTTAGAAAAATAGAGGGCAAAGGGTAAGCCTAGTAATTTCTAAGGTGACGATATGTTCCGCACAACTTTGTGGGCTGAAGGGCTTGTGTTGTGCTGTAGGTTTTCTTAGTTTTCTGTGTTTTTCTATGTTTTCTATGATACGAAGGTTGGTGGAGGGGCAGGTAGTGTTGAGGAAACAGGTAGGATACAGGACTTAGATAGATTAGGAGAATGGGCAAGAAAGTGGTGAATGAAATGTAATTTTGGAAACTGCTTGGTCATGCACTTTGGTAGTAGAAATAAATGTGCAGACTATTTTCTAAACAGGGAGAAAATCCAAAAATCTGAGATTGAACATTTGCCATGTTAGCATTCATTTCAAGAGGTCTAGAATACCAAAACAGGAATTTGATGCTGAGGCTTTATAAGACACTGGTGAGGCCTCACCTTGAGTATTGTGTACAGTTTTGGGCTCCTCATCTAAGAAAAGATGTGCTGATATTGGATAGGGTCCAGAGGAGGTTCACAAGGATGATTCCAGGAACGAAAGGGTTATTATACGAGGAATGTTTGATGTCTCTGGGACTGTTCCCACTGAAATTTAGAAGGATGAAGGGGGGATCTCATTGAAACCTTTTGAACGTTGAAAGGCCTAGACAGAGTAGATGTGGAAAGGATGTTTCCCATGGTGGGAGAGTCTGGGACAAGCGGTCCCAGCCTCAGGATAGAGGGGAATCCATTCAAAACAGAGATGCAGAGAAATTTCTTTAGCCAGAGGGTAGTGAATTTGTGGAGTTTGTTGCCACGTGCACTGTTGAGGCCAGGGCATTGGGTGAATTTAAAGTCGAGATTGATAGGTTCTTGGTTGGACATGGCATCAAGGTTACAGAGAGAAGGCTGGGAAATGGAGTTGAGGAGGAGATTAAAAAAAGGCTCAGCCATGGTTGAAAGGCAGAGCAGACTCGATGGGCCAAATGGCTTAATTCTGCTCCTATGTCTTATAGTCTTATGGAGATGTCGACATGGGAGAGGATAATGGATTATGCTCATGGAATGGGGGAGGGCACGTCCACGTGGGAGAGGGCGAGGGCGTGTCAGCGTTCAGCGGCTGAGGGGATGTCGATGTGGGAGAGGGCGAGGAGATGTTGAAATAGTAGAGGGTGAAGAGGTGTCAATGTGGGAGAAGGTGAAGAGATGTCGACGTGGGAGAGGGTGAGGAGATGTCAACGTGGGAGAGGGCGAGGAGATGTCGACGTGGGAGATGGCGAGGAGATGTCGACGTGTGAGAGGGCAAGGAGATGTCAACGGAGAGGGCGAGGAGATGTCAACGTGGGAGATGGCGAGGAGATGTTGACGTGTGAGAGGGCGAGGAGATGTCGACGTGGGAGAGGGCGAGGAGATGTCGACGTGGGAGAGGGCGAGGAGATGTCGACGTGGGAGAGGGCGAGGAGATGTCAATGTGGGAGAAGGTGAAGAGATGTCGACGTGGGAGGGGGCAAGGAGATTTCGACGTGGGAGAGGGCGAGGAGATGTCAACGGAGAGGGCAAGGAGGTGTCGACGTGGGAGAGGGCGAGGAGATGTCGACGTGTGAGAGGGCGAGGAGATGTCGACGTGTGAGAGGGCGAGGAGATGTCGACGTGTGAGAGGGCGAGGAGATGACAAGGTGGGAGAGAGTGAGGGCATGTCACCCTGGGAGCAACTGAGGGTATGTCGACATGGAAAAGAGTGAGGAGATGTCAATGTGGGAGAGGGTGAGAGCATGTCGACGAAGAAGAGAGTGACAGGATGTTGATGTTGGAGTGGGTGACGTCATGTCAACGTGGGAGGAGATGACAGCATATTGATGAGGGAGGCAGTGAGGAGATGTTGATGAAGGTATGTTGACATGGGTGATGGCGAGGAGATGTTGATGAAGGATGCTGCCTGGTTTAGAAAGTATGCATTATGATCAGAGATTAAGGGAGCTAGGGCTTTACTCTTTGGAGAGAAGGAGGATGAGAGGAGGCATGATAGAGGTGTACAAGATAATAAGAGGAATAGATAGAGTGGATAGCCAGCGCCCCTTCCCCAGGGCACCACTGCTCAATACAAGAGGACATGGCTTTAAGGTAAGGGGTGGGAAGTTCAAGGGGGATATTAGAGGAAGGTTTTTTACTCAGAGAGTGGTTGGTGCGTGGAATGCACTGCCTGAGTCAGTGGTGGAGGCAGATACACTAGTGAAGTTTAAGAGACTACTAGACAGGTATATGGAGGAATCTAAGGTGGGGGCTTATATGGGAGGCAGGGTTTGAGGGTCGGCACAACATTGTGGGCCGAAGGGCCTGTACTGTGCTGTACTATTCTATGTTCTATGTTCTATGTATGTTGACATGGGTGACGGTGAGGAGATGTTGATGTGGGAGAGGCTGAGGAGATGTCGATGTGGAAGAGCGTGAGAGATGCTGACATGGAAGAGGGTGAAGATATGTCAGCATAAGAGAGGGTGACAGGGTGTTGATGTAGGAAGAATGAGGAAATGTAGAGGTGGGAGAGGGTGAGGGCATATCAACATGGGAGTGGGTGAAGAGACGTCAATGTGGGAGAGGGTGAGGAGATGACGACATGGGAGAAGGCGAGAAGATGTCATCGTGGGAGAGGGTGAGGAGATCTTGACATGGGATAGGATGAGGATGTGTCAGCATAAGAGAGGGTAACGGGATGTTGATGTAGGAAGAATGAGCAGATATCGATGTGGGAGAAGGTGACAACATGTCAATTTTGGAGAGATAAGGATATGTAGAGGTGGGAGAGCGTGAGGAGATGTTGATGGAGAGGCTGAGGAGATGTTGACATGGGAAGTGGCGAAGGCATATCAACGTGAAAGAAGGTGGCAGCATGTCGACTTTGGAGACAGTAAAGAGATGCCAACATGGGATAGGGTGAGCAAATATCAATGTGGGAGAAGGTGATGGCATGTTGATGTTGAAGAAGATGAGATGTAGAGGAGGGAAGAGGGTGAGGGCATGTCAACGTGGAAATGGGTGAAGAGAAGTCGTAGGAGAGGGTGAGGACGTGGACATGGAAGATGGCAAGGGCATATTGATGTGGGAGAGGGCAAGGGCATGTCAATGAAGGAGAAGATGACGGCATATCGACATGGCTGACGGTGAGGAGATGTCGACGTGGAAGAGGGTGAGGAGATGTCAACATGGGGGTGAATAAATGTCGAGAGTGATGCTGAGGAGATGTTGACTTTCAAGAAGGTGAAGAGATGTCAACTTTGAAGAAGGTGAGGGCATGTCGATGTGGGAATGAGTGAAGAGACGTCGACGTGGGAGAGAGTGAGAGCATGTCGATCTGGGAGAGGGTAAGGAGATGTCCACATGGGAGAGTCTGAAGAGATGTCTGCGTGGGATAGGGCAACGGCATGTCTATGTGGAAGAGGATGAGGAGATGTTGGGTTGTGAGAAGCTGAGGAGATGTCGATGAGGAGATGGGCGAGGAGATGTTACATGGGAGAGGTCAAGGAGCTGTTGACGTGGGAGAAGGTGACGGCATGTCGACGTGGGAGAGGGCGAGAAGATGTAGAGGTGGGAGAGGGTGAGAACGTATCAACGTGGGAGTGGGTGAAGAGATGTCAATGTGGGAGAGGGTGGGGAGATGATGACGTGGGAGAGAGTGAGAAGATGTCGTCGTGGGAGAGGGCGAGGACATCTTGACATGGGATAGGATGAGGATATGTTAGCATAAGATAGGGTGACGGGATGTTGATGTAGAAGAGAATGAGGAGATGTCGATGTGGGTGAAGGTGACATCATGTCAATGTTGGGGAGGATGAGGAGATATAGAGGTGGAAGAGGGTGATGAGATGTTGATGGATAGGCTCAAAAGTTGTTGATGTGGCAGATGTGAGGGCATATCAACGTGGCAGGTGGTGACAGCATATCAACATTGGAGACGGTGAAAAGTTGTCGACATGAGGGAGAGTGAGGAGATGTCTATGTGGGAATGAGCAAGAGCATATCGACAAGGAAGAGGGTGAGGAGATGTCATCTTGGGAGAGGGTGACAGGATGTAAATGTAGGAGCGATGGAGGAGATGTTGATATCGGAGGAGATGACAGCACGTTAATGTTGAAGAAGATGAGGAGATGTTGATGTGGAAGATGGTGAGGGGATATTGACATGGGGAGAGGGTGACAAGATGTTAATATGGGAGAAGTGAGGAGATGTAGATATGGGAGAGGATGAGGAGGTGTCGGTTGTAAGAGGCTGAGGAGATGTCGACGTGGGAGAGGGCGAGGAGATGTCAATGTGGGAGAGGGCGAGGAGATGTCGACGTGGGAGAGAGTGAAGAGATGTAGACGTGAGGGAGTGTGAGGAGATGGAGACATGGGAGAGGGTGAGGAGATGTCGGTTGTAAGAGGCTGAGAAGATGTCAACGTGGGAGAGGGCGAGGAGATGTTGATGCGGAAGAGGGCGAGGAGATGTCGATGCGGGAGAGGGCGAGGAGATGTCGACGTGGGGGATGGCAAAGAGATGCCTACATGGAAGCAAGTGAGAGCATGTCAACAGGGAAGAGGGTGTGGAGATGTCAACGTGGGTCAGGGTGACAGAATGTAAACGTAGGAGAGATATCGATATGGGAGAAGGTGACAGCACGTTAACGTTGGAGAAGATGAGATGTTGACATGGAAGATGGTGAGGGCATATCGACCAGGGAGAGGGTGACAGAATGTCGATGTGGAAGAGGGTGAGGAGATGTAGATGTGAGAGAGGGTGAAGGGATTTTGAAGTGGGAGAGGGTGAGGTGGTGTCAGCGTGGGAGAGGGTGACTGGATGTATATGTAGAAGAGAATAAAGAGATGTCGATGTGGGTGAAGGTGATATCATAGAACCATAAGATATAGGAGCAGAAGTCAGCCATTCTGCCCATGGAGTCTGCTTCACCATTCGATCATGGGCTGATCGAATTCTTACAGTCATCCCCACTCCCCTGTCTTCACGCCATACCAGAGGTGGCCAACCTTTTACATTCCATGCATCAATTTTTTTCACGCACGAGTTCAGATGCAATTTTTTTCACGGTTGAGTTCTATATTAACCTATTTTTACAAGAATTGAATGGGGGTACAAGAGTTGTATGGCGCATCTGAACACGTGAGTGTAAAAGGTTGGCCACACCTGCCCCATGCCCTTTGATGCCCTGGATCATGTCAACGTTAGAGAGGATGAGGAGATCTAGAGGTGGGAGAGGATGAAGAGATGTTCATGGAGAGCTGAGAAGTTGTTAACGTGATAAATAGTGAGGGAGATATCAATGTGACGGGGGTGACGATCTATCGATGTTGGAGAGGGTGAAGCAATTTCAACGTGGGAGAGGGTGAAAGCATGTCGATGTGGGAGAGGGCGAGGGGATATTGACATTGGAGAGGGTGAAGAGATATTTACATGGGAGAGGGTGAAGAAATGTAGACGTGGGAGAGGTTGAGGAGATGTCACTATAGGAGAGGGTGAGGAGATGTCCACATGGGAGAGGGTGACAGAATGTAGATGTAGGAGAGATGTCGATATGGGAGAAGGTGACAGCACATTGACATTGGAGAAGATGTGATGTTGACGTGCGAGATGGTGAGGGCATAACGATGTGGCAGGGGTTGCTGGCATATCGACGTTGGAGATGGTGAGGAGATGTCGATGTGGGGGAGGGTGAAGAAATGTCGACGTGGGAGAGGGTGAGGAAATGTCGACGTGGGAGAGGGCGAGGAGACGACAACGTGGGAGAGGGCGAGGGGATGTCAACGTGGGAGAGGGTGAGGGGACGTCGACGTGGGAGAGTGTGAAGAGACGTCGACGTGGGAGAGGGCAAGTAGTTGTTGACATGAGAGTGGGCGAGGAGATGTTGACGTTGGAGAGGGAGAAGAGATGTTGACGTTGGAGAGGTTGATCTGGGAGGACAAAGGTTGGAAATGTCATTGCTGTCTTTAAGAAGGACGTAGGAAGCAATAGTGCGGACTGTTATCTAAATGGGGAGAAGGTTCAAACATCAGAGGTGCAGAGGGGCTTAGGAGTCCTCGTGCAAGACTCCCAGAAGGTTAATTTACAGGTTGAGATAATGCTGAGCCTTTATCAGGCACTAGTCAGGCCACACGGAGTATTGTCAACATTTTTGGTCCCCATATCACAGGGGGGATGTGTTGTCAATGGAGAGAGTGCAGAGGAGGTTCACAAGGATGATTCCAGGAATGAAGGCGTTAGCACGAGGAACGCTTGATAGCTTTCGGCCGGTACTCTTTGGAATTTAGAAGAACGCTTGGGGTTCTCATTGAAACCTATCGAATGTTGAAAGGACTAGATAGGGTGGATGTGGAGAGGATGTTTCCTATGGGGGGGGGGGGTATCCAGAGATAGAAGGCACAGCCTTAAAATTGAGGGGTGACCTTTCAGAACAGAGGTAAGGATGAATTTTTTTTTAGTCAGAGAGTGGTAAATCTGTGGAATGCTCTGCCACTGACTGCAGTGGAGGCCAAGTCCGTGGGTATATTTAAGACGGAAGTTGATCATTCCCTGATTAGACAGGGCATCAAAGGACCAAGAAGGCAGGTGTATGGGGTTCAGTGGGATCTGGGATCAGCCTAGATGGAATTGTGGAGCAGACTTGATGGGCTGATTGGCCTAATTTTCCTCCTATGTCTTATGGTCATGACGACTGGGAGAGGGCGAGGTGTTGTCAACATGGGGGGGGGGGGTTAATGGATATCATTGTGGTAGGGTCCGAGTGGCTGTCGTTTTGGAGATGCTGAGGTATGTAGAAGTTGGAGAGGCCAAGGTAATGTCAACCTGAGAGGGGCCGAGCAGATGTTGATCTTGGAAGAGCTGAGGTGAAGTCCATGTGGGAGAGTGACACTTGCAATTTTTCAGTCCTTGGGAACCATTCTAGAATCTGGTTATTCTTGAAAGATCATTACTATTGTCTCAACAATCTTTTCAGGTTCCACATTCCAAACCCTAGTGTGTTGTCCCTCTGCTCCCGGTGACTTATCTACCTTTGGACCTTTCAGCTTCCCATGTCTTCTTAGTAATAGCAAGAATGCTCACTCATGCTCCCTGACATTCTCTAATTTCTGGTATATTGCTAGTGTCTTCCATAGTGAAGACTGAAGCAAAATACTTGTTAAGTTTGATTGCCAGTTCTTTGTTGCCCATTACTACTGCTCGCTCACCTCTGTGATTCCATTTATTGCAGTGGAATACTGATATATCTTCTTTATCTGTTTCTTCTCAAACTGCAGGGTGAATTATATTATTTTATAGAAACATAGAAACATAGAAAATAGGTGCAGGAGTAGGCCATTCGGCCTTTCGAGCCTACACCGCCATTTATTATGATCATGGCTGATCATCCAACTCAGAACCCCGCCCCAGCCTTCCCTCCATACCCCCTGACCCCTGTAGCCACAAGGGCCATATCTAACTCCCTCTTAAATATAGCCAATGAACTGGCCTCAACAGTTTCCTGTGGCAGAGAATTCCACAGATTCACCACTCTCTGTGTGAAGAAGTTTTTCCTAATCTCGGTCCTAAAAGGCTTCCCCTCTATCCTCAAACTGTGACCCCTCGTTCTGGACTTCCCCAACATCGGGAACAATCTTCCTGCATCTAGCCTGTCCAACCCCTTTAGGATCTTATACGTTTCAATCAGATCCCTCCTCAATCTTCTAAATTCCAATGAGTACAAGCCCAATTCATCCAATCTTTCTTCATATGAAAGTCCTGCCATCCCAGGAATCAATCTGGTGAACCTTCTTTGTACTCCCTCTATGGCAAAGATGTCTTTCCTCAGATTAGGGGACCAAAACTGCACACAATACTCCAGGTGTGGTCTCACCAAGGCCTTGTATAACTGCAGTAGTACCTCCCTGCTCCTGTACTCGGATCCTCTCGCTATAAATGCCAGCATACCATTCGCCTTTTTCACCGCCTGCTGTACCTGCATGCCCACTTTCAATGACTGGTGTATAATGACACCCAGGTCTCGTTGCACCTCCCCTTTTCCTAATCGGCCACCATTCAGATAATAATCTGTTTTCCTATTTTTGCCACCAAAGTGGATAACTTCACATTTATCCACATTAAATTGCATCTGCCATGAATTTGCCCACTCACCCAACCTATTCAAGTCACCCTGCATCCTCTTAGCATCCTCCTCACTGCTAACACTGCCACCCAGCTTCGTGTCATCCGCAAACTTGGAGATGCTGCATTTAATTCCCTCGTCCAAGTCATTAATATATATTGTAAACAACTGGGGTCCCAGCACTGAGCCTTGCAGTACCCCACTAGTCACCGCCTGCCATTCTGAAAGGGTCCCGTTTATTCCCACTCTTTGCTTCCTGTCTGCTAACCAATTCTCCACCCACACCAATACCTTACCCCCAATACCGTGTGCTTTAAGTTTGCACACTAATCTCCTGTGTGGGACCTTGTCAAAAGCCTTTTGAAAATCCAAATATACCACATCCACTGGTTCTCCCCATCCACTCTACTAGTTACATCCTCAAAAAATTCTATGAGATTCGTCAGACATGATTTTCCTTTCACAAATCCATGCTGACTTTGTCCGATCATTTCACCGCTTTCCAAATGTGCTGTTATCACATCCTTGATAACTGACTCCAGCAGTTTCCCCACCACCGACGTTAGGCTAACCGGTCTATAATTCCCCGGTTTCTCTCTCCCTCCTTTTTTAAAAAGTGGGGTTACATTAGCCACCCTCCAATCCTCAGGAACTAGTCCAGAATCTAACGAGTTTTGAAAAATTATCACTAATGCATCCACTATTTCTTGGGCTACTGATTATGGTCACTGATTGCTCAGTGTTCCTTAACCTTAAACTCTCTAATCAATTCTGGTTCATTACACAACACCCAATCCCAACCACAAGCTACTCTGGGAAAAAAAAAACATCTTGTAGGCATTCTACAAATTCACTCTCTTGAGATCCAGCGCCAACCTGATTTTCCCAAATCTCCCATTACTATCATAACATTGCTCTTTTGACATGCCTTTTCTATCTCCCATTTAATTTATATCCCACATCCTGGATACTGTTCAGGGGCCTGTATATAAACACCTACCAGAGTCCTTTTTTTTCCTTGCAGTTACCTATCTCTACCCTCAAACATTTTATGCCACATCTTTCTCAGAATTTGATTTCATTTTTTACCTACAGAGCCACCCCACCTCCTCAGCCTGCCTGCCGAATCTTTCGATACAAGCCACACTCAATGATACCCACACTGTCATACCTGCCAAATTCTTACTGCTCTACAGGATCATCTACCTTATCCATATATTGTGTGCATTAAAATATAACACATTCAGTCCTGTATTTGTCTCCCTTTTTGATTTTGTCCCCCTGCTGCACTGCAACTCATCCCATTGACTGCAATTTCCCCTTATCATCTGCCTGTCCTTCCTGACAGTCTCACTACATACTGCCTCTGCTTGCATACCAAATGCCCCATCCTCAGCCCTATCACTCAGGTTCCCTTCCCCCTGCCAAATTAGTTTAACCCTCCCCAAAAGTTCTAGCAAACCTACCCACAAGGATATTTGTCCCACTTGGATTCAGGTGTAACTCATCCTCTTTGTACAGGCCATACCTTCTCCAGAAGAGATTGTAATGATCCAGAAATCTGAAGACATGCATTTATCTGCCAAAACATCCTATTCTTACCCTCACTGGCACTGGTAGTGATCCAGGGATTACTTCCCTTGAGGTCATGGTTTTCAGGTTTCTACCTAGCTCCCTGAATTCTCTCTTCAGAACCTCCTCCCTTTTCCTACCTATATCATAGGTGCCAATATGTACCAATTCTTCTGACTGCTCACCTCTCTCTTTAGAATGTCATGGACACGATCCGAGACATCTATGACCCTGGTACCTGGGAGGCAACATACCATCTGGGTGTCTCTATCACATGCACAGAATTGATGGCTACTCCTCCAACTACGGAATATCCTATCACTGCTGCAGTCCTATTCTCCCCACCCCCTTCCCTTCTGAACCACAGCCCCAGACTCAGTTGCAAAGACCCAGTTACTGCCACTTTGGGAGAAGAACTACAAGGGTTGACTATTTTCTAAATGGAGAGAAAATACAAAAAAACTACTGAGGTGCAAAGGGACTTGGGAGTCCTCTTGCAGGATTCCCTAAAGGTTAATTTGTAGGTTGAGTCTGTGGTGTGGAAGACAAATGCAATGTTAGCATTCATTTCAAGAGGACTAGAATAAAAAAGAAAGGATGTAATGTTGAAACTTCATAAAGCACTGGTAAGGCTTCATTTGGAGTATTGTGAGCAGTTTTAGGCCCCTTTTCTTAGAAAGGATGTACTGAAAGTGAAGAGAGTTCAAAGGAGGTTCACAAAAATGATTTTAGGATTGAATGGCTTGTCATATGAAAAGTGTTTGATGGCTCAAGGCCTGCAATCACTGGTATTCAGAAGGATGAAGGGTGACCCCATTGAAACCTATCGAATAGTGAAAGGCTTTGATAGAGAGGATGCAGAGAAGATGTTTCCTATGGTGGGGTAGTCTAAGACCAGAGAACACAGCCTCAGACTAGAGGGGAATCCTTGTAGAATGGATATGAGAGGGAATTTCTTTAGCAGAGTGTGGTGAATCTGTGGAATTCTTTGACACAGGCAGCTGTGGAGGCCAAGTTTTTATGTATATTTGAGACAGAGGTTGATGGATTCTTGAATGGTAAGGGCATGAAGGGTTATAGGGATAAGGCAGGAGATTGAGGGAAAAATTGGATCAGCCATGATGAAATGGTGGAGCAGACTCAATGGGCGAAATGGCCTAATTCTGCTCCTATATCTTATGGCCTTATGGTTATATGTATCAGTGATCTGGATAATGATATGATAAACTAGATCAGCAAATTTTCAGAGGAGACCAAGATTCGGGGTGTAGTGGACAGTAAGGAATACTATCAAAGCTTGCAGCAGGCTCTAGACCAGTTGGAAAAATGGGCTGAAAAATGGCAGATTATATTTAATGCAGACCAGTGTAAAGCTTTGCACTTCGGTAGGACTAGCCAGGGTAGGTAGGGCACTGAGAAGTGTGGTAGAACAAAGGGATCTGGGAATACAGGTCCATAATTCATTTAAAGTGGCATTACTGGTAGATAAGGTTGGAAAGAAAACTTTTGGCACATTAGCCTTCACAAATCACAGTATTGAGTGCAGAAAATGGGATGGCATTAACGGCGGACCAATCAATTCAAAGAGAGAGAGAGCTTCGCACAGGTCAGGGAGAAGAGCTTAAAAGAGGAGCGTTTTGCAGGGCTCGGCGTATTAGAATAGTGGGTATGACTGCGAGGCCAGTTTTCTGTTCTGGGTGTCAGATGTGGGATGTCCGGGAGAATTCCAGCTTCCCTGATGGCCACATCTGTGCCAGGTGCATCGAGCTGCAGCTCCAGTTCCCTTCGTCATGTGAGATACAGGCAGGTAGTCAGCCCGGGGCCACAGGAGACAGATAAGTTGCTGACCGTCAGGAGAGGGAAGGGAGGGTATCAGGTAGTGGAGAGCACCCCTGTGGCTGTCACCCTTAACAATAATTACAGGGGGGACGACCTGCCTGGGGGAAGCAACAGTGGCCGTGCCTCTGCCACTGACTCTGGCCCTTTGGCTCAGACAGATAGAACGGAAGAGGAGGACAGTGGTAATAGGGGACTCTGTAGTTAGGGGGGGCAGATAGGTGAATCTGTAGAAGTGATAAAGAAACAAGGATGGTAGTTTGCATCCTAGATGCCAGGGTTTGTGAAGTTTCTGAGTGTGTCCAAAATATCCTGAAGTGGGAGAGTGAGCAAATAGAGGTAGTGGTACATATTGATACCAACAACATCGGTAGAAAAAGCGGGGAGGTCCTGAAAGCAGAATACCGGGAGTTAGGAAGGAAGCTGAGAAGCAGGACCTCAAAGGTAGTCATTTCAGGATTGCTACCTGTACCATGGGACAATGAATACAGAAATAGAACGAGGTGGAGGATAAATGCGTGGCTGAAGGATTGGAACATGGGGCAAGGATTCAGATTTTTGGATCATTGGGACCTCTTCTGGGGTAGGTGTGACGTGTACAAAAAGAATAGGTTGTGCCTGAATCCAAGGGGGACCAATATCCTGGCGGGGAGGTTTGCTAGTGCTATTGGGGAGGGTTTAAACTAGATTTGCAGGGGGATGGGAAACAAAGTGAAGAGGCAGAGGATGGAGATGTTGGAGCACAAGTAGAGACAGCTTGTAGGGAGTTTGTGAGGAAGGACAGGCAGATGTAAGAGCAAAGATGCACTGAGCCTGATGGTTTGAGATATGTCTATTTTAATGCAATGAATATCATAAAGAAGGCAGATGAACTTGGAGCGTGGATCAATATGTGGAACTGTGACATCGTGGCCATTACAGAGACTTGGATGTCTCAGGGGCAGGAATGGCTGCTGAGTGTGCCGGGCTTTAGATGTTTCAAAAAGAACAGAGAGGGAGGCAAAAGACCTGGGGGCATAGCATTGCTAATTAGGGATAGTGTCATGGCCGCAGAAAAGGAGGAAGTCATGGAGGGATGGTCTACTGAGTCAGTGTGGGTGGAAGTCAGAAATAGGAAAGGGGCAATAATTCTACTGGGTGTTTTTTATAGACCCCCCTCAATAGTAACAGAGATATTGAGGAGCAGAAAGGGAGGCAGATTCTAGAACTGTGCAATAATAATAGGGTTGTTGTGATGGGAGATTTTAACTTTCCTAATATTGATTGGTATCTCCTTAGCGCAAGGGGTTTAGATGGGGTGGAGTTTGTTAGATGTGTTCAGGAAGGTTTCCTGAAGCAATATGTAGATAAGCCAACTAGAGGAGACATTGTACTTGATCTGGTATTGGGATGTGAACCTGGTCAGGTGTCAAATCTCTTGGTGGGTGGGAGAGCATTTTGCAGATAGTGACCACAACTCTATCTCCTTTACCATCGCGCTGGAGAGGGAGAGGACAGACAATCTGGGAAAACATTTAATTTGGGTAGGGGGAAATATGATGCTAGTAGGCAGGAACTTTGGGAACAGATGATCTCAGGGACATGCATGGCAGAAATGTGGCAAATATTCGGTAAACATTTGCATGAAGCTCTGCATAGGTATGTTCCATTGAGGCAGGGAAAAGATGGTAGGCTTAAAGAACCATGGTGTCCAAAGGATGTAAAAAAAAACCTAGTTAAGAAGAAAAGAAAAGCTTACGAAAGGTTCAAGAAACTTGGTACTGTTAGAGCTCTAGAAAGTTATAAGGTTGCCTGGAAGGAATTTAAGAATGGAATTAGGAGAGCCAGAAGGGGCCATGGGAAGGCCTTGGTGAGCAGGATTAAGGAAAACCCCGAGGCAAGTATGTGAAGAGCAAAAGGGTGAGCCATTTGAGAATAGGTCCAATCAGGTGCGAGAGTGGAAACGTGCATAGAGTCAGAGGAGGTAGTGGAGGTGCTGAATGAATACTTTGCTTCAGTATTCATCAGGGAAAAAGACCTTGACAATTGTAGGGATGACCTACAGTGGACTGAAACACTTGAGCATATAGACGTTCAAAAAGAGGATGTGCTGGAGCTTTTGAAAAGCATTAAGTTAGAAACTCACTGGGACTGGATGAGATGTACCCCAGACTACTGTGGGATGCGAGGGAGGAGATTGCTGAGCCGCTTGCGATGATCTTTGCGTCATCAATAGGGATGGGAGAAGTGCCAGAAGATTGGAGGGTTACAAATGTTGTTCCCTTGTTCAAGAAAGGGAGTAGAGATAACCCAGGAAATTAGAGACCAGTGAGTCTGACTTCAGTGGTGGGTAAGTTGTTGGAGAAGATCCTGAGAGGCAGGATTTATGAGCATTTGGAGAGGCATAATCTGATTAGGAATAGTCAGTATGGCTTTGTCAAGGGCAAGCCGTGCCTTATGAGCCAGATTGAGTTATTTGAGGACGTAACAAAATACATTGATGAATGTAAAGCAGTGGATGTAGTGTATATGGATTTCAGCAAGGCATTTGATAAGGTACCCCATGCAAGGCTCCTTCAGAAAGTAAGAAAGCATGGGATCCAAAGAGACCTTGCTTTGTGGACCCAGAACTGGCTTGCTCACAGAGGCAAAGGGTGGTTGTAGATGGTTTGTATTCTGCATGGAGGTCAGTGAGCAGTAGTGTTCCACAGGGATCTGTTCTAGGACCCCTCCTCTTTGTGATTTTTATAAATGACCTGGATGAGGAAGTGGAGGGATGGGTTAGTAGTTTCCCAATGACACAAAGGTTAAGGGTGTTGTGGATAGTCTGGACTGTTGTCAGAGGTTACAGCGGGACATCGATAGGATGCAGAACTGGGATGAGAAGTAGCAGATGGACTTCAACCCAGATAAATGTGAAGTGGTTGATTTCAGTAGGTCAAATTTGAAAATGGAATATAATATTAATGGTAAGCCTCTTGGCAGTGTGGAGGAACAGCAAGATCTTGGGATCTGTGTCCATAGGACACTCAAAGCTGCTACTCAGGTTGATAGTGTTGTTAAGAAGGTGTCTGGTGTGTTGGCTTTCATCAGCTGTGGGACTGAGTTCAAGAGCCATGTGGTAATGTTACAGCTATATAAGACCCCACCTGGAGTACTATGTTCAGGTCTGGTCACCTCACTACAGGAAGGATGTGGATACTATAGAGAGAGTTTAGAGGAGATTTACAATGATGTTGCCTGGATTGAAGAGCATTCCTTATGAGAATAGGTTGAGTGAACTTGGCCTTTTTTCCTTGGAGCAACGGAGGATGAGAGGTAACCTGATAGAGGTGTGTAAGATGATGAGAGGCATTGATCTAATGGATAGCCAGAGGCTTTTTCCCAGGACTAAAATGGCTAACATGAGGGAGCATGGTTTTAAGGTGCTTGGAAGTAGGGACAGATGGGATGTCAGCAGTAAGTTTTTCACACAGAGAATAGCGGGTGCGTGGAATGCACTGCCAGTGGCGGTGGTAGAAGCGGATACAATAGAGTCTTTTAAAAGCCTCTTAGATAGCTACCTAGAGCTTAGAAAATTAGAAGGCTGTGCACTAGGGAAATTCTAGGCAGTCTATTGAGTGTATTAGATGGGTGGCACAACATTGTGGGCCAAAGGGCCTGTAATGTGTTGTAATTTTCTATGCTTTATGTTCTATGTTATGTTGGAGTTGTATTAGACGTTAGTGGGGCCTAATTTGGAATACTGTGTGCAGTTTTAGTCACCTACAGGAAAGATGTAAATCGGATTGAAAGAGTACAGAGAAAATTTACAAGGACTTGAGGACCTGAGTAACATGGAAAAATTGTATAGTTCTGGACCTTGGACTATTTCCTATTAGAAAATAGAAGATTGAAGGGAAATTTGATAGAAGTATACAAAATTATAAGGGGTACAGATAGGGTAAATGCAAACAAGCTTTTTCCACTGAGATTGGGTAAGACTACAAATAGAGGTAATGGTTTGAGGGTGAAAAGTGAAATGTTTAAGGAGAACCTCAGGATGAACTTCTGTGTAGAACAAGCTGTCAGCGCAAGTTGTGATTATTCGTTTGATTTCAACATTGATGAGAAAATTGGATACTTTCATGGACGCTGGTCTGGATTCTGGTCAATGGGAATAAATAGAATGATGGTTGCCAGCACAAACTGTGGACTGAAGGTCCTGTGTTTTTGCTGCAGTGTCTGATGACTCTAATAAAGCCCATGCTGAGCAGCTCATCTGCTATCTGCTAACCTGCTAGTGAGGTAGACTTACAGTATTTTGTTTTCTTAATATCCTGTAGTGTCTTGAGATCATAAGAATGATGTAAAAGATCTACAATTACTCCATTAGTTGGAGCGAGTGGCTGCTGCAACTGGGCACACCACCATATTGTTAGACGTATCACAGTACATCTGTGGAAATTGGCTAGAGACTTTGATGATATCTCAAATTCCTCATGACGTGTGCCGCCTTCATGATTACATCAATATGTTGAGCACGGGATAGATGCTCTGAGATGTTGTTGCCCAGGAACTTGAAGCTGCTCACTCTTTCTACTGCTGATCTCTCAATGAGGGCTGATGTGTGTTCTCCTAACTTTCCCTTCCTGAATTCCACAATCAATTCCTTGGGCTTACTGATGTTTAGTGCAAGGTTGTTGTTGTGATATCACTCAATCGAACAACCTACCTCACTCTTATAAAGCTGTACAGGAATGGGATAAATCCTGCACAAAATTTTGTGTGCAGCTCTCAAGTTTATAAGGTGGATTTTGTCTTTCTAGAAATACAATGATTGGGACACAAACACTGCAGCAACTTCAATGAAAACACAGTGAGCAGATCAACCTCACAAAGTCCTTTCATTCTGACAATAAACAAGGTTTGTAGAACATTCTAAAATTTGATTGCCCATGGAAATGGGCTTTCAAACCATGCCCTTAATTTTTTTTACCTCTCCTTCAATAGGCTCTCCGCTGTAAAGAAGCCAACACAGAAGAGAAGCCACCCACGCTGGTGAGATACTACACACACTGCCTCACCTGAATACCCCAGTTCCAAGAGAGGATGCACATAGCAGTCAACAGGAATTCTGCAGATGCTGGAAATTCAAACAACACACATAAAAGTTGCTGGTGAACGCAGCAGGCCAGGCAGCATCTCTAGGAAGAGGTGCAGTTGGCGTTTCAGGCCGAGACCCTTCGTCAGGACTAACTGAAGGAAGAGTGAGTAAGGGATTTGAGAGGGGGAGGAGGAGATCCAAAATGATAGGAGAAGACAGGAGGGGGAGGGATGGAGCCAAGAGCTGGACAGGTGATAGGCAAAAGGGATTCGAGAGGATCATGGGACAGGAGGTCTGGGAAGAAAGACGGGGGGGGGACCCAGAAGATGGGCAAGGGGTATATTCAGAAGGACAGAGGGAGAAAAAGGAGAGTGAGAGAAAGAATGTGTGTATAAAAATAAGTAACAGATGGGGTACGAGGGGGAAGTGGGGCATTAGCGGAAGTTAGAGAAGTCGATGTTCATGCCATCAGGTTGGAGGCTACCCAGACGGAATATAAGGTGTTGTTCCTCCAACCTGAGTGTGGCTTCATCATTACAGTAGAGGAGGTCGTGGATAGACATGTCAGAATGGGAATGGGATGTGGAATTAAAATGTGTGGCCACTGGGAGATCCTGCTTTCTCTGGCGGACAGAGCGTAGGTGTTCAGCAAAGCGGTCTCCCAGTCTGCGTCGGGTCTCGCCAATATATAAAAGGCCACATCGGGAGCACCGGACACAGTATATCACCCCAGCCAACTCACAGGTGAAGTGTCACCTCAAAGCAGTGTCGGAATTCACTCATGTGCCAACATTCCCAGCACTGTCATTTCTGGTGAGCAGGGATTGTGGACTGAGGGACAAGGCTGCAGAATGTGGTGCAGTTTAGGTCTGTCACCAATATTCGAAAGTATTTGATTCAGATAATCTTCCTGTACTTTATTTTTAAAAGCTGCTGTTTCTAGAGATAAGACTGGCTTGATGAAAGGAACAGCAGCATTGGTATTAAGAAGGTTATTAAGAAGGCAAACGGAATGTTGGCCTTCATTGCTAAAGGGATTGAATTCAAAAGCAGGGAGGTTATGCTGCAACTATACAGGGAACTGTTGAGGCTGCACCTGGAGTACTGTGTGCAGTTCTGTTCTCCTACTTGAGGAAGGATATACTGGCTTTGGAGGCAGTGCAGAGGAGGTTCACCAGGTTGATTCCAGAGATGAAGGGGTTAACCTATGAGGAGAGATTGAGTCGCCTGGGACTATACTCTCTGGAATTCGGAAGAATGAGAGTGGATCTTATAGAAACATACAAGATTTTGAAAGAGGTAGATAAGATAGAAGTAGGAAAGTTGTTTCCATTGGTAGGTGAGACAAGAACTAGGGGACATTGCCTCAAGATTCAGGGGAGAAGATTTAGGATGGAGATGAGGAGAAACTGTCTTTCCCAGAGAATGATGAATCTGTGGAATTCTCTGCCCAGGGAAGCAGTTGAGGTTTCTTCACTAAGTATATTTAAGGTACCGTTAGATAGATTTTTACATAGTAGGGAAATTAAGGGTTATGGGGAAAAGGCAGGTAGATGGTGCTGAGTTTACGGACAGATCAGCCATGATCTTATTGAATGGCGGGGCAGGCTCGATGGGCCAGATGGCCTACTCCTGCTCCTGTTTCTTATGTTCTTATGTATACTGGATGTCTTCAGCAGGTCCAGGAGTTCAATACTGCAGAACAGAGCCTGAAGGTTGATCAGAAGACTGGAAGTCTAAGCATTATGTCTGAAGCCTGGAGACCCGAGGTTAGAGGACTGTGGGTGGCAGGGAGGGAGGAAAGGGGGCTTGATTTGCTGTTGTTGCTTTGTTGCCTGTGTTAGGTGCTGTTCTGCTGAGCCTTGTGGGCATGATATGTTTGCGATACTCGGAGGCTTCCCCCAGCTCATCCCATCCTAAGGCTGTTGGTTATTTACACAAATGAAGTATTTCACTGTACGTTTCGATGTATGTGTGGTAAATCTGAATCTGTATCTTGGTCAGCATAGACCATTTGGGCCAAAAGGCCTGTCATTCATGCTGTATGACTGTGAATCTACATGGCCCAGCTGGTCAGTCACTCCGAGGGACAATTACTGACAGACAATCAATGCTGACTATGTCAGCACCTCTGAATCAATGCAAGTTCCCAATGTGGAAGAGCTTTGGGAATGAAAGGCTCAAATTCTCCTGCACAAACTCTCACACTCCATTTCACACTTGCTCTGGCTCCAAATGCTTCAAGGTATTTCAAACATCTGCATTTGTTGAAGAAAATTCTTTCAAAGTAATGGAAATGTCACTGAGCTATGACTAATCGATCTATCAATCAATGAGAGACATCGGCAAGGTAGATAGTGAGAAACTTCCCCCCAGGGCAGAAGTGAGGAATAAAACATTTAGTCTGGATGAAGGGTCTTGGCACGAAATGTCGACTATTTACTCCCCCCTCCATAGATGCTGCCTGATTGGCTGAGGGGCAGAATTTCTGCAACAATTGAAACCCTTGGGTGTGTTGATGACACATTTCACTGTATGTTTCATAGTGCATGTGGGAAATAAATCTGTGTCCATTTTGAATGTGTTGTTCAAGGTTTAGAAGAGATATGAGGAAAGGACCAGCTTGGATGGGCGTCTTGGTAAGAATGGAGCAGTTGGGTTGAAGGGTCTGTTTCTGTGATGTATAACTCAAAGGAACTCTTCACCCAGAGGGAGGTTGGAATCAGGAATACACTGCCTGAGGGGTGGTGGAAACAAGTAATCTCCAATTTATGAAGTATCTGTAGAACATTTGAATTGTCAATCTATAGAAGGTAACAAACCAGTCACTGGTAAATGGGATTGCTATAACACCATAAGACATATGAGCAGAATTAGGCCATTCAGCCCATCGAGTCTCCTCCACTATTCCATCATGACTGATTTATTATCCCTCTCAACTCCATTCTCCTGCCTTCTCCCCACAGCCTTTGACACCCTTACTTATCAAGAGCCTTTCAACCTCCACTTTAAATATACCCAATAACCTGGCCTAGAATGCCATCTGTGGTAATGAATTCCACAGATTCACCATCCCCTGGGTAAAGAAATTCTTCCTCAGCTCTGTTCTAGATGTCCCTCTATCTATTCGGAGGCTGTTCGCTTTGGTCCTAGATTCCCACAGTATAGGAAACATCCTCTCCACATTCACTCTGTCTGGAATTTTCAATATTTGAAAGGTTTTAGTGAGATCTCACCCACCCCCACCACAATTCTTCTAAACTCTGTCAAGTACAAGCCCAGAGCCATTAGACACTGCTCGTGCATCAACCGTCTCATTTTTGGGCTCATTCTCGTGAGCTTCCCCTGGACCGTCTTCAATGCCAACACGTCTTTTCTTAGATAAGGGACCCAAAATTGCTCCCAAAACACCAGTTACAGTCTGACCTGTGCCTTTTAAAGCCTCAGCATTACATCCTTATTTTTATATTCTAGTCCTCTCAAAATAAATGCTAACATTGTATTTGCCTTCCTCACCGCTGACTCAACCTGCAAGTTAACCTTTAAGGAATCCTGCACAATTCAGCAAGGATGTAATGGGATGAAAGGCTTGTTCCTCTACTGGATGACTGTAATTCTAAATGTATTTTACGTGTTTTGCTTTGGATTTCCAGCATCTGCATTCTTTCTTCTGTTTCTAAATGCTTGTCTTATTTACAATATATCAGCAATTACCTAAACTAAATCTTAAATTATTTTGACAGCTATACTTTACAGCATTTATGGAGAGGAATAAAGAGTCAATATTTCAGACAAAGACCCTACATCAGGATCTGGAGGATCTTGGCCTGAAACATCGACTGTTTATTCCTCTCCGTAGATGCTACCTGACCTGTTGAGACTATATTGTACATTTCTTTCAAAATGCAATCAATAAATGAAATCAGCATCACTTTTCAAGAATGTTTTCTGTATATAACTATTGGTCAGGAAGTGTAGATATACAGCCACTATGGGGCAGAACAGCTTCAGAATACGGAATGCAGATGCACAGGATGTGGCAGCCATTTCTGGGAATGAGGGACATTTTGTAGAAATTCTGATAGTTTGCTGATCTCAGCACCTCTGCTCTGTGTCTTTGTGTGACAGTGGGCTGAGAGTGGCAGCTGGGATCAAGCTGATGTAGGTTACAAACACCACTTCCCAATACTGCTGGATCCTTCCCGCTACACGAGAAAAGAGGGAATTTCCGAGTGGATAAAGGGAGCTTTGGAATCTGTAATGTTGCCAGAGACATGGATTGTAGATGCTGGCACAGAACTATTTGTGTTACTTCAATCAAAGGGAGGGGATGTGTTGGAAGAGATGAAAGGGTGAAGTGCAGTTAATTGAGAAGTTGGCGCCGGTTTCCATGTTGCAGCTAATCACTGGAAACTGATTCAATTGAAGACTCGAAACAAGTTGAAGTAGTTTATTCATTTCTAAACACCACCTTCAATTTTAGTTTTTAAAGTTGTTATTTTGGGTAAATGCTTGAAATGGATGGATGGAGGAGTGCAAAACTAGACTTCATGTCCATGTCCTCATCTTGTTCTTATTCTCTGAAACTGCACTCTTTTCTCCCCCCACAGTCACATACTTTCCCTGGTAGTGACTGAGTCTAACACTGGGCCTCTCTGCAGTAACAGTCTTCAGCCTGCTGAATACTAACAAGGAACAGAAGAGGAAGGCAGCAAATGGATTGCAGTTTTCTACTCCTTATCACATCATCAGAAACTCTCAAACCACACTGCTGTCTAACGAGTGGGAATAATCAGTGGAAAGTTTAGAGGATTGGGAAGCTTTGAAAAGCCAACAGAAGGCAATTAAAAAAGTCATTAAGAAGGTAAAGAAGTAATAAGGAAGTAAGCTAGTCAATAATGTTGAGAATACCAAAAGTTTCATAAGTGTAAAAGAGAGGCGAGAGTGGATATTGGACAGCTGGAAAATGATACAGGAAAGGTAGTAACGGGGGACAAAAAAATGATGTACAAACTAAGTATTTTGCATCAGTCTTCACTGTGGAAGACACTAGCTGTATGGTGGAAGTTCCAGGTATCGGGGGCATGAAGTGTATGAACTTACCATTAGTAGAGAGAAGGTTCTTGGGAAAATGAATGGTCTGAAGGTAATTGTCACCTGGACCAGATGGTTTACACACCACAGTTCTGAAAGAGGTGGCCGAAGAGACTGTGGAGGCATTAATAATGACCTTTCAACAATCACTAGATTCTGGAATGGTTCCAGAAGACTGAAAGATTGCAAATGTCTCTCCACTCTTCAAGATCTGAGATAGGCAGAAGAAAGGACATTATAGACCAGTTAGTCTGACCTCAGTGGTTGGGAAGATGTTGGAATCAATTGTTAAGGATGCAGTTTTGGGTTACTTGGAGGAACATGATAAAATAGGCTGTAGTCTGCGTGGTTTCCTCAAGGGAAAATCTTGCTTAACTAATCTGTTAGAATTCTTTGAAGAAATAACAAGCAGGATGGACAAAGGAGAATTGGTTGATGTTGTGTACTTGGATTTTCAGAAGGCCTTTGACAAGGTGCCACAGATGAGGCTGCTTAACAAGCTATGAGCCCATGGTATTACAGGAAATATGCTAGCATGGATAGAGCAGTGGCTGATTGGCAGGGGACAAAGAGTGGGAATAAAGGGAGCCTTTTCTGGTCGGCTGCTGGTGACTATCAGTGTTGCACAGGGATTTGTGTTGGGACCAATTCTTTTTATGTTATATGTCAATTATTTGGATGACAGAATTGATGGGTTTCTTGCAAAGTTTGCAGATGATACAAAGATAGGTGGAGGGGCAGGTAGCTTTGAGGAAGTAGGGAGGCTATAGAAGGACTTAGACAGATTAAGAGAATGGGCAAAGAAATGGCATTAGGAATACAGTGTCAGGAAGTGTATGGTCATGCACTTTGGTAGAAGAAATGAAAGGGGTGACTATTTTCTAATGGGAGAAAATACAAAAATCTGAGGTGAAAAGGGACTTGGGAGTCCTTGTGCAGGATTCCCTAAAGGTTCATTTGGAGGTTGAGTCTGTGGTGAGGAAGGCAAATGTGATGTTAGCATTCATTTCAAGAGGACTGGAATATAAAAGCAGGGATAGAATGTTGAGGCTTTATAAAGCACTGCTGAGACCTCACTTGGAATATTGTGAGCAGTTTTGGGCCCCTTATCTTAGACAGGATGTGCTGAAACTGGAGAGGGTTCAAAGGAGCTTCAGGAACATGATTCCAGAATTGAATCTGAAGAGCATTTGATGGCTCTGGGCCTGTATTCATTGGAGTTCAGAAGAATAAGGGGTGACCCAATTGAAACCTATCAAATGATGAAAGGCCTTGATAGAGTGGATGTAGAGAGGATTTCCAAAGGTGTGAGTGTCTAAGACCAGAGGACACAGCCTCAGAAGAGAGGGGTGTCCTTTTAGAATGGAGATGAGGAGGAATTTCTTTAGGCAGAAAGTGATGAACCTGTGGAATTCTTTGCCACAGGCAGCTGTGGAGGCCAAGTCTTTATGTATATTTAAGGCAGAGGTTGATAGATTCTTGATTGGTCGGGGTATGAAGGGATATAGTGGAGGGGGGGGCAGGAGATTAAGTACACATCCCTGCGGTGCTCCTATACTGATGGAGATTGTGGAGATATTTTTGCCGATCAGAACTGAGTTGGGTCTGCAAGTGAGGAAATGCAGGATCCAGATGCACAAGGGGGTACTGAGGCCCAGGTTTTGGAGTTTACTGATTAGTTTTGAGGGGATGATGGTGTTAAATGCGGAGCTTGAATTGATAAAGAGCATCTTGATGTATGGAACTTTACTGTTCAGATGTTCCAGGGTTTTATGAAGAGCCAGTGAGATGGCATCTGCTGTAGACCTGTTGCTTTGGTAGGCAAATTGGAGCAGATCCAAGTCACCATTCAGACAGAAGCTGATGTGCTTCAACACCAGCCTCTCAAAACACTTCATCACTGTGGATGTAAGTGACACTGGGAGATAGTCACTTAGACAGGTTACCACTTTCTTCTTTGGCACCAGCACAATTGAAGCCTGCTTGAAGCAAGTGGGTACCACACACTGCTGGAGCCAGAGATTGAAGATATCCATGAATACACCATCCAGTTGGTCAGCACAGGTCTTCAGTACTCAACCAGGTACTCTGTCCGGTCCAGATAATTTCCTTGGGTTCACTCTCTTGAAGACAGCCTGCATGTCTCCCTCATTAGGAGGGAGGAGAAGATGGCGGCGCGACACAACGCGCGCAGCCATTCCAAATGATATCGATATGTGTTAACTAGGGGGCCATGCACAATCCTGATTTGATGGAGACAGCCATGAGAAGCACGGAGGAACACCTGGAGAAACTTCTGAAATGCCCGCTTCACTGCCGCTGCTACTGTGCGATCGAGAATCTCCAGAGGGGAAGGCCCCAAATCCTCGGCTTTGCCTATTGCCCGTTGCCAGGGCCGGGGTCAAAGCGCTCGGCAGAGATGGTGCTCAGTGCTCGGTGTTGGAGAGCTGGTCGGAGGCTCGGAGTTCTCGGACAGACTCAGAGTCGGACTGTGGTCAGATGCTTCCAGGATGCTGCATCGGCAAGTTTGCAGCGCTGGAGGTTCACCATCTGCGTGGGATGATGGGACTTTCGAGAGACTTTGAGACTTTTTACTTTGCCCATGGTCTGTTCTTTATCAAATTACAGTATTGCTTTGCACTGTTGTAACTATATGTTATAATTATGTGGTTTTTGTCAGTTTTTAAGTCGGTTTGTCATGTGTTTCTGTGATATCATTCTGGAAAAACATTGTATCATTTCTTAATGCATGCATTACTAAATGACAATAAAAGAGGACTGCGTGTCCTCATAATCTAATCTAATCTAATGTCATCTTCAGATACTGAGACCAAAGGATCATCTGGAGACATGGGGGTGTGTGATGGTTCCTCCCTGTTCTGGTAGTCAAAGTGAGCAGAGAAGGCATTGAGCTCATCTGGAAGTGAAGCTCTGCTGTCCCCCATGTCGCAAGATTTAGCTTTGTAGGAGGTTATGGCATTCAAACCCTGCTGAAGCTATCGAGCATCTCTCGTTGATTCTAGTCTAGTCTGTAATCTCCACTTTGCCCAAGAGGTTGCCTTCTGGAATTGATAACTGTACCTTTTGCAGCAGTCTTGATCTCCAGACTTGAATGCCTTTGATCTGGCCCATTGGTTCTGAATTTCACTGTTCATCCAGGGCTTATGATTGGGGGAAACCCTGAATGTTTTTGTAGGGACACATTCATCCACAGCTGATTTAATAAAGTCTGTAATGATCCTGGTCCTCATTTGAGTTCTTGAACATGGTCCAGTCCACTGACTCCCCTTCATAGATGCCGTCTGATCTGCTGAGTTCCTCCAGCATTTTGTGTGTGTTTCTCTGGATTTCCAGCATCTGTGTTTGTGATTCTCTAGGTAAACCTGCTTCTCTCTCTGGTGTGTCCTGTCCAACTGAAGCCCAGCCCACCCCAGATGCCAGACCAAGATGTCTCCCGGAGGAGAAACCTTGTAGTTAACAGCATGTTTGTTGAGGAGTGAACATTTCCTGAGCCCTGTTCCTCGGGTCCACAACTCACAGCCAGTGAGAAGCAGCTGGGAACACTGGTCACAGCTCAGCTGCAGGACTGGACACCTAAAGTCCAGCTGTGCCTGAGCCAGGCTGGTCTACGACATCCCAA
This sequence comes from Mobula hypostoma, assembly GCF_963921235.1. NCBI lineage: Eukaryota > Metazoa > Chordata > Chondrichthyes > Myliobatiformes > Myliobatidae > Mobula > Mobula hypostoma. The sequence continues at coordinate 1,524,855 of NC_086105.1, forward strand.
CATTGGCTCTCACCTATCCAAACTCCTGCCCAGATCTCAGCCAGCTGATCAGTCCATTTTCAGTCATTTCTATGGATGCTGCCTGACCTGCTGAATTCCTCCAGTGTTTCATGTGTGTTCCCCTGGATTTCCAGCATCTCTGGAATCTCTTGTGTTCACCCAGTTACTGTTTAAATAATCTCCCGGCAGGGCTGTACTCCTATACTCCATGAGCACCTCATTTGTTCCTTCCTGCCTATTCCTGCTATGTACCTCCTATTTATCTTAACCAGGTTCTCAGTATCTCCAGAAAGCCAAGGTTCCCTAAACCTGTTATCTTTACCTTTTATTCTGATAGGCACATATAAGCTTTGTACTCTCAAAATTTTACTTTTTAAGGTCTCCCACTTGCCAAGTACGCCTTTGCTAGAGAACAGCTAGTCCCAATCCATACTTGCCATGTCCTTTCTGATACCATCAATATTGGCCTTTCTCCAATTTAGAATCTCAACCAATTGGCCAGACCTATCTTTTTTCTATATTCACTTTGAATCTAATGACATTGTGGTCGCTAGGTGCAAAATGTTCCCCTTTATGAACTTCTGTCACCTGCCCTGCCTTATTTCCTAATGAAGTTCAAAGTTCAAAATGCAAAGTAAATTTGATTATCAAAGTACATATATGTCACCGTCTACATCCCTGAGAATCATTTTCTTGTGGGCATACTTAACAAATCTATAGAATAATAACTATTACAGGAGCAATGAAAGATTGCCCAGCTAGGGTGTTCAACCAGAGAACAGAAGACAACAAACTGCAAAAACAAAACAAGAAAATTAATAGTAAGTAATTTTTTTTAGGCATCCGTTAGTCTCGTGAGACCATGGATTTGTGCGTTGGAAGGTTTCCAGGGCGCAGGCCTGGGCAAGGTGGTATGGAAGACCTGCAGTTGCCCATGCTGCAAGTCTCCCCTCTCCACGCCACCAATGTTGTCCAAGGGAAGGGCATTAGGACCCATACAGCTTGGCACTGGTGTCGTCGCAGAGCAATGTGTGGTTAAGTGCCTTGCTCAAGGACACACACCCTGCCTCAGTCAAGGCTTGAACTAGTGACCTTCAGATCACTAGATGAATGCGTTAACCACTTGGCCACGCGCCAACACACAATTAAGCAATAAATATCAAAAACATGAGATGAAGAGTCCTTGAAGGTGAGTCCATAGATTGTGGGAACATTTCAATGATGGGGAAAGTGAAGTTATGCCCTTTGGTTCAAGAGCCTGATGGTTGAGGGGTAGTAATTGTTCCTGAACCTCGTGGTGTGGATCCTGAGGCTCCTGTGCCACCTTCCTGATGGCAGCAGCAAGAAGAGAGCTTGACTTGGATGGTGGGGTTCCCTGATAATCAATGCTGATTTCTTGCAACAGCATTTCATGTAGATATGCTCAATGGTTGGGAGAGCTTTACCTGTGATGGGCTGGGCCATATCCACTACTTTTTGTAGGATTTTCCATTCAAGGACATTAGTGTTTCCATACCAGGCATTAGGAGACATTAGTCTCCTATATAGGAGATCCAATATCGCACGTTCTCTCATTGGGACTTCTTTGTACTGATTAAGGAAACTTTCCTGAACACATTTGACAAACTCTTTTTTATCTGGTCCTTTCACAGTATGGGATTCCCAGTCAATATGTGAAAAGTTAAAATCACCTACTAGAACAACCATATGTTTCTTGCAACAGTCTGCGATCTCTCTTCAAATTTGTTGTTCGAATTCCAGCAGACTGTAATATAGCCTCATTAATAGCTTTCTTATTCCTCAGTTCCACCCATAATGTCTCACTAGATGAGTTCTCCAGTCTGTCCTGACTGAACACTGCCGTGACATTTTCCCTGACCACTGCTCCTTTCAGCCATCCTGCTCTGTCACATCCAAATCAACCAAATCCTGGACTATTGAGCTGCCAGTCCTGCCCCTCCTGCAACCAAGTCTCATTAATAGCTACAATATCATAATTCCATGTGTTGATCCATGCCCCGAGCTTATCTGCCTTTCTTATGATACTTCTTGCATTGAAATATATGCAGCTCAGGATAGTAGACGCACCATGCTCAACTTTTTAATCCCCGACTTTGTCTGAGGTCTTAACAATAACTGTCTCTACATCTTCTCCACTATATAACTATCTGTTCTGGCACTCTGGTTCCCATTCCCCTGTAACTCTAGCAACTCTAGTTTAACCCCCACCCCACCCCCATGAAGCTCTAGCAGACCTTTCCATCTTATTAGGTGTAGTCTTGATGTGTTTAGTGTTGGGACTGGTGTGTTTGTTTTGTAGGGAAGGCCAGGGTTAGCAGAACATGGGACAGGGAACTGACACCTGTTACGTACCCGGTAACTGGGTTGCCAAACCAGCAGAAATGGACCACTCAGTTGGAGTCTGGATTACTGGAACTAAGAAAGTTTTATTAAAGAAATAAGCAACACAGTACCATAATAGTAAGGATATAAATGCAACAGGTTAGCAATGAATAGACACACATGTACCCAGAACTAGGATCATAGGGTCAATCAGCTCTATCGCAGTCTAGGGGTAAAATCTTCAATCACAAGTGACAGAGTTCAGTTTAGTTCAGTTCGCAGTAATCGCTGTCGTGCCGTTGGGGAGAGAGAGAGAGAACGAATGAATATGCAAATCAGATTCCAAACAGACCTTCGATATTCCTCGCAGTTAGCTTTCGGGCGAGCCCTTTGTAATGTCTTCTGAGGTCACCGACTGTGACCCCTCCGTTCCAGACATGATCGTTCTTCAGCGGTGAACCCGGCACCCAGGCAAGGGTGGACACACATCAGGTTCCCGCCGACCATATCTTTCCACCCTGTGCGTCTATGGCTGGTCCCCCGACCAGTCCTCCAAAAACTCCCACCGACTTGTGGAGGCACACCGCTTCCAGGGTCTCGTTACCTCGTGGTGTCGTGTGTGGTGTCGGCTTTAGCGAACCTGTCCCTTTTTATCCCCCTGCTGGGGCATCGCCTGTCCATCACACTCCAAACAGTTCAGGGTTCAAAGCAGCCCGTCTGACAATACTCAGACCGGTGTCTCCTTCCGTTAAACTCTCTCTCGTCTCCTCATTAACATTTCCAAATGCTGCTCCATTGTCTTACTTATCTCTCTCTCCTGAAGACAGGTGGCAAATCAACTGATGATCCCACTTGTGATAGCACAGGACAGTTAACATCTTAGTCTACGTGTACTTTTGTAGCCCTTTTTTGTCACACACCAAGATATCACCAAATGGCTGAACAGGCTTGAGGCGCCAAACAGCCAACTCTTGCTTCAAATTCCTCTTCATTCAGCACATTGTCATCCAGGATCAAATATCAAGATCAACTTTATTTGGCATATACATTTACATGTATGAAGAATTTACACTTTTACACTATCCACAATTCCACCAGTCTTGGTATCATTCACAAACTTATTAACCCACCCATCTACATTTTCATCTAGGTCATTTATATACATTACAAGCAGCAGAGGTCCCAGCACAGACCCCTGAAGAGCTCCACTAATTACAGACCTCCATCTTGAATAAGTCCATTCAACCACTACCGTCTATCTTCTATGTGCAAGCCAGTTCTGAATCAAACAGCCAATTCATGGTGCAACCTATGCATCTTAATTTTCTGGATTAGCCTCTAATGAGGAACTTCATCAAATGCCTTACTAAAATCCATGTAGACAACATCCAATGCCCTACTACCGTCATCAATTCCTCTTGTCACCTTGTCAAAAAACTCAGTCAAGTTGGTAAGACACGATGTACCCCACACAAAGCCATGTTGGCTCTCCCTAATTAGGCTGTGGATTTCCAGATGCTCGTAGATCCTATCCCTATGAATTTTCTCCAGCTATTTTCCTGCAACTGATGTGAGACTCACCACTCTATATTTCCCAGGATTTTCACTTGTTTTCTTCTTAAGTAGAGGTACAACATTAGCTACTCACTAGTCTTCCAGGATCTCACCTGTGGGTAGAGAAGACAGGAAGATTCTGGTCAAGGCCCCAGCAATCTTGTCTCTTGCCTCCTTCAATAACCTGGGGTAAATCCCATCAGGCCATTTGGAGTTACCCACCTTAATACTTCATCCCTCCTATGTGGTTCAATAAACATTTCATTCTATGCAGGAGAATGAAGGCATGTACAATTTGCTGATGTTAGCCAAATCAAAGGTGACAACAAATCAGCATAGAGGGGCGAGATTAAAAACCTTGTTGAGTGGTGCCACAATAACCTTCCATTCGAAGTCAGCAAAATCAAAGAGCTAATTATCATCTACAGGAGGAAGAAGCCAGAGGTCCATGAGTCAGTCCTCATTAGGGAATCAGCGGTGGAGAGGATCAGTAAATTTAAATTCCCTAGCATTATCAATCAGGGAATTTGTCCTGGGACCAGCAGGTAAGTGCCATCATAAAGAATACACAACTGTGCCTTGACTTTCTTAGAAGTTTGCATAGATTTGGCATGTCATCTAAATGAAAAGTTTCTATAGATGCACACTGGAGTGTATCCTAACTGGTTGTATCATGATCTGATATGGAAACACCTCTACCTGGGAATGGAAAAGTGTACAGAAAGTGGTGGATACAGCCCTGTCCATTGCCCCACATTGAGTACATTTACAAGGAGCGCTGCCACAAGAAAACAGCATCCATCACCAAGGACCCCCACCATGCTCTCTTCTTGCTGCTGCCATTGGGAATGAGGTATAGGAGCCTCAGGACCTACCTACACCACCTGGTTCAGGAACAGTGGTTACCCCTCATCGATCAGGTTCCTGAACCAATGTGGGTAACTTCACTCACCTCAACTCTGAACTGATTCCACAACATATGGACTCACCTTCAAGGACTCTGCGCTCATGTTCTCTGTATTATTTATTTAATTTGTATTATTTGTACTGTTTATCTTCTTTTGCACATTGGTCAGTCTTTGTTTGTGTGTAGTTTTCCATACAGTCTATTGTATGTTTTGGTTCTACTTTAAACGCCTGCAAGAGCATGGATCTCAAGGAATATGATAAATGTTTACTCTATCTTTGAATTAGATATTTACATATTACCTCAACAAGTGTGTTTGCAGACAGACCAAGTGGGATGATAGAGCACCAGAGATGCTTGTTGATCAGGAGATGCCCCACCTGGAGGCAGCAACAGGTAGAGAGGAGAGGGGGTGAACTGGGGGCATTGTGGTTGTACTGGAAAGAGTCTTGGTGGAGTGCACTTGTGCTTTCTGTTTGGAGTTATATGGGCCCTTTTGCACCACTTTGTAGGATGTTTAAAGTAGAAGTTGATAGATTCTTGATTAGTCAGGGCATCGAAGGTTATGGGGAGAAGGCTGGAGAATAGGATTGAGAGGGATAATAAATCAGCCATGATGGAATGGTGAAGCAGTCTTGATAGGCTGAATGGCCTAATTCTGCTCCTATGTCATATGGTCTTAAGTAGGTATTGCCACAGGAGTCCTGACTGAACTCCATCCATACAACGTTCCTGGACAGGCAGTATTTTACACCAAATTTCAATAAAATTTAACCACACAGAAATTGAAGATTGTAAACTTGCCATCGATCTTGTTTCGGGACACATTGATGAGATTAGTGTACTGCCCATTGTAATTCTCAGCTGTTGGACAAATCTGATTTATTGGCTGCCTTATTGGATTAAATCTTCTAACAATTCAGCAACTGCATTATTTTAAGGGTTCGCTTGAAAAGATGCTGGATTAGTGCTGGATTGAAGGGGGAAGTTATAATGAGTTGCACCTCTGATTAGTGGAGTAACACTACTTGTTTTGTGCCATCCACACTGTGCGCCTTCCCCTTGTACAAACCTCTGAGCGGAGTCTGGCTGTGAGTTGTGGGTCAGTTTTAACCGATAGACTCGGTGTTGTGTCAAAGGTTATGGTATTGAAGGGCACTGACCCCACCAGCAAGAGACAGCTTGCCAAAAGCATGAATACGTGGACTTTCATTGCACACGGCCCCTTGCTGGCTCCCTTTCACTCTCTGCTAATAAACTCTCTCGCATTTCAATGATGTTTGAAAATAATGATCTTCACACTGCATTAAGGCTACCCCGTCTACAACTCACCAAATGTAAAAGTCCACAGCCCAGGAGTGAAACACCAACAGTCCTTGCACAGTACACTCAATCTTACAACCGCAGCAAGAGTCCTGCCCACCTTTGTGAAGACTTCTTTACTACTTAGTCCCTGGGAAGCAGGTTCACATGGAAATGAAAGCTTACCACGTGCTAACAGGAGCCAGACAAGAAAGTGTGAACTTTAGTTCACAAGCTGCACCTCTAGATTCAGCCCAAAGCCTAACAGCACCTGTAAAATAGACACTTGTTTAAAAACAAAACATAGTGCACTTAAACTATTTATTTCTTGTAAGAGGTGTGCAATTCTATAACCTACAGACTCTCTTTCAAGGACTCTATGATTCATGTTCTCAGTATTATTTATTTCCGTATTTGCACAATTTGTCTTCTTTTCAACATCGGTTGTTTGTCAGTCTTCTGTCATTAAGGGCCCCGTCACCCTGGACCATAAGACATGGGGCCGAATGGCTTAATTCTGCTCCTATGGAGTCTGCTCGGCTGATTTATTACCCTCTCAACCCCATTCTTCTCTTTTTCCCCCATAACCTTTGGCATCCTGACTAATCTGTGGAATTCAGTGCACAGACGGCTGTGGAGGCTGAGTCATTGAGTATATTTAAACCAGAGTTGATAGGTAAATCACGAATTTAACAACCTTTGTTTTATATATACTCAATGACATGGCTTCCACAGCCATCTGTGGCAATCAATTGCACAGATTCACAATTTTTTGGCTAAAGAAATACCTCCTCATCTCTGGTCTAAGTGACATCCCTCTATTCTGAAACACCAGAAAATCTGCAGATGCTGGGATCTGATGAAGCGTCTCGGCCTGAGATGTCGCCTGTTTACTTTTTTTTCCATCAATGCTGCCTGACCTACTGAGTTCCTCCAGCATTTTGCGTGTGTTTCTCTATTCTGAAGGTGTGCCCTCCGGCCCTATAACAAAATAGGTTTCAACGAAATCCCACACATTTTTCTAAACTCCACTGAGTACAGGTTTAGAGCCATCAAATGCTCCCAATATGTTAACTCTTTCATTCCATAATCATTCTCTGGATCCCCTCCAATGCCAGCACATCTTTCCATAGATAAGGGGCCCAAAACTGCTCACAATACTCTTTGTGGTCTGAGCAATGACTTATAAATCCTCAGCATTACATCCTTGCTCTTATATTCTGGAAATGAATGCTAACATTACATTTGTCTTCCTTACCACTGATTCAACCTGCAAGTTAATGAGCCCTCTTCTCATTGCTACCATCAAGGAGGAGGTACAGGAGCCTAAAGACACATTTTAGGAATAGATTCTTCCTTTCTGCCATCAGATTTCTGAATGGGCAATGAACCCATGTCCACTACCTCAAAAAGTCTTTTGCTCTCTTTTTTCTCTAGTTATTGAATTTAATTTTTTAAAATCTATTTCTTATTATAACGTATAGCTTTTCAATTATTGTGTGTTGTAAGTACTGCCACCACCAGGACATATGCCAGTGACATTAAGCTGATACCCAGTGGTCAGTCAGTACAATGCTATTACAGCTCAGGACATCACAGTTCAGAGTTCAATCCCAGCATGCTCTTAAAGGAGTCTGTGTATTCCCCCCCCCCACCCCATGAAATGTGTGGGTTTTCTCTGCGACTTCCAGTTTCTTCCTGCAGTCCAAAGACCTCCCACAGGGTAAATTAAGTGGTCATTGTAAATTGTCCTGTGATTAGGTTAGGGCTAGATCGAGGCTGTGGGGGTTGCTGGGTAGTGCAGCTTGAAATACTGGATGAGCCTGTTCTGCACTCTATCTTTAACTATAAATAAATAAATATATAGACTGAATTCTGATTCTGATCATTTGTTTCTGTCTAGTTTTTCATAAATTCTATTCTATGTGTATATTTTCCTGTAAATGCCTGCAAAGTAATAAATTTCAGGGTAGTATATAGTGACAATGGGTGGCAAGGTGGGGATTCATCTCTATCACAGGAGGTGTAAGGCACTCCTTCCTTCTGTTAGCCTGCAGGTCACCTTTGGGCAAGATTTAGCAACTGCTTAGTACCTGATCAGGCTCACAGGAAGCCATGGGAGCAGGTGGTGCAGATCATAAGTCCTGGTTATGCGACTACTGACACCAGGCAGACAATCTCCAAAGAGTTTTGATAATAGTTGGGGTCATCCATCTTGTAAATGCATTGCCAAAAAGAAGGCAATGCCAAACCATTTCTGTAAAAAAAATTTGCCAAGAACAATCATGGTCATGGAAAGACCACGATTGCCTATATCATACGACATGGCACATAATGATGATGTCATATGACACAGCATATAACGATGATGATGATATGGTGACATATACGTACTTTGATAGTAAATTTACTTTGATCTTTGACGAAGTGAGATGTAGAGATCTGAGCTGTGTTCGGCTAAGATTCACAAATGACATTTGGGGTCGTCATAATTCAAAAGATCTGATCGTTTTCAGTATTATGGTCCCTCTTTACTATGTCAATAATATCGATGAATTCAAATTATTAGAAATTATAATTGTAGTTCAAAAACTATAAGGTACAGCATGGTGCCACCCAGAAATAGACCCATCGACCCACAATGTCCCCAATAAGCTACCAATTCCATTTCATGGTCTCCACTTTTTCATCACCTCCCTTTCTCTCACTCACTCTCGAGGAGTAATTTACTGCAACTAATTTACTTAACTTCTATATATGTGCAGTGGAGAGTAAATTGACTGGTTGCATCACAGTCTTGTATAGAAACACCAATCCCTTTGAACAGAAAGTAGTGGATTTGACCCAGTCCATCATGGGTAAAGCCCTCCCCATCAGCGAGCGCATCTACATGAAACATTGCCACAGGAAAGCAGCATCCATCATTAGCAACCCCCACCACCTAGGCCATGCTCTCTTCTTGCTACTGCCATCAGGAAGAAAGTACAGAAACCTTAGGTCCCACATCACCAAGTTCCAGAACAGTTATTACCCCTCAACTATCAGACTCCTGAACCAGAGGGGATTCACTTGCCCCATCACTAAACTGTTCCCTTAACCTATGGACTCATTTTCAAGATCTTTTCATCTCACACTCTCAATATTTATTGCTTATTTATTTATTTATTATCATTATTTCTTTTTTCACTCTTTCTTTTCATATTTGCACAGTTTGTAGTTTTTTAATGTGCATTGGTTGTAGTCCATCCCGTCGAGTGTGGTCTTTCATTGATTTGATTGTGTTTCTTGTGTTCACTGTGAATGCCTGCAAGAAAATGAATCTCAGAGTTGTATATGGTGACAAATAGGTATTTACAATCCAGTGCAGGCACTTTGCTAACCTACTCTGAGATCAATCTAACCCTTCCCTTGCACATGGCCCTCCATTTTTCTATCCTTGTGCCTTTCTAAGAGTCTCTTAAATGCTCCTAATGTACCTGCCGTTACCTTATTTCACATTACATATCAACAATTTGGATGACAGAATTGATGGCTTTGTGGCCAGGCTTGCAGATGATATAAAGATAGGTGGAGGGGGTATAACGGTTAGGAATAAAAGGGTTAACTTGTGAGGAGCTAGTCTATCTACATGAATAATTATATCTTTTAATAGCTAAAAATGTATAGTGACATCAGTCAGTGTTGGCGTTACCTAGCACCTGTGAAGAGTAATGAGAGGGTCAATGTTTTTGTGTATCCCAGTGTATTTGCCCAGTAGAGCAAAGGGGATCTTCTTCTGCACTTACAGCATATTCCATTTCACACCACCACTCTCCTTAGTTCAGAGACAGATAAGGCTAAATGTTTGGCTGGTACGCACTCCGATGCTCTGGCACAAATTAAAAGCTTCAGTGTATAAGCTGAGCTGGCATTCAGCAGTCAAATTGATCTGCTTTATGCTGGTAATTATGTGATGAACAGTACACTCTGAATTAATTCCAAAGGCTTCAGTATTGCTACTCCCACAACCTGTCCATCAGACACAACCTTAATTACGAAATCCAGTAGACATTTTACAAACCTTTTGCTTTGTCATTAATTAGAGTGAGAGAAGTAGGATTGTTTTAAAGAACTGACGGACATCTATGAGGAGTCTGCAATGAATCGTCGATCTTTGATCCTGCTAATGGGACAATCAGCAGATCGCTTAGTGAGGATCTTTTTACCATTGCTGTATGTTTCAGTTGCTTGTTCTCATGTGTTGTGCAAGTCTGAATAGTTCATTCTGTGGTCTGTCCTCTACAGTCACTTGTTTCACAATCAGAGTCTGAAACCCTTATCTTTAAATTTGAAATAAATACCTTCTCTTATACAGATAATGTGATGTTTCTGTAATTACAGTGCTCTCATGAATAAATATTAGCAAGGAGAAACTGAAAGCTGATGTTTAGTTGTTGAAATTTTCCGAACACTGAAAACTAAATAACCGATATTCCGGGCTCCCCATTCACACTGAGAACGGTGAAAGGAATTATTGTTATTGTTACTGACTTAACCCATCACCTACTGGGGCATACGCCACTGCCAGCAGCTCACCAGATTCCCCTGTACTGGGCCATTCCTTCAAGTTGTCCCCAGGTGTAGCCAGGTGTGTCCTTCCTCTCCCAGGAACGAGATCTCTGGAGCTTCTGTCGGCATTTCTGTAGCTCTGGGCTTTTATGGGATGAGGTTGCTAGTCCCATGCCCATTGCTCCTCCTTTCACAGCCAAGCTTGGGTCCATGCTCCGCTATTATTTTTGTTTATTTTATCTCAGCTCAAGCTGGTACACCTGGGGTACAGGTATAGCCAAGCACATGCATTTCTCAATTGCTACGAACTTTTGGACTATTCTAGTGGTGTTTAGTATCGTGGCTTTCTGGAGATTTACATAAATATTGCTGTGTAGCCCTAATAGTTTAATGCTATTGTGCAGTGACTTTGGGATGACACCGGTTGTAGATACTACTATTCATTTTTGATCATTTATTATTATTATTACTATTATTAAAAGGAATTCATCTCAGGATTGCTAGTGGGACACTTGCATTCTGCTTGCCCTCCCAGCTCTCCAGTGGCAGCCATCTTGATCTGATATAATCAGTTGCACTTTCACAGAATCACACAGTGGGACAGCAGAGGAACAGAAACTTTGACCCAACTTGTCCAGCGGACACTTTTTGCTGATTGACAGGAATCCATTTACTGCGGTAGCTCTGTGCCGTAGTGGTTAGCAGAAAGCTTTACGGTACAGGTGACCAGGGTTTACTCCCCAGGCTATCTACAAGGACTTTGTAATTTCACCCCGTGACTGAGTGTGTATCCCCCGTCTGCTCAGGGTTCTTCCCACAGTCCAAAGATGTACCAATTAGTAGGTTAATCAGTCATTGTAAATTGTTCCATGATTCGGCTAGGGTTAAAGTGGAAGAATTGCTGAGCAGCACAGCTGGAAGTGCTGGAATGGCCTGTTACATGCTGTGTGTCAACAGATAAATTTAAAATAATTAGGACCCTATCAACCTACTCCTGCATGAATGCTACAATCATAGTGACTGTGTCTGATTCCAGACTGACCATGTCTGATTACACAGTGACTGTGTCTGATTCCGTAGTGACTGTATCTGATTCCACAGTGACTGTGTCTGATTCCGTAGTGACGGTGTCCGATTCCACAGTGACTGTGTCCGATTCCACAGTGACTGTGTCTGATTCCATAGTGACTGTATCCAATTCCACAGTGAGTCTGCCTGAATCCATAGTGGCTGTCTGATTCAACAGTAACTGTGCCTGAATCATAGTGACTGTGTTTGGATTCATACAGACTACCTGATTCCTTAGTGACTGTGTCAGATTCCATATTGACTGTGTCTCATTCATAGTCACTGTGTCTGAATCTATACTGTGTCTGTTTCCATACTGATTGTCTCATTCCATAGTGACTGTGTCTGATTCCATAGTGACTGTGTCTGATTACATAGTGACTGTGTCTGATTCCACAGTGGCTGTGTCTGATTCCACAGTGGCTGCGTCTGATTCCACAGTGGCTGCATCTGATTCCATAGTGATTGTGTCTGATTCCACAGTGATTGTGTTTGATTACGTACTGACTGTGTCTGATTCCACAGTGGCTGTGTCTGATTCCACAGTGACTGCATCTGATTCCATAGTGATTGTGTCTGATTCCACAGTGATTGTGTCTGATTCCACAGTGATTGTGTCTGATTCCACAGTGATTGTGTTTGAATACGTACTGACTGTGTCTGATTCCACAGTGGCTGTGTCTGATTCCACAGTGGCTGTGTCTGATTCCATAGTGATTGTGTCTGATTCCATACAGACTGTGAATGATTCCATAGTGACTGTATCTGATTCCATTGTGACTGTATCCAATTCCACAGTGAGTCTGCCTGAATCCATAATGGCTATCTGATTCAACAGTAACTGTGCATGAATCATATTGACTGTGTTTGGATTAATATAGTCTACCTGATTCCTTAGTGACTGTGTCAGATTCCATATTGACTATGTCTCATTCATAGTGACTGTGTCTGAATCTATACTGTGTCTGTTTCCACACTGATTGTGTCTGATTCCATAGTGACCATGTCTGTTTCCATAGTGACCGTGTCTGATTCCATAGTGACCGTGTCTGATTCCATAGTGACTGTGTCTGTTTCCATAGTGACCATATCTGATTACATGGTGACTGTGTCTGTTTCCACACTATGTCTGATTCCATAGTGATTATGTTTCATTCCACTCTGCCTGTGTCTGATTCTATAGTGATTGTGTCTGATTACATAGTGATTGTGTCTGATTCCACAGTGGCTGTGTCTGAAACCATAGTGACTGTGTATAATTCCATAGAGACTATCTGATACCATGGTGATTGTGTCTGATTCCACAGTGTTTGTGTCTGATTACATAGTGACTGAGTCTGATTCCACAGTGACTGTGTCTGATTCCACAGTGATTGTGCCTGATTCCATAGTGACCATATCTGATTACATGGTGACTGTGTCTGTTTCCACACTATGTCTGATTCCTTAGTGATTGTGTTTCATTCCACTCTGCCTGTGTCTGATTCTATAGTGATTGTGTCTGATTACATAGTGACTGAGTCTGATTCCACACTGACTGTGTCTGATTCCATAGTGACCGTGTCTGATTCCATAGTGACCGTGTCTGATTACATGGTGACTGTGTCTGTTACCAAACTGATTGTGACTGATTCCATAGTGTTTGTGTCTCATTCCATAGTGACTGTGTATGATTCCATAGAGACTATCTGATTCCATGGTGATTGAGTCTGATTCCACAGTGATTGAGTCTTATTCCACAGTGATTGTGTCTGATTACATAGTGACTGAGTCTGATTCCACAGTGATTGTGTTTGATTATGTACTGATTGTGTCTGATTCCATAGTGACTGTGTCTGATTACATAGTGACTCTGTCTGATTCCACAGTGGCTGTGTCTGATTACATAGTGGCTGTGTCTGATTGCATAGTGACTGTGTATAATTCCATAGAGACTATCTGATACCATGGTGATTGTGTCTGATTCCACAGTGATTGTGTTTGATTACGTACTGACTGTGTCTGATTCCACAGTGGCTGTGTCTGATTCCACAGTGGCTGTGTCTGATTCCATAGTGATTGTGTCTCATTCCACAGTGACTGTGTCTGAAACTATAGTGACTGTGTATGATTCCATAGAGACTATCTGATTCCACAGTGATTGTGTCTGATTCCACAGTGATTGTGTCTGATTCCGTTGTGACTGTGACTGATTCCACAGTGGCTGTGTCTGATTCCACAGTGACTGTGTCTGATTACATAGTAACTGTGTCTGATTACATAGTGACTGTGTCTGATTCCACAGTGGCTCTGTCTGATTACATAGTGACTGTGTCTGATTCCACAGTGGCTGTGCTGATTGCAGAGTGACTGTGTCTGATTCCGTAGTGACAGTGTCCGATTCTGTAGTGACTGTGTCCGATTCTGTAGTGACTGTGTCCGATTCCACAGTGACTGTGTCTGATTCTGCAGTGACTGTGTCTGATTCCATAGTGACTGTATCCAATTCCACAGTGAGTCTGTCTGAATATATAATGGCTGTCTGATTCAACAGTAACTGTGCCTGAATCCATACTGACTGTCTGATTCAACAGTGACTGTGTCTGAATCATAGGGGCTGTGTCCGATTCTACGGTGAGTCTGCCAGAATCCAAAGTGACTGTCTGGTTCTATATTGATAGTGTCTGATTACATAGTGACTGTGTCTGATTCCACGGTGACTGTGTCTGTTTCCACAGTGATTGTGTCTGATTCCGTAGTGATTGTGTCTGATTCCGTAGTGATGGTGTCTGTTTCCACAGTGTCTGTGTCTCATTACATAGTGACTGTGTCTGAAACCACAGTGACTGTGTATGATTCCAGTGACTGTATCCAATTCCACAGTGAGTCTGTCTGAATATATAATGGCTGTCTGATTCAACAGTAACTGTGCCTGAATCCATACTGACTGTCTGATTCAACAGTGACTGTGTCTGAATCATAGGGGCTGTGTCCGATTCTGCGGTGAGTCTGCCAGAATCCAAAGTGACTGTCTGGTTCTATATTGATAGTGTCTGATTACATAGTGACTGTGTCTGATTCCACGGTGACTGTGTCTGTTTCCACAGTGATTGTGTCTGATTCCGTAGTGATTGTGTCTGATTCCATAGTGATGGTGTCTGTTTCCACAGTGTCTGTGTCTCATTACATAGTGACTGTGTCTGAAACCACAGTGACTGTGTATGATTCCAGTGACTGTATCCAATTCCACAGTGACTGTATCCAATTCCGTAGCGACTGTGTCTGATTCCGTAGTGACTGTGTCTGATTCCGTAGTGACTGTGTCTGATTCCATAGAGACTGTGAATGATTCCATAGTGACTGTATCTGATTCCATAGTGACTGTATCCAATTCCACAGTGAGTCTGCCTGAATCCATAATGGCTATCTGATTCAACAGTAACTGTGCATGAATCATATTGACTGTGTTTGGATTAATAGAGTCTACCTGACTTCTTAGTGACTGTGTCAGATTCCATATTGACTATGTCTCATTCATAGTGACTGTGTCTGAATCTATACTGTGTCTGTTTCCACACTGATTGTGTCTGATTCCATAGTGACCATGTCTGTTTCCATAGTGACCGTGTCTGATTCCATAGTGACCGTGTCTGATTCCATAGTGACTGTGTCTGTTTCCATAGTGACCATATCTGATTACATGGTGACTGTGTCTGTTTCCACACTATGTCTGATTCCATAGTGATTGTGTTTCATTCCACTCTGCCTGTGTCTGATTCTATAGTGATTGTGTCTGATTACATAGTGATTGTGTCTGATTCCACAGTGGCTGTGTCTGAAACCATAGTGACTGTGTATAATTCCATAGAGACTATCTGATACCATGGTGATTGTGTCTGATTCCACAGTGTTTGTGTCTGATTACATAGTGACTGAGTCTGATTCCACAGTGACTGTGTCTGATTCCACAGTGATTGTGCCTGATTCCATAGTGACCATATCTGATTACATGGTGACTGTGTCTGTTTCCACACTATGTCTGATTCCTTAGTGATTGTGTTTCATTCCACTCTGCCTGTGTCTGATTCTATAGTGATTGTGTCTGATTACATAGTGACTGAGTCTGATTCCACACTGACTGTGTCTGATTCCATAGTGACCGTGTCTGATTCCATAGTGACCGTGTCTGATTACATGGTGACTGTGTCTGTTACCAAACTGATTGTGACTGATTCCATAGTGTTTGTGTCTCATTCCATAGTGACTGTGTATGATTCCATAGAGACTATCTGATTCCATGGTGATTGAGTCTGATTCCACAGTGATTGAGTCTTATTCCACAGTGATTGTGTCTGATTACATAGTGACTGAGTCTGATTCCACAGTGATTGTGTTTGATTATGTACTGATTGTGTCTGATTCCATAGTGACTGTGTCTGATTACATAGTGACTCTGTCTGATTCCACAGTGGCTGTGTCTGATTACATAGTGGCTGTGTCTGATTGCATAGTGACTGTGTATAATTCCATAGAGACTATCTGATACCATGGTGATTGTGTCTGATTCCACAGTGATTGTGTTTGATTACGTACTGACTGTGTCTGATTCCACAGTGGCTGTGTCTGATTCCACAGTGGCTGTGTCTGATTCCATAGTGATTGTGTCTCATTCCACAGTGACTGTGTCTGAAACTATAGTGACTGTGTATGATTCCATAGAGACTATCTGATTCCACAGTGGCTGTGTCTGATTACACAGTGACTATGTCTGATTCCACATTGACTGTGTCTGATTCCACATTGATTGTGGTTGATTACGTATTGACTGTGTCTGATTCCACAGTGATTGTGTCTGATTCCATGGTGGTTGTGTCTGATTACATAGTGATTGTGTTTGATTCCACAGTGTGTCTGAATCATAGTGACTGTATCCAATTCAACAGTGAGTCTGCCTGAATCCTAAATGGCTGTCTGATTCAGCAGTAATTGTGCCTAAGTCCATACTGGCTGTCAGATTCAACAGTAATTGTGCCTGAATCTATTCTAACTGTCTGATTCAACAGTGACTGTGTCTGAATCATAGGGGGCTGTGTCCGATTCCACAGTGAGTCTGCCTGAATCCAAAGTGGTTGTCTGATTCTATATTGATAGTGTCCGAATCACAGTGACTGTGTCTGATTCTATATTGATAGTGTCGGAATCATAGTGACTGTGTCTACTTCCATAGTGACTGTGTCTGATTCCACAGTGATTGTGCCTGATTCCCTGGTGACTGTGTCTGAATCCACAGTGACTGTGCCTGATTCCATATTGACTGTGTCTGATTCCATAGTGAATGTGTCTGATTCCTCAGTGATTGTGTCTGATTACAGAGTGACTGTGTCTGATTACATATTGATTGTGTCTGATTCCACAGTGATTGTGTCTGATTACATAGTGACTGTGTCTGATTCCGGTGGGACTGTGTCTGATTCCACAGTGATTGTGTCTTATTCCATGGTGACTGTGTCTGATAGAATAGAATATCTTTATTGTCATTGTTGTGGAGCAATGAAACACAGTTTAGCAGCTCAACATTTTGCTGCATGACAAAGAATATATACATAAAATAAACTCTAAAACCTCAGGAGTGCAGTCCAAAATTAATAATATATGGATGGGGGGTGGGGTAGGACTATTGCACACCTGCCACTCCTGGAAGTGTGATGCATTCAGCTGCCACCGTCTTAGGAGGGGGGCAGGAGAAGGGAAGAGGGTGTTATACATTTCACTGCTTGTGGGTAGAAGCTGCTAAGGAGTCTTTTTGTTTTCGTCCTTAATGCTCTGTATCTCTTCCCAGAAGGTAGAGGGGAAAACAGGTGATGTCCAGGATGAGTGGGATCCTTTGAAATACAAGTAGCCTTCTTTTGAAGTCTGCCAGTTTAAATGTCTCTGAGGGAGGGTAATGTTGTGCCAATAACCCGCTCTGCTACCCTCACCACCCGCTGCAAGTCCTTCCTGTTTTGTTCTGTGCAGCTGGCAAACCACACTGCACAGCAATGCGTCAGGTGGCTCTCTGTAGTTGTCCGATAGAAGTTGATCAGCAGGTGATGAGGGAGGAGAGCATGCTTTAGCTTCCTTAGGAAGTAGAGCCTCTGTTGGGCCTTCCCCACCTGATAAGAGATATGGGCAGTCCAGGTGAGGTCAGCTGAGATGTGGACGCCAAGGAACTTGAAACTCTCTACTCTCTCCACCTCTTTCCCGTATATGTGCAGAGCAGAGTGCTCGACGCGCTTTGATTTCCTGAAGTCTACTATCAGCTCCTTGGTTTTTGTGATGTTCAAGTCCAGGTTATTGTGACAACACCATTCTGTCAAATGCTGTACCTCCTCCCTATAGGCTGTCTCATCACAGTCTGATATGATACCTGTTAGGGTGGTATCATCAGCAAATTTGACAATGGTGTTGGTGGAGTGAATAGTAGAGCAGTCATGGGTGAAAAGAGAATAGAGGATGGGACTGAGAACACACCCCTGTGGTGTACCGGTGTTCAGGATGAGAGTAGATGATGTGTGTTCTCCCATCCTGACACTTTGGGGTCTGTTACTCAGAAAATCCAGTATCCCTGAGCACAGTGAGCTGTCAAGGCCCAGGTTGCTCAATTTCTGCACCAGTTTGTCGGGGATGACTATTAAAAGCTGAGCTGTAGTCCACAAACAGCATTCTTTCATAGGTGTTACCCTGATCCAGGCTTGTAAGGGCTGTGTGGATAGCTGTGATGACTGCATCCTCTGTCCATACTGACTGTGTCTGATTCCATAGTGAATGTGTCTGATTCCATAGTGACTGTGTCTAGTTCCATAGTGACTGTGTCTGATTCCATAGTGACTGCGTCTGATCCCATAGTGACTGCGTCTGATCCCATAGTGACTGTGTCTGATTCCATATTGACTGTGTCTGATTCCATAGTGACTGTGTCTGGTTCCATAGTGACTGCGTCTGATTACATAGTGACCGTGTCTGATCCCATAGTGACTGTGTCTGATCCCATAGTGAATGTGTCTGAAACCATAGTGACTGTGTCTGATTACATAGTGACTGTGTCTGTTTCCATAGTGACTGTGTCTGATTACATAGTGACTGTGTCTGAAACCATAGTGACTGTGTCTGAAACCATAGTGACTGTGTCTGATTACATAGTGACTGTGTCTGAAACCATAGTGACTGTGTCTGAAACCATAGTGACAGTGTCTGATTACATAGTGACTGTGTCTGTTTCCATAGTGACTGTGTCTGATTACATAGTGAATGTGTCTGAAACCATAGTGACTGTGTCTGATTACATAGTGACTGTGTCTGAAACCATAGTGACAGTGTCTGATTACATAGTGACTGTGTCTGTTTCCATAGTGACTGTGTCTGATTCCACAGTGATTGCGTCTGATTCCACAGTGATTGTGTCTGATTACATATTGACTGTGTCTGATTCCATATTGACTGTGTCTGATTACATAGTGACTGTGTCTGATTCCATAGTGACTGTGTCTGATCCCGTAGTGAATGTGTCTGAAACCATAGTGACTGTGTCTGATTCCATATTGACTGTGTCTGATTTCATAGTGACTGTGTCTGATTCCAGTTGGACTGGGTCTGATTCCACCACCTTGTCTTACAGTGAGTTGCGGATGTTCGCCATTCTCTGTGTGTAAATTCCTACCCATCAGATCCCCGTTCCTCCCCCTCCACCTGCACCCTGGCCCTGCCGTGATGTCCAGATTCTGTACTGGGGGAGCATGGCACAAGCAATGTGTGGTAGCATCAGCGGTAAGATCGGGATTCTGTGACTGGGACGCTTTTCTCCCACATTCCAAAGACTAGTGGTTAGGAGTACGGTTAGTTAGTTGTGGCCATGTTTATCTGTTGCTGGAAGCATGGCACACTTGTGGGCTGCCCTCCCAGCACATCCCTGACACAAATGATGCATTTCCCTGTATGTTTCGATGGAGATTAGGTACGAAAAATAATGCTAACGTGTAAATGACAAAGGGTCTCGGCCTGAAACGTCGACTGTACCTCTTCCTAGAGATGCTGCCTAGCCTGCTGCGTTCACCAGCAACTTTGATGTGTGTTGCTTGAATTTCCAGCATCTGCAGAATTCCTGTTGCTAACGTGTAAATGAATGGGATACTCAGTGAGACATATTCTACAATCTGACTGCAGCAGCATCAGAGAAGTGTCAGCTTTCCAAATAAGCAGCAGGTCAGGCAGCATGTGCAGTGAGAGGAACACTGTTAACATTTCAGATGCTGGAGCCTGATCTGTTAACAACTCATTTTGCTCTGGCTCTTCCTTCAGCCAACAGAACAAGGTTCTCCAACTGTAGAACCCATCTTCTGTAGAACCCATGGACACGACTGCATTCCACGTTCTGGTGAAGGGAATGTCAGACTGATTATCCCAAAACTTTGCAACTTGATAAAACTCTGGTTAGGCCACATCGGGAATGTTGCATACAGTTCTATAAGAACTATATGCAATATTCCCTATTCACTGTAGGAAGGATGTTGAGGCTTTGGAGAAGGTGCAGAAGAGGTTTACCAGGATGCTGCCTGGTTTAGACAGTATGTGAAATCCTGGGAGACTGGAAAATCTCGGGTTGTTTTCTCTGGAGTATCAGAGGTGAAGGGAGATCTGATAGTGGTTTACAAGATTATGTGAGGCGTCGATTGAGTGGACAGTGAGTCTCTGTTTCCCAGGGTTGAAATGTCAAATACCAGAGGGCATGCATGGAAGGTG
Organism: Mobula hypostoma; assembly: GCF_963921235.1. Classification (NCBI taxonomy): domain Eukaryota; kingdom Metazoa; phylum Chordata; class Chondrichthyes; order Myliobatiformes; family Myliobatidae; genus Mobula; species Mobula hypostoma. The sequence continues at coordinate 1,545,331 of NC_086105.1, forward strand.
AGGGGGGTGGGTGTGGGTAGGTTCAAGGGGATGTGAGGGGTAAGTGTTTTACTCAGAGAATGGTGGATGCCTGGAATGTGCTGCCTGGTATGGTGGTAGACACAAATGCATTAGAGGCTTTTAAGAGACGTTTGGATAGGCACATGGATGTAAGGAAGATGGAGGGATATGGACATGGTGTAGGCAGGAGGGATCAGTGTTTGAGTGTTTTTGATTTGCTGTTTAGCTGATTCATCACAGCATTGTGGGCCGAATGGCCTGTTCCTGTGCTGTACTGTTCTATGCTCTACATGAACAGAAACACAACAGTGTATTTTTGAACTGATCTATGTTGCTTAATACATTGTTAATGCAATGGGATCCATGCTGAGAACTGGAGAGCTATCTGGGAGAGCGCAGTTTTCAAAAGTTTTTTTGTTTAAAATGAGTCTTCCTCTGCCAATGAAATCAGTCTCTTAAATTCCTCATCTCACCACAGTACCGTCCTGGTCACCACAGTTATATTTAAATGGTACTCCCAGCTTCTTGTCCCGCTTGGTGGTGCAATAATATCAGTGCCAGACTCCAGAGCGAAGGTTCCCGAGCTCGAATCCAAGTCGGGTTGAGCGTCAAGCTAGCAACTCGGCCTCGTAAAAACAAGAATAGTTTGCTACGGAAACACCGTCATGACGGTGCCCCAATAACTCCACTGCCGAGTTAAGGGCTTTTCTTCTTCTTCTTCTTCTTCTTCCTCCCACCTTTTCATCTATAGTTATGTCATTTGGAATTTATTTATAATGAGCTAATTTAACATCTGTATTTTCTGAATGTGGTCCTATTATAATATTCCTCAGAATTTCTGGATATGGTGTTGCACAACAGTTTGGCTATGTGTTATGACAGTGTGGCAATGTTGTGCTGTCACAGTGTAACGGTGTAATGCTGTCATATAACAGTGTGACAGTTTTGTGGTGTAACAGTATGACAGTGTAATGCTGTCATGTAACAGTATGACAATGTATTGATGTCATGTGGTGTAACAGTGTAATGCTGTCATGTAACAGTGTGGTAGTGTTGTGGTGTAACAATGTAATGATGCAATGCTGTAATGTAACGGGGCAGTGTTGTGGTGTAACAATGTAATTGTGCAATGCTGTCATGTAACGGTGTGGCAGTGTTGTGGTGTGAAATCACGGAAGACAATGTGGCAGTGTTGTGGTATCATGGTGTGGTGATGTGATTACTGGTGTGTACTGGCATGGCAGTGTCACTGTGTGATAAGAACGGAAGACATAGGAGCAAAATTAGGCCATTCGTTCCATTGAGTCTGTTCTGTCATTTCATTATGGCTGATCCATTACCCTCTCAACCACATTCTCCATAACCTTTCATGCCCTGACTAATCAAGAACCTATCAACCTCCACCCAAAAACCTGTTCTCTACAGCAGCCTGTGGCAATGAATTCCACAGATTCACCACTCTCTGGTAAAGAAATTCTTCTTCATCTCCATTCTAAATAGACATCCCTCTATTCTGACGCTCTGCCCTCGGATCCTAGACTTTCCCACCAGAGGAAGTATCCTCAACACTCCATGCTATCTAGGCCTTTCACATTCGATAGGTTTCAATGAGATCTTCCCTCATCCTTCTCAACTCTAACAAGTAAAGGCCAAGAGCCATCAATGACTCCTCAAACATTAACCCTTTCATTCCTGCGATCATTCTCGTGAATATCATCCGACGCCTCCCCCCTCCAATCTAGCGTCAGCACACTCTTTCTTAGATAGGTGGCCCAAATCTGTTCACAATACTCCAAGTGAGGCCTCACCAGTGCTTTATAAAGCCTCAGTATTACATCCTTGCTTTGATATTCTAGCCTGCTCGAAATGAATACTAACATTGCTTTTAACACCCTCACCACTGACTTAACCTGTAAGTTAACCTTTGGGGAATCCTGCACGAGGACTCCCATGTCCCTTTGCACCCCCGATTTTTTAATTTTCTCCCCATTTAGAAATAGTCTATGCTTTTATTCCTTCTACCAAAATGCATAACGATACACTTCATATCACTGTATTCCATCTGCCACTTCATTGCCCATTCACCTAATCTGTCTGCCTATCTGCAGCCTCCCTGTTTCCTCAACGCTTACTGTCCCTTCATTTATATTCATATCATCCATAAACATGGCCATAAAGCTATCAGTGGCAGTGTAACAGTTTGGCAGGGTAACCATGTTATTGTAGTGCCTGCACTGTTCTGTGCACTTAATGCAGTCCTGGACAGGTCTGTAGTCTAGTGTAGTTTTTGTGTTTTTTTCTTACGTAGTTCCGTGTAGTTTTGGTATTGTTTCATGTAGCACCATGGTCCTGGAAAACGTTGTCTCATTTTTACTATGTTCTGTACCAGCAGTTATGGTTGAAATGACAATAAAAAGTGACTTGACTTGACTTGACAGTGTAACCGTGCGGCAGGGTAACCGTGTGGCAGGGTAACAGTGCAGCAGTGTGACAGTGCGACAGTGCGGCCGTGCAACAGTGCAGCGGGGATGACAGTGCGGCAGTGTGACAGTGCGGCGGGGTGACAGTGCAGCGGGGATGACAGTGCGGCGGGGTGACAGTGCAGCGGGGTGACAGTGCGGCAGTGTGACAGTGCGGCAGGGTGACGGTGCGGCAGTGTCACTGTACGGCAGGGTGACAGTGCGGCGGGGTGACAGTGCAGCGGGGATGACAGTGCGGCAGGGTGACAGTGCAGCGGGGATGACAGTGCGGCAGGGTGACAGTGCAGCAGGGTAACAGTGCGGCGGGGTGACAGTGCAGCGGGGATGACAGTGCGGCAGTGTGACCGTGCGGCAGGGTAACCGTGCAGCAGTGTGACAGTGCGGCAGTGTCACTGTACGGCAGGGTGACAGTGTGGCAGGGTGACAGTGCGACAGTGTGACGATGCGGCAGGGTAACGGTGTGGCAGTGTAACGGTGTATTGGTGTAACAGTTTGGCAGGGTAACTGTGTGGCAGTGTAACTATGTTATTGTAGTGCCTGCACTGTTTTGTGCACTTAATGCAGTCCTGGACAGGTCTGTAGTCTAGTGTAGTTTTTGTGTTTTTTCTTTCGTAGTTCAGTGTAGTTTTGTTATTGTTTCATGTAGCACCATGGTCCTGGAAAACGTTGTCTCATTTTTACTATGTTCTGTACCAGCAGTTATGGCTGAAATGACAATAAAAAGTGACTTGACTTGACTTGATAGTGTAACTGTGCGGCAGGGTAACTGTGTGGCAGGGTAACAGTGCAGCAGTGTGACAGTGCGACAGTGTGACAGTGCGGCGGGGTGACCGTGCAGTGGGGTGACAGTGCGGCGGGGTAACTGTGCGGCAGTGTGACAGTGCGGTGGGGTGACAGTGCGGTGGGGTGACAGTGCGGCGGGGTAACTGTGCGGCAGTGTGACAGTGTGGCAGTGTGACAGTGTGGCGGGGTAACTGTGCGGCGGGGTAACTGTGCAGCAGTGTAACAGTGCGGCAGTGCGACAGTGCGGCGGGGTGACCGTGCGGCAGTGTGACAGTGCGGTGGGGTAACTGTGCGGCGGGGTGACAGTGTGGCAGTGTGACAGTGCGGCGGGGTAACAGTGCGGCAGTGTGACAGTGCGGCAGGTTGACGGTGCGGCAGTGTGGCGGTGCGGCAATGTACTGATTAGAGAAAAGTACAGGGGTGGGGAATATCAGAGGTGTGGTTTTTACCCAGAGAGTGATGAGTGTGTGGAACACACTGCCAGAATTGGGGGTTGAGGCAGATACATTAGGGGCATTTAAGAAACTCTTAGATAGGCTCATGGAAAATGGTGGCCTATGTGGGAGCAAAAGGTTAAATTGATCTTAGAGTGGGTTAAAAGTTTGGCACAACATGGTGGGATGGTGGGCTGAAGGGCCTGTACTGTACTGTGAGGTAATAGCGCAGCTTTATAAAATCTTGGTGAGACCACACTGGAATATTGTGTTCAGTTGTGGTCCACTCATTATAGGAACAATGTGGAAATTTTAGAGAGGGTGCAGGGGAGATGCCGCCTGGATTAGAGAGCATTTCTTATGAGGATAGATTGAGCAAGCTTGGGCTTTTCTCTTTGGAGTGAAGGAGGATAAGAGGTGACCTGTTGGAGGTGTACAAGATGGTAAGAGGTATAGATGGAGTGGACGGTCAGAGACTTTTCCCAGGGTGGAAACAGTTAATACGAAAGGGCCTAATTTTAAGGTGATTGGAGGAAAGTATAGGGTCGATGTCAGAGTTAAGTTCTTTACACAGTGAGTGGTGGGTGCCTGAAGCGCCCCTCCCAGGGTTGGTGGTAGAATATTTGGGATATTTAAGAGACTCTTATGTAGGCACATGGATGAACAGAAAATGGAGGACTTTGTGGGAGGGAAGGGTTAGATTGATCTTAAAGTAGGTTAAAAGTTTGGCACGACATGGTGGGCTGAAGGGCTGTAACGTTTTACATTCTATGTTCCCTGAACCTCTGACACAGTGAAATTATCTCTTCTCGAACACACACGATCACACGTACCCCAGTGCCTTGTGCACCTCAAAAGGAATTGTAATGTTTAGTCGCTGGGACTCAGATTGGAATGTCAATTCTGTGGCCAAAACAATCCAGAATCCTGGTAGTGCTTCTAGGGAAGGAAATAATAATAATAATGATAATGATAATAATAACTTATTTACAATTCTTTTCATACAGATGGTGTAGTTCAGCATTTAACAATGGGATAAAGTGTAAGCATGAAAATAAAAGACAAAAAGGTGTTAGATAAAGGCAAGGTTAAATAAATAGGTTTTGAGCTGGTGTATAAAAGTGTCAACTGAGTCTGCATCCCTGAGTTCCACAGTTTAGGCGCATCATTCAAAAGAGCCAACCTGCCAATTATCTTTTGAGGGAGATTGTTTAAATTTCAGAGACCGACGGAAGAAGACCTGAGAGCTGGGGCAGGATTATAAAATGAAAATGATTCTGTAATATACTCCGGACCCAGACCATTGAGAGCTTTAAAACAACTAAGAGAATTTTAAATACAATTCTAAAAGACACAGGAGGCCAATGCAGGGTAGCTAGTATGGGAGTGATATGTTCTCTCATCCTCGTTTTAGTGAAAATTCCACCAGCGGCGTTCTGAATGAGTTGAAGTTTGTCAATAGAGTGCTTTGGAAGGCCGGTAAAAAGTGCAATGCAGAAATCTAGTCTGTTCGATACGAAAGCGTGAATTTGTTTTACAGCATCATTACGTGACATAAACGGACGTACGTTTGCAATATTGCTTAATCTCCCATACTCACCCGTCCCAGCCAATCCCAATTCTATGGCAACGTACTTGAGCCTCCAAGATCACCGAGTGACAACCTTCGATTGCACCAGATTATAACCAGTGGTCTGATTGGTGTGAAGTTGCCCTGACTACAACAGCTAAGCAATATGTACCAGTCTCACAGTGACACCAAGGCAGCAAAGGAGTTTTAAATTGCCTTGTCTCCAACTGTAGATAATCTGAACATGTTGAACTGTTATTCCAGGTTTCTCTGATTAAAATGACAAAGGGGCCAAAACTATTTGTAGATAGCTTCAAGGCCAAAGCCCATCTGAAAAGAGGCCTGGAGGCCTGGATGCAGCCTGTCCTATGGTTGAAGGCCTGTGTGTGTGTGAGTGAGAGTGGGGCTGCATTTTATTGGTGTTGCGTGTGTTGTTCTGATGAGCGTGGTGGGCATGCTATGTAGCGCCAGGATGTGTGGTGACCTTTGTAGGCTTCCCTCAGCACATCACAAGGATGTGTTGGTCATTAACACAAACAACACATTTCACTGCATGTGTGATAAATAAATGAGTCTGAACCGGAGGGCGTTACACAGCAAGCTGCTGTGACATAGAAGGACAGAGGTTAAACTGGAACCTGTGGAAAGGCAGTCGGATAAATACCTGAGGGGAGACATTCACTGGACTAGAGAGATATACCAGGAGACTGGATGTGTGGGCATTTAGGGCCAAATGGCCACATTCTGTATTGTACCATTCCATGATTCCATTCAAATGCAAATGATTATCAGTAAAATCTATTATCAGCTTGGTATGAGGAGTGTTTGATAACTCCTTGAAATTTAGAAGAATGAGGAAATCAATTGTGTGTTGAAAGGCCTAGACAGAGTGGACATGGAAAGCAGATGTTTCCTATAGTGGGAGCAGCTTCATAATAGAAACATAGAAACATAGAAAATAGGTGCAGGAGTAGGCCATTCGGCCCTTCGAGCCTGCACCGCCATTTATTATGATCATGGCTGATCATCCAACTCAGAACCCAGCCTTCCCTCCATACCCCCTGACCCCTGTAGCCACAAGGGCCATATCTAACTTCCTTTTAAACATAGCTAATGAACTGGCCTCAACAGTTTGCTGTGGCAGAGAATTCCACAGATTCACCACTCTCTGTGTGAAGAAGTTTTTCCTAATCTCGGTCCTAAAAGGCTTCCCCTCTATCCTCAAACTGTGACCCCTCGTTCTGGACCTCCCCAACATCGGGAACAATCTTCCCGCATCTAGCCTGTCCAATCCCTTTAGGATCTTATACGTTTCAATCAGATCCCCCCTCAATCTTCTAAATTCCAACGAGTACAAGCCCAGTTCATCCAGTCTTTCTTCATATGAAAGACCTGCCATCCCAGGAATCAATCTGGTGAACCTTCTTTGTACTCCCTCTATGGCAAAGATGTCTTTCCTCAGATTAGGGGACCAAAACTGCACACAATACTCCAGGTGTGGTCTCACCAAGGCCTTGTACAACTGCAGTAGTACCTCCCTGCTCCTGTACTCGAATCCTCTCGCTATAAATGCCAGCATACCGTTCGCCTTTTTCACCGCCTGCTGTACCTGCATGCCCACTTTCAATGACTGGTGTATAATGACACCCAGGTCTCGTTGCACCTCCCCTTTTCCTAATCGGCCACCATTCAGATAATAATCTGTTTTCCTATTTTTGCCACCAAAGTGGATAACTTCACATTTATCCACATTAAATTGCATCTGCCATGAGTTTGCCCACTCACCCAACCTATCCAAGTCACCCTGCATCCTCTTAGCATCCTCCTCACTGCTAACACTGCCACCCAGCTTCGTGTCATCCGCAAACTTGGAGATGCTGCATTTAATTCCCTCATCCAAGTCATTAATATATATTGTAAACAACTGGGGTCCCAGCACTGAGCCTTGCGGTACCCCACTAGTCACCGCCTGCCATTCTGAAAAGGTCCCGTTTATTCCCACTCTTTGCTTCCTGTCTGCTAACCAATTCTCCACCCACACCAATACCTTACCCCCAATACCGTGTGCTTTAAGTTTGCACACTAATCTCCTGTGTGGGACCTTGTCAAAAGCCTTTTGAAAATCCAAATATACCACATCCACTGGTTCTCCCCTATCCACTCTACTAGTTACATCCTCAAAAAATTCTATGAGATTCGTCAGACATGATTTTCCTTTCACAAATCCATGCTGACTTTGTCCGATCATTTCACCGCTTTCCAAATGTGCTGTTATCACATCCTTGATAACTGACTCCAGCAGTTTCCCCACCACCGACGTTAGGCTAACGGGCCTATAATTCCCCGGTTTCTCTCTCCCTCCTTTTTTAAAAAGTGGGGTTACATTAGCCACCCTCCAATCCTCAGGAACTAGTCCAGAATCTAACGAGTTTTGAAAAATTATCACTAATGCATCCACTATTTCTTGGGCTACTTCCTTAAGCACTCTGGGATGCAGACCATCTGGCCCTGGGGATTTATCTGCCTTCAATCCCTTCAATTTACCTAACACCACTTCCCTACTAACATGTATTTCACTCAGTTCCTCCATCTCACTGGACCCTCTGTCCTTTACTATTTCTGGAAGATTATTTATGTCCTCCTTAGTGAAGACAGAACCAAAATAATTATTCAATTGGTCTGCCATGTCCTTGCTCCCCATAATCAATTCACCTGTTTCTGTCTGCAGGGGACCTACATTTGTCTTTATCAGTCTTTTCCTTTTTACATATCTATAAAAGCTTTTACAGTCCGTTTTTATGTTCTCTGCCAGTTTTCTCTCATAATCTTTTTTCCCCTTCCTAATTAAGCCCTTTGTCCTCCTCTGCTGAACTCTGAATTTCTCCCAGTCCTCAGGTGAGCCACTTTCTCTGGCTAATTTGTATGCTACTTCTTTGGAATTGATACTATCCCTAATTTCTCTTGTCAGCCACGGGTGCACTACCTTCCTTGATTTATTCTTTTGCCAAACTGGGATGAACAATTGTTGTAGTTCATCCATGCAACCTTTAAATGCCTGCCATTGCATATCCACCGTCAATCCTTTAAGTGTCATTTGCCAGTCTATCTTAGCTAATTCACGACTCATACCTTCAAAGTTACCCCTCTTTAAGTTCAGAACCTTTGTTTCTGAATTAACTATGTCACTCTCCATGTTAATGAAGAATTCCACCATATTATGGTCACTCTTACCCAAGGGGCCTCTCACGACAAGATTGCTAATTAACCCTTCCTCATTGCTCAAAACCCAGTCCGGAATAGCCTGCTCTCTAGTCGGTTCCTCGACATGTTGGTTCAAAAAACCATCCTGCATACATTCCAAGAAATCCTCTTCCTCAGCACCTTTACCAATTTGGTTCACCCAATCTACATGTAGATTGAAGTCACCCATTATAACTGCTGTTCCTTTATTGCACACATTTCTAATTTCCTGTTTAATACCATCTCCGACTTCACTACTACTGTTAGGTGGCCTGTACACAACTCCCACCAGCGTCTTCTGCCCCTTAGTGTTACGCAGCTCTACCCATATCGATTCCACATCTTCCCGGCTTATGTCCTTCCTTTCTATTGCGTTAATCTCTTTTTTAACCAGCAACGCCACCCCACCTCCCCTTCCTTCATGTCTATCCCTCCTGAATATTGAATATCCCTGAACGTTGAGCTCCCATCCCTGGTCACCCTGGAGCCATGTCTCTGTGATCCCAACTATATCATAATCATTAATAACAATCTGCACTTTCAATTCATCCACCTTATTACGAATGCTCCTTGCATTGACACATAAAGCCTTCAGGCGCTCTTTTACAACTCTCTTAGCCCTTTTTAATGCTTGCCCTGGATTTGTCGGCCTGCCACTTTTACTTTTCCCCTTTGTACTTTTTGCTTCTACGCTCACTTTACACCCCTCTGTCTCTCTGCACTGGTTCCCATCCCTCTGTTGTGAACTAACCTCCTCACACCTAGCCTCTTTAATTTGATTCCCACCCCCCAACCATTCTAGTTTAAAGTCACCTCAGTAGCCCCCGCTAATCTCCCTGCCAGGATATTGGTCCCCCTAGGATTTAAGTGTAACCCGTCCTTTTTGTACAGGTCACGCCTTCGAAGGGTCTCGGCCTGAAACGTCGACTGCACCTCTTCCTATAGATGCCGCTTGGCCTGCTGCGTTCACCAGCAACTTTGATGTATGTTCCTGGAGTACTGTGTGCAGTTTCGGTCTCCAAGTTTGAGGAAGGACATTCTTGCTATTGAGGGAGTGCAGCGTAGGTTCACGAGGTTAACTCCCGGGATGTCAGGACTGTCATATGTCGAAAGATTGGAGCGACTGGGCTTGTATACCCTGGAATTTAGAAGGCTGAGAGGGAATCTTATTGAAACATATAAGATTATTAAGGGATGGGACATGCTGCAGGCAGGAAGCATGTTCCCGCTGACGGGTGAGTCCAGAACCAGAGGCTACAGTTTAAGAATTAGGGGTAGGCCATTTAGAACAGAATTGAGGAAAAACTTTTTCACCCAGAGAGTGGTGGATATATGGAATGCTCTGCCCCAGAAGGCTGTGGAGGCCAAGTCTCTGGATGCTTTCAAAAAAGAGATGAATAGAGCTCTTAAAGATAGTGGAATCAAAGGTTATGGGGATAAGGCAGGAACTGGATACTGATAGTGGATGATCAGCCATGATCACAGTGAATGGCGGTGCTGGCTCGAAGAGCCGAATGGCCTACTCCTGCACCTATTGTCTGTTGTCTGTTGAATCCCTTTAGAACAGAGGTGAGGAGGAATTTCTTTATCCAGAGATTAGTGAATCCGTGGAATTCATTGCCACAGATGGTTGTGGAGGCCAAGTCATTGGTATATTTAAACTGGAAGTTGATAGGTTCTTGACTATTCAGGGCTACAAGGAGAAGCAGAAGAATGGGGTCAGCAGGTAGAATGGCAGAGCAGAGTCAATGGGTTGAATGGCCAAATTCTGCTCCTGTATCTTATTGTCTTATGATCTTAAAGTTGCAGCCTTACCTTTCTCACCCAGAACAGATGTTTGGAGAAAAAGACTAAACAGATCTTTTTTTAAAAATCTATTTGTATTTTGAGAAAGTTTTGCCTTCATATATCTTGCACATCTGTACAAATAATACTATGTACCTCAGCATTCCGCCTAGCCATCGTTACCACACACAGTGCTCTCAGTGCTTTTATTTACAAAAAAAAACTAGTGTTTCTTGTGTTATTTGTCACTTATCCACCTTACCCATAGGGTAATATGCCCATATAACCTGCTGAGTGCGTTTCGTAATTGTAAGACTTACAAAGAAAGAACTATGTTAATTAACCAGTGGACAAACACATTATAGTGCCAGGCTTGAGACAAGTTATTCAACATCTGGTCTGTCAATGTACAGGAGAAAGTTAGATAAGCATTTTCACACAAACACAGCTGATTTCTAAGGCACAGCATTGTGTATCTGAAGGGTTCCTGTCACTATATAAAGAGGTCTGGTGAAATTCTCTGTTCCCCAAGGTACTGTACCTCTTGTTGCGGTTATGTACTGCAGAGCAGATCCACGTCAGGAGTCAATGCTGCTGGCCTTCGGGAGACAAAGATGGATACACCAGTCCACAATTGTCCTCCAGTTCAAAAGGCTCCTGGGCGTCGAGCACAACCTACATTTGGTGCTGGAATGTGTGACGACACCGGCAGGCTGCCTCCAGCACACCCTTGGGCTGTGTTGGTTGTTAATGCAAAGGACACATTTCACTGTATGTTTGCATGTACGTGTGAAAAATAGGTCTGAATCAGTTATCAGCAGGTCTGAGCTGAGTAGGTCTTTCCAGTTCACTGCGTCATGCAATGCAGCGACAACTTCCAAAACCAGAATGTTTATCCCCAAAGCATTCTCCCCACAGATGCTGCTTGACCTACAGATTCCATCAACTGACATCTCCTATGGCAGCCTCTACATTGGCATCCAGGGTCTGGGAATGGCTGAGGGTACCTGCTGTGCCCTGGAAAAGGTCTGGGGAGGAAACTTTGACGATGTGGTTGGTGGCTGATGGAGGACAGGAAACGAAAGCTGTCCCAAGCTGGAGCAAACATTGCTCCCCATCACTCACCAGGCAGCCTCAGGTTCCCACTGCACTTCCATCTTCTCCAAGGATCATCACTTTGTCATGGTGGTGAAGCTTGTGAGTTCCTGAGATCCCGTGAACGATGGCATCTGGCAAAGGGTTCCAGACAAACGATGATCCAAGCAAGGGCTCAGCGGTGGAGCTGGTGGACGATGATGTCACATCAGAACGTGGTGGAGCTGGTGGACGATGATGTCACATCAGAACGTGGTGGAGCTAGTGGACAATGATGTCACATCAGAATGGCAGTGAAGGGGGAGGAAGGCTATAGCAGTGAAAGGTCCCCAGTCGTCTTGATTTCCAGGCCACTGGACCCTGACCCCAGTCTGTCAAAGAGTGTGATGGCTGCCCGTGCATCAGCCTCCCCACATTAGACAAAGTCATACACAGGCGTTCTCCATTAAGGGAATAACTCCCTGGGAGAACATCATACTCACTCAAGTGATTGCACTATTGGCGTTCCACAAGACCTGTTGAGTTTCTCCAGCATTTTGTGTGTGTTGCTCTGGATTTCCAGCATCAGCAGAATCCCTTGTGTTAATGTTGGGAATGTTCTTTCTGGAGCAGAGGATGTAGGAGATTGAGGGTGAATGAGGCAGCAATGTGTATATGTTGCTCCCAGGGTAGAGTGCCTAGTTTAAGGACTGTGGCTTCCCTAAGTCCCAACTCAGTGTCTCTGGGAAATGACAGGGAGGTTCCCGTTTGAAGTGCCCTCCTCAATCCTCTGGTGGGAAGGTGGGGTGCATCGGCAGAGGTTGCCTTGCTTTCCTGCAGCATTTTCTGTTGGCAGTTCCCCACTGGAGACGTCAATCCAGGCAAAGTCAACCATCCCAGCTCCGGCCTACTTGGCCCATCCAGTGGAGGCCTCACCGTTGATGTAGGCAAAGCCAGGGAAATGTTGCGTGTGCTCGTAGTCGGCACTCCTGCGGGGAGCGAGCGGGGTGTACATCTCGCCCGAGCCCCCATACCGGCCGGAGTGCATTGAGGCGCCGGCATAGCAGCTGTTGGCCGATGCCATGTCGGGCCAGCGTGGGGTCACAGCTGTGCTCTGGAGCCGCGGACTGGTATTCATCAGGCAAGGCTCCATTCGCGGACTCTGCCCATTGAAGGGGTACTGTGGAAGGTAAGCAGAGTGTTAACCCCATCAACAAGTGCACAGGTAACCATCAGAATAACTGTTTATCTGTATTTTTATTCGGAGATACAGTACGGTAACAGGCCTTTCCCTTCCTACAATGCCCAATCACACCCACGTGACCCACTAACCTGCTGATCACATCACGGACTGTGGGATAACTGGAGCACCCAGAGGTCTCAGGGAGGAAGCACGAACTCCTTACAGAAAGCAGCGGTGCAAAATGAAGGGGACAACCCCAGCAGTGAGAAGGGGTCAAAGGTTTCACTCAGGAACATCTTTATTGACAAATTCCTTCGAGACGGTGGTGTAAATTGAATCCTGATTGGTGACTGCTGGCACTTTGATCACGTCACTACTCTTTATCAGTGTAGTGGATGAGCCAGCCACAGAGCAGCTCAGATCTGCACACAAGGGCTCGGGTTTGGCGCAGGAGTATGGGTCAGTGTAAGACTGAAGGGAGAGGTGGTACTGTCCTATGTTCCTGGTGGTAATGTCCTATGGTAACAGTACAGCACACTACAGGCCCTTCGGCCCAATCTTTTAACCTACTGTAGATTAATCTAACCTCCCCTCCCACACAGCACTCCATTTTGCTATCATCCATCTGCCTACCTAAGAGTCTCTTAAATGATCTAAATGCAACTGACTCTACCATGGGTTAGGGTGAATGAGTTGAGGGCATACCGTTCTGGCACCAGTTGTGTGGCGACACTTGCAGACTGCCCAACACAATCCTCACTGATTTGATTTGTTACAAACAACACATTTCACTGGATGTTTTGGCATTTTGATGTAAGTAAGACTAATCTTTAATCACACTGGAGAGAGAGCCACCCTTCTTGCAAAGTCAAGTGGTGAATCTGAAGACTGGGAAAATTTTGGAAACTAATAAAGGATGACTGAAGTAAAGATGGTCAAGGCAGGTAGTTGAAAGGTTTGCATAATATTATGGGCTGAAGGGCCTGTACTGTCCTGTCATGTCCTACACTCAGTGGCCACTTTAATAGGTACACCTGTACACCAGCTCGTTAATGTAAGTATGTAATCAGACAATAATGTGGCAGCAACTCAGTGCATAAAAGCATGCAGGCATGTCCAAGAGGTTCAGTTGCTGTTCAGACCAAACATCAGAATGGGGAAGAAACGTGATCTAAGTGACTTTGACCATGGAATGATTGTTGGTGCCAGATGGAGTAGTTTGAGTATCTCAGAAACTGCTGATATCCTGGGATTTTCACACACAACAGTCTCTAAAGTTTACAGAAAACAAAAAAAAATCCAGTGAGTGGAGTTCTGTGGGCAAAAGCACCTTGTTAATGATAGAGGTCAGAGAAGAATGGCCAGACTGGTTCAAACTGACAGGAAGATGACAGTAACTCAAATAACCACACGTTACAACAGTGATGTGCAGAAGAGCATCTCTGAATGCACAACATGTCGAACCTTGAAGTGGGTGGGCTACAGCAGAAGACCACACTGGGTTCCACTCCTGTATCGAATAAAGTGGCTACTGAGGGTATGTTCTATGTGTATCTTTGAAATATGGGGGGAAACTGGAGCACTCGGAGGAAACACGCACTGTCACAGGGAGAACATACAAACTTCTTACAGAGGAATAGTACCTGATTGCCAATTGCTGGTGCTGTAATACCATTTATTGACAAATAACCACTGTAATGCCATTTATTGACAAATAACCACTACTCTGCCGTTCCAACCTAAACCTGCCCTTGATGTAGATGCTCGATCGTCTCAGATAATCTCTTCTCACAGATCCCTTCATTGTTCTAAGTAATTTGATTTATTTCTTCTAATAAAGGTGATAGCTGAATGAATAATTAAGTGTTCCTATAGAACTCATTGCTGTACATAATCTGCTAGTTTTTTCAGATTTACTTCATAAGGTCAGTACAACTGCTTAGGTTGTGGTAAGGATACTGACTCATCTACTCCTATCCTCCCCACCAGCTCAGAACTAATTGATTGAGCACATCTACATGCAGAGCTGTTGCAAGAAAGCAGCAACCATCATCATCAAACACCCCCACCATCTAGGCCATGCTCTCTTCTTGCTGCTGCCATCAGGAAGGAGGTACAGGAGCCTCCAGACTCACACCACCAGGTTCAAGAGCAGTTGTTTCCCCTCAACCACTAGGCTCTAGAACCAGAGGGGATAACTTCATTCAACTTCACTTACCCCATCACAGAACTGTTCTCACAACCTATGGATTCGCTTTCAAGGTCTCTTCATCTCATGTTCTCGATATTTATTGCTTCTTTATTGTTATTAGTATTTATTTTTTCTTAACTCAAGCTGGTAAAACGGACATGGTCAAGTATGCTCATTTGTCAATTGCTAGGAACTTTTGGAACATTGTAGTGTTGTTTAGTATTGTGCCTTTCTGGAGATTTACATAAATATTTTTGTGTAGAGCTAATTGTTTCATGCTGTTGTGTAGTGACTTTGGGATGATACTAGTTGTAGATATTACTATTGGTACAATGTATACCCTGTTCATGTTCCATAGTCTTTCAATTTCCTCTTTTAATTCAGCATATTTCTGGTGGTTTTCATTTACTGATTTCTGTAAATTATGTGTGCTTGGAATGGCTATAACTATTTACTAAGTTGTTCTTGCTTGTTTATCCTGTATAATTATATCAGGGCGGTTATTATGGATTACCCTATCCATAATAACTGATCGGTAATAATATAATTTGTGGTATTTTGACTCTAAAACTGGATCAGGCTTGTATTTATAGTAAGGTGTGATTTCATTTATTATGAGATTGTATTTTAAAGCAAGATTTTGATGAATAATGTTTGCCACTTGATTGTGCCTGTGTAAGTAATCAGATTGTGTTAAACTGCTACTGGATCCTGTAATGTGTTGGATTCTTTCTGATTTTTCTTGGCATTTTCGACATTTACATCTTGAATTTGTTGGTCTTTTATTATGTATTTTTGATAATTTTTTTATGTTGACCACCTGATCCTGCATTGCCACAAGGAACCCATCTGTTTCTGTGAAGAGGTCTCCAACTCTGAGCCAGGCGTTTGACACTTCCTTATCGACATCGAGTCTGCTCAGATCATGGGGATGTCTTCCATAGAGGGTCATGCTCTTCCATTGGTTAACTTTTTCTTCCGTAGTAATACTCAGAATCAGAATCAGGTTTATTATCACCAGCATGTGACATGAAATTTGGTAATTTAGCATCAGCGGTTCAATACAATACATAATATAGAAGAAAAATAAATAAATTACAGTATGCATATATTGAATAGATTAAAAATCATGCAAAAAAGAAATAATATATACTTAAAAAGTGAGGTAGTGTTCACAGGTTCAATGTCCATTTAGGAATTGGATGGCAGAGGGGAAGAAGCCGTTCCTGAGTCGCTGAGTGTGTGCCTTCAGGCTTCTGTACCTCCTACCTGATGGTAACAGTGAGAAAAGGGCATGCCCTGGGTGCTGCAGGTCTTATTAATGAATGCTGCCTTTCTGAGACACCACTCCCTGAAGGTGTCTTGGGTACTTTGTAGGCTAGTACCCAAGATGGAGCTGACTAAATTTACAACCCTCTGCAGCTTATTTCGGTCCTGTGCAGTAGCCCCCCCATACCAGACAGTGATGCAGCCCGTCAGAATGCTCTCCATGGTACATCTATAGAAGTTTTTGAGTGTTTTTGTTGACATACCAAATCTCTGCAAACTCTAATGAAGTATAGTCGCTGTCTTGTCTTCTTTATAACTACATTGATATGTTGAGACCAGGTTAGATCCTCAGAGATCTTGACATCCAGGAACTTGAAACTGCTCACTCTCTCCACTTCTGATCCCTCTATGAGGATTGGTATGTGTTCCTTCGTCTTACCCTTCCTGAAGTCCACAATCAGCTCTTTCGTTTACTGATGCTGAGTGCAAGATTGTTGCGCGACACCCCTCCACTAGTTGGCAAATCTAGCTTCTGTACACCCTCTCGTCTCCACGTGAGATTCTACCAACAATGGTTGTATCATCAGGAAATTTATAGATGGGATTTGAGCTATGCCTAGCCACACAGTCATGGGTATAGAGAGAGTAGAGCATTGGGCTAAGCACACACCCCTGAGGTGCACCAGTGTTGATCAGCAGCGAGGAAGATATGTTATCACCAATCCACACAGACTGTGGTCTTCCGGTTAGGAAGTCAAGGATCCAATTGCAGAGGGAGGTACAGAGGCCCAGGTTCTGCAACTTCTCAATCAGGATTGTGGGAATGATGGTATTAAATGCTGAGCTATAGTCGATGAACAGCATCCTGACATAGGTGTTTGTGTTGTCCAGGTGGTCTAAGGCCGTGTGAAGAGCCATTGAGATTGCGTCTGCTGTTGACATATTGTGGCAATAGGCAAATTGCAATGGGTCCAGGTCCTTGCTGAGTCAGGAATAATGTATTCATTTTTCTGAGTTGAGGACTCATTTAAGTTTAGTGGTGTAGCGAATAGCCTTAGATCTTTTATCTGACTAAAAGATGTGTAGATTTTTAATGTCTCTTATTCCTCTTCCTTCTTCTGTCCTTGGTAATGCATTCGAGCGTACATAATGTTTTCCGAAATTTGTCATTTTAGCTCTTATTTTTCTTTGTAAGTTTTCCAGATCAGTTTCAGACCAAGATATTATGCCAAAAGAATATATTTATATAGGTATAGCGAAAGTGTTTATTGCCTATGTTATATTTGTACTGTTGAGTTCTGTTTGGCAGATTTTCTTAAGCCTTGAAGTAAATTCTTTTGAACATTTTCCCTTTATCACACTATGATCTATTTTCTTTCCGTGTTGGTATCCCAGATACTTCTATGTTTCATATTCATACAGCAGTTGTATTGTATGTGATGTGCTGGAGCTTTTGGAAAGCATCAAGTTGGATAAGTCACCGGGACCGGATGAGGTGTGCCCCAGGCTACTCTGGGAGGCGAGGGAAGAGATTGCTGAGCCTCTGGCGATGATCTTTGCATCATCAATAGGGACGGGAGAGGTTCCGGAGGATTGGAGGGTTGCGGATGTTGTTCCTTTATTCAAGAAAGGGAGTAGAGATAGCCCAGGAAATTATAGACCAGTGAGTTTTACCTCAGTGGTTGGTAAACTGATGAAGAAGAACCTGAAAGGCAGGACTTATGAACATTTGGAGAGGTATAATATGATTAGGAATAGTCAGCATGGCTTGGTCAAGGGCAGGTCGTGCCTTACGAGCCTGATTGAATTTTTTGAGGATGTGACTAAACACATTGATGAAGGAAGAGTAGTAGATGTAGTGTATATGGATTTCAGCAAGGCATTTGATAAGATACCCCATGCAACGTTTATTGAGAAAGTAAGGAGGCATGGGATCCAAGGGGACATTGCTTTGTGGATCCAGAACTGCCTTGCCCACAGAAGGCAAAGAGTGGTTGTAGATGGGTCATATTCTGCATGGAGGTTAGTGACCAGTAGTGTGCCTCAGGGATCTGTTCTGGGACCCTTACTCTTTGTGATTTTTATAAATGACCTGGATGAGGAAGTGGAGGGATGGGTTAGTAAGTTTGCTGATGACACAAAGGTTGGAGGTGTTGTGGATAGTGTGGAGGGCTGTCAGAGGTTACAGCAGGACATTGATAGGATGCAAATCTGGGCTGAGAAGTGGCGGATGGAGTTCAACCCAGATAAGTGTGAAAAGGTTCATTTTGGTAGGTCAAATATGATGGCAGAATATAGTATTAATGGTAAAACTCTTGGCAGTGTGGAGGATCAGAGGGATCTTGGGGTCTGAGTCCATAGGACGCTCAAAGCAACTGTGCAGGTTGACTCTGTGGTTAAGAAGGCATACAGTGTATTGGCCTTCATCAATCGTGGAATTGAGTTTAAGAGCCGAGAGGTAATGTTGCAGCTACATAGGACCCTGATTAGACCCCACTTGGAGTACTGTGCTCAGTTCTGGTCACCTCACTACAGGAAGGACATGGAAACCATAGAAAGGGTGCAGAGGAGATTTACAAGGATGTTGCCTGGATTGGGGAGCATGCCTTATGAGAATCGGTTGAGTGAACTCGGCCTTTTCTCCTTGGAGCAAAGGATGAGAAGTGACCTGATAGAGGTGTATAAGATGATGAGAGGCATTGATTGTGTGGATAGTCAGAGGCTTTTCCCCAGGGCTGAAATGGTTGCCACAAGAGGACACAGGTTTAAGGTGCTGGGGAGTAGGTACAGAGGAGATGTCAGGAGTAAGTTTTTTATACAGAGAGTGGTGAGTGCGTGGAATGGGCTGCTGGCAACAGTGGTGGAGGCGGATATGATAGGGTCTTTTAAGAGACTTTTGGGTAGGTACATGGATCTTAGAAAAATAGAGGGCTATGAGTAAGCCTAGTAATTTCTAAGGTAGGGACATGTTCAGCACAACTTTGTGGGCCGAAGGGCCTGTATTGTACTGTAGGTTTTTTATGTTTCTGTGTTTTTATGCATCCTGCCGCTCCGTTTGTCTATTAGCTCTATTGCACCTTTCTTTATGTTTAATGTTCTGCACTTACCTCGTCCAAAGTTCAGGTTTATATCTTTCAAACGTAGTTCTACTATTTGAATTAATTGCTTTAGCTTTACTGATAAAGGAGCATATAATTTCAAATCACCCAGTATAAAAGGTGTGTTAAAATATAGCTCATTTCATTGTTTCTGATTTGATATCCAGTTTTCGTACGATTCAGTAAATTAGAGCATGGACTTAAACCTGGACAGAACTATAGTGGGCTTAGAAAGTCACCTTGGAAAATGCATTGGTTTATTTTGATAATGGTGCTTGTTCTTTTTCTGGTTGTTAATAGATAGGGTGATCATAGTGTGCCTATGCTTCATAAGATGTTGAAGGAATTTTACATGTATTGACTGTTTTATATATATAGACACACACACACACACACACATATATATATAGAAACCATAGAAACTACAGCACAGAAACAGGCCCTTTGGCCCTTCTTGGCTGTGCTGAACCATTTTCTGCCTAGTCCCACCGACCTGCACACGGACCATATCCCTCCATACACCTCCCATCCATGTATCTGTCCAATTTATTCTTAAATGTTAAAAAAGAACCCGCATTTACCACCTCATCTGGCAGCTCATTCCATACTCCCACCACTCTCTGTGTGAAGAAGCCCCCCCTAATGTTCCCTTTAAACTTTTCCCCCCTCACCCTTAACCCATGTCCTCTGGTTTTTTTCTCCCCTTGCCTCAGTGGAAAAAGCCTGCTTGCATTCACTCTATCTATACCCATCATAATTTTATAAACCTCTATCAAATCTCCCCTCATTCTTCTACGCTCCAGGGAATAAAGTCCTAACCTATTCAACCTTTCTCTGTAACTGAGTTTCTCAAGTCCCGGCAACATCCTTGTAAACCTTCTCTGCACTCTTTCAACCTTATTTATATCCTTCCTGTAATTTGGTGACCAAAACTGAACACAATACTCCAGATTCGGCCTCACCAATGCCTTATACAACCTCATCATAACATTCCAGCTCTTATACTCAATACTTCAATTAATAAAAGCCAGTGTACCAAAAGCTCTCTTTACGACCCTATCTACCTGTGACGACACTTTTAGGGAATTTTGTATCTGTATTCCCAGATCCCTCTGTTCCACTGCACTCCTCAGTGCCTTACCATTAACCCTGTATGTTCTACCTTGGTTTGTCCTTCCAACGTGCAATACCTCACACTTGTCAGTATTAAACTCCATCTGCCATTTTTCAGCCCATTTTTCCAGCTGGTCCAAGTCCCTCTGCAGGCTCTGAAAACCTTCCTCACTGTCTCCTACACCTCCAATCTTTGTATCATCAGCAAACTTGCTGATCCAATTTACCACATTATCATCCAGATCATTGATATAGATGACAAATAACAATGGACCCAGCACTGATCCCTGTGGCACACCACTAGTTACAGGCCTCCACTCAGAGAAGCAATTCTCTACCACCACTCTCTGGCTTCTTCCATCGAGCCAATGTCTAATCCAATTTAGTACCTCTCCATGTATACCTAGTGACTGAATTTTCCTAACTAACCTCTCATGCGGGACCTTGTCAAGGCCTTACTGAAGTCCATGTAGACAATATCCATTGCCTTCCCTTCATCCACTTTCCTGGTAACCTCCTCGAAAAACTCCAACAGATTGGTCAAACATGACCTACCACGCACAAAGCCATGTTGACTCTCCCTAATAAGCCCCTGTCTATCCAAATGCTTGTAGATTCTGTCTCTTAGTACTCCCTCCAATAACTTACCTACTACTGACGTTAAACTCACCAGCCTATAATTTCCTGGATTACTTTTCAATCCTTTTTTAAACAACGGAACAACATGAGCCACTCTCCAATCCTCCGGCACTTCACCCGTAGACAGCGACATTTTAAATATTTCTGCCAGGGCCCCCGCAATTTCAACACTAGTCTCCTTCAAGGTCCGAGGGAACACTCTGTCAGGTCCCGGGGATTTATCCACTTTAATTTTCCTCAAGACAGCAAGTACCTCCTCCTTTTCAATCTGTACAGTTTCCATGGTCTCACTACTTGATTCCCTCAATTCCACAGATTTCATGCCAGCTTCCTTAGTAAATACAGATGCAAAAAACCTATTTAAGATCTCCCCCATTTCCTTTTGTTCCGCACAAAGCCAACCACTCTGATCTTCAAGAGGACCAATTTTATCCCTTACAATCGTTTTGCTCTTAATATACTTGTAAAAGCTCTTTGGATTATCCTTCACTTTGACTGCCAAGGCAACTTCATGTCTTCTTTTAGCCCTTCTGATTTCTTTCTTAAGTATTTTCTTGCACTTCACCTGATTTACCCCCTGTTTCCTATACATTTCATACAACTCCCTCTTCTTCTTTATCAGAGTTGCAATATCCCTTGAGAACCAAGGTTCCTTATTCGTATTCAATTTGCCTTTAATCCTGACAGGAACATACAAACTCTGCACTCTCAAAATTTCCCCTTTGAAGGCTTCCCACCTACCAATCACATCTTTGCCAGAGAACAACCTGTCCCAATCCACGCTTTTTAGATCCTTTCTCATTTCTTCAAATTTGGCCTTCTTCCAGTTCAGAACCTCAACCCTAGGACCAAATCTATCCTTGTCCATGATCAAATTGAAACTAATGGTGTTATGATCACTGGAACCAAAGTGCTCCCCTACACAGACTTCTGTCACTTGCCCTAATTCGTTTCCTAACAGGAGATCCAATATTGCATCCCCTCTAGTTGGTCCCTCTATATATTGATTTAGAAAACTTTTCTGAACACATTTTACAAACTCTAAACCATCTAGACCCCTAACAGTATGGGAGTCCCAATCAATATATGGAAAATTAAAATCCCCTACCACCACAACTTTATGTTTCCTGCAGTTGCCTGCTATCTCTCTGCAGATTTGCTCTTCCAGGTCTCGTTGACTATTGGGTGGTCTGTAATACAATCCCACTAATGTGGCCATACCTTTCCTGTTTCTCAGCTCCACCCATAAGGACACAGTAGACAAGCCCTCTAATCTGTCCTGCCTGAGCACTGCTGTAATATTTTCCCTAACCAGCAATGCCACTCCCCCACCTTTCATTCCTCTGCCTCGATCACATCTGAAACATTGGAACCCTGGAATATTAAGCTGCCAGTCCTGCCCCTCCTGTAGCCAAGTTTCACTAATTGCTACAACATCATAATTCCACGTGTCAATCCACGCCCTCAACTCATCCGCCTTCCCCGCAATACTCCTAGCATTGAAATATATACACCTCAGAAGATTTTTACCACCACTCACAACCTTTCTATCAGCGGATTTGCTTAAACTTTCAACATCATTTATTTTCACCCCAGCCACACTGTCAGCTCTGGCACTCTGGTTCCCATCCCCCTGCAAATCTAGTTTAAAGCCTCCCCAATAGCACTAACAAACCTCCCTGAAAGGATATTGGTCCCCCTGTGGTTCAAGTGTAACCCATCTCTCTTGTACAGGTCCCACTTGCCCCAGAAGAGGTCCCAATGATCCTGAAGTCTGAAACCCTGCCCCCTACACCAGTTCCTCAGCCACTTGTTCCTCCTCCAGAGCATCCTATTCCTACCCTCACTGGCACCTAGCACAGGTAGCAATATATATATATATATATATATATATATATATATATTTCAAACTTCTATTAACCATGAGTGTGGGGCAGGATCAAATGCCTTTCGGTAGTCAATAGAGCAACATGAAAGATTTCTGCTTTTCCACCAGGGTTGATTTAGAATTACAGAGTCTATTATCAGTTGTTCTTTACATCCTTTCATACCCTTATGGCATCTTTTCTGCTCTTCTGTAAGTATATCGTGGTTATCAAAGTGAGTGGTGATCAGTTGCGAGATACATTATCTTAGAATTTTATAGATCACTTGTAAACATGGCCAAACTATTATTATTATTTATTTTTTCTCAGTTCAAGCTGGGAAAACTTGAGGTATGGCATAGCCAAAGATGCTCACTTGTCAATTGCTAGGAACTTTTGGACTATTCCAGTGACGTTTAGTATTGTGGCTTTCTGGAGAGTTACTGTGTAGCCCTAATTGTTCCATGCTATTGTGTAGTGCCTTTGGGATGAGACCAGTTGTAGATATTACTATTGGGACAATGTATACTTTGTTCATGTTCCAAAGTCTTTCAATTTCCTCTTTTAATTCTGCATATTTAAGTTGTCTTTCACTTATTGATTATTGTATGTGTGTTTGGAATGGCTATATCTATTAAGTAAGTTGTTCTTGCTTGTTTATCCTACATTATTATATCCAGATTGTTATTATGGATTGTCCTATCTGTAATAACAGATCGGTCATAATATAATTTGTGGGACTCTTACTCCAAAACTGGATCAGGCTTGTATTTATAGTAAGGTGTGATTTCATTCATGAGTTTGTATTTTAAAGCAAGATTTTGGTGAATGATGTTTGCCACTTGATTGTACCTGTGTAAGTAATCAGATTGTGTTAAACTGCTACTGGATCCTGTAATGTGTTGGATTGTTTCTGATTTTGCTTGGCATTTTCTACATTTATCATCTTGATTTTCTTGGCCTTTTATTATGTATTTTTGATAATTTTTTGTGTGAACCACCTGGTCCTGTATTGCCACAAGGAATTCCTCTGTTTCTGGGAAGAGGTCTCCAACTCTGAGCCATGTGTTTGACGCTTCCTTGTCAACATAGAACATAGAACATAGAATAGTACAGCACAGTACAGGCCCTTCGGCCTGTAGTGTTGTGCCGACCCTTAAACCCTGCCTCCCATATAACCCTCACCTTAAATTCCCCCATATACCTGTCTAGTAGTCTCTTAAATTTCACAACATCTAGTCTGCTCAGATGGGGGGGTGGGGGATGCCTTCCACAGAGGCTCATGCTCTTCCATCGGTTAACTTTTTCTGTAGTGATAACTTCTTCATTTTTCATTATTATTTTTATTATTATTTTCACTTTTGTATTTGCACAATTTGTTTTTTACATATAGTTTGTTTGCTTGTATTGTTTTGTGCGTTCTTTTATTGATTCTATTATATTTCTTCGTATTTACTGTGAATGCCCACAAGGAATCACTGAATCGTGGCTGAAGGATGGTCGTAGTTGGGAGCTGAATGTCCAAGGTTACACGTTGTATCGGAGGGATGGGAAGGCAGGCAGAGAGGGAGGTATGGCTTTACTGGTAAAGAATGGCATCAAATCAGTAGAAAGATGTGACATATAGGATTGGAATGAGTTGAGTCGGTTGAGTTAAGAAACTGCAAGGGTAAAAGGACATTGATGGCAATTATACACAGGCCTCCGTACAATGACTGGGAGGTGGATCACAGATTACAATGGGAAATAGAAAAGGTAAGTCAAAAGGACAATGTTATGGTAGTCATGGGAGGTTTTAACACGCAGGTCGATTGGGAAGATCAGGTTGGTAATGGATCTCAAGAGAGTGAATTTGTTGAATGCCTAGGAGATAGCTTTTTAGAGCAGTTTGTCATTGAGCCTACTAGGAGATCAGCTATACTGGATTGGGTGTTATGTAATGAACCAGAGGCGATTTGGGAGTTTAAGGTAAAAGAACATTTAGGAACCAGTGATCACAATATGACTGTGTTCAACTTGAAATTTGATAGGGAGAAAATAAGGTCTGATGTAGCAGTATTTCAGTGGAGTAAAGGAAGTTACAATGGTGTGAGAGAGGAGTTGGCCAAAGTAAACTGGAAGGAGCTGCTGGCAGGGATGTCAGCAGAGCAGCAATGGCATGCATTTCTGGGAAAAAATGAAAAAGGTACAGGACATGTGTATTCCAAAAATGAAGAAATACTCAAATGGTAAAATAGTACAACCATAGCTGACAAGGAAAGTCAAAGATGTTGTAAAAACAGAAGTGAGGGCATACAACAAAACAAAAATTAGTGGGAAGATAGACGATTGGGAAGTTTTTAAAAACCTACAGACAGCAACTAAAAGAATCATTAGAAGGGGAAAAGATGAAATATGAAAGCAAGCTAGCAAATAATATGAAAGTGGATAGTAAAAGATGTTAAAAATAAAAGGGAAATGAGAGTGGATATAGGATCGCTAGAAAATGAGGCAGGAGAAATAATAATGGAGGGCAAGGAGATGGCTGATGAACTAACTGAGCATTTTGCATCAGTCTTCACTGTGGAAGACACTAGCAGTGTGCCAGATGTTGTAGTGTGTGAAGGAAGAGAAGTGGGTGCAGTTACTATTACAAGGGAGAAGATGCTCAAAAAGTTGAAAGACATAAGGGTACATATGTCACCTGGACTAGATGAACTGCATCCTAGGGTTCTGAAAGAAGTAGCATTAGAGATTGTGGTGGCATTAAAAATGATCTTTCAAAAATCACTGGACTCTGGCATGGTGCCAGAGGACTGGAAAATTGCAAACATTACTCCACTCTTTAAGAAAGGAGGAAGGCATCAGGAAGAAAATGATAAACCAGTTAGTCTGAATTCAGTGGTTGGGAAGATGTTGGAGACAATTGTTAAGGATGAGGTGATGGAGTATTTGGTGACACAAGACTAGATAGTACAAAGTCAGCATGGTTTCCTGCCTGATGAACCTGTTGGAATTCTTTGAAGAGATTACAAGTAGGATAGATAAAGGGGATGCAGTGGATGTTGTGTATTTGGACTTTCAGAAGGCCTTTGACAAGGACCCACACATGAGGCTGCTTACCAAGTTAAGAGCCCATGGTATTACAGGAAAGTTACTAAAATGGTTAGAGCATTGGCTGATTGGAAGAAGGCAGCGAGTGGGCATAAAAGGATGATGAATTTGTGGAATTTGTTGCCACATGAGCTGTGGAGGCCAGGTCATTGGGTGTATTTAAGGCAGAGATTGATAGGTTCTTGATTGGACATGGAATCAAAGGTTGCGGCGAAAAGGCCGGGAACTGGCCGGGACGGGGTTGAGGAGGAGATAGAAAAAAGGATCAGCCATGATTGAATGGCCGAGCAGACTCAATGGGCCAGATGGCCTAATTCTGCTCCTATGTCTTAAAGTCTTACGGAAAATGATTCTCATGGTTGTATATGATGACATATAAGTTCTAGGTCAAGGTTATTGTCATCTGACTGTATATATACAACCAAACAAAACAAAATTCCTCCAGACTACGGTGCATATATACTTTGATAATACGTTTACTTTTAATAGTCACCATCTACCTCCCATCTGCATCGTTCCAACTGAATTCAGCAGCTGCCTTAGGAGCAAGACTCCCTCAAGGCAAGGGATCCTGCTCTGCTGGCCAATTCGTGTTCTTAGGCCAGTGTTCTCCTGCAGACACAGAGGACTGCTAACGCTGGAACCTGCAGCAAGAAACAGGCTGCCAGAGGGACTCAGCAGGTCAGGCCGCATCGGTAGAGGCAGATGTATGCATTGGCATCTTGGGTTCAGACCCTGGTTCCTCCTGGATCCTGTCCTTAACCTTCTCCTATTTATGAGTGCATCTTCCCACTGGCGATGTGGGTCCTGTAATAGCATTATGCTAACTGCTACGAACCCCCCGGAACAATTCCCACCCTCCCCGTAAATCTGGGCTAACTGTGCGCTTAGATGGAACTGGACCTCTTGGCTTCGGGCACTAACTTAGATGAAATGATTTGAAAGTTCTCAGAGGCTTCCAACTTAAAACTTTCTCCAATTTCTCGCCACCTTCTCTTTTCTTGTTCCCTACTCTGGCTCCCCTCTCACCCCTTCTCTTCACCTGCCCATCACCTCCCTCTGTTCCCCTCCTCCTTCTGTTTCTCCCATGGTCCACTCTCCTCTCCTATCAGATTCCTTCTTCTTCAGCCCTTTACCTCTTCCACCAGTCCCCTCCCAGCTTCTCACTTCATCACCCCTTCCCCACCGACCGACCTTCCCCATCACCTGGTCGTATCCTCTCCCTCCCCCCACCTTCTTTTGCTGGCTTCTGCACCTACTTCCTTTGTAGTCCTGTTGAAGGGTCTTAGCCTGTTTAATCTTCTCCATAGATGCTGCCTGACCTGCTGAGTTCCTGCAGCACTTTGTGTGTGTTGCTCAAAGACTAATCCTGCCTGTTTCTGTGTCAGGAAGAAATAGTAGCTGCCCCACATAATGCAGACTCACATCTTCCCCAGCCACTTCCATTGTAGATATGGCTGTGAATCCCAGCTTCTCATTTCGTCTGTCTCACAACATTCAGGTGTTTACCTTCCTGTGTGAGCAGTTTGTCCCATCTGACTGTGCCAGGATTCACGTTCACACTTTGACAACACTTCATAATTTTGTATAACTCTGTCAAATCTCCTCTCAATCTGCTATGCTCCAAGGAATAAAGTCCTAACCTATTCAATCTTTACTTAGTACTCAGTTCCTCCAAACCCAGCAACATCCTTGTAACACACATAAAAGTTGCTGGTGAACGCAGCAGGCCGGGCAGCATCTCTAGGAAGAGGTGCAGTCGACGTTTCAGGCCGAGACCCTTTGTCAGGACTAACTCTTTCAACCTTATTTACATCTTTCCTGTGGGTAGGTGACCAAAACTACACACAATACTCCAATTTAGGCCTCACCAATGTTTTATACAACTTCAACATAACATCCCATTCCTGTATCAATACATTGATTTGTTAAGGCCAATGTGCCAAAAGCTTTCTTTACGACCCTACCTACCTGTGATGCCACTTTCAAAGAAATATGGACCTGTATTCCCAGATCCCTTTGTTCTACCACACTCCTCAGTGTCCTACCGTTCACCATGTAAGACCTACCCTGGTTGGTCCTACCACAGTGCAACACCTCGCAGTAGTCTGCAATAAATTCCATCTACCATTTTTCCAGCTGATCCAGATTCCACAGCAAATCATGATAGCCTT
Source organism: Mobula hypostoma (assembly GCF_963921235.1). Classification (NCBI taxonomy): domain Eukaryota; kingdom Metazoa; phylum Chordata; class Chondrichthyes; order Myliobatiformes; family Myliobatidae; genus Mobula; species Mobula hypostoma. Next base: position 1,573,322 of record NC_086105.1, read on the forward strand.
CCTCTCTGCAATCTGTTCCTCCTCACCATACCCTCAGTGCCTTCCTGCTCTCTCTGAACAACTAAGAAGACCATAAGACTTAGGAGCAGAATTATGTCCACTCCGCCATCCATCATAGCTGATTTAATATCCCTCTTAATCCCATTCTCCTGCCTTCTCCCCATCTCCTTATACACCTTGACTAATCAAGAACCTATCAATCTCTGCTTGTGGACTTGGCCTCCACAGCCACCTCTGGTAATGAATTCCACAGATTCACCACACTCTGGTTAAAGAAATTTCTTCTCATCTCTGTTCTAAGTGGACATCCCTCTAAGCTAATACCAGTCACTTTGCCTCGAGACTACCCCTCATTTCCTCTCATCTCCATTTTGTTTCCAGGTTACAGTGTCCCGACATGCATCAGGCTGAGTAACCTTGGCCAGTGTTGTGAAGAAATGCTTGGGGCCAGAAAGCAACCTGATGCCTATCTCTTCTACCCGCTACACAATGAGCACCTACATTTTCAAGCTGCCAATTATGCAAATTTTGTCAGTGGAATTGAGTTAATAAACAAATGTACTGTAGATTATTCAACCTGGTCTGTTCAGGGATGGATTTGAAGATTTGAGAAGAAATGACCTGTGATACCAAGTTTGGGGGTGTAGTGGACAGCGAGGAAGGCTATCAAATCTTGCAGTGGGATCTGGTCCAGCTGGAAAAATGGGCTGAGAAATGACGGATGGGATTTAGTGCAGACAAGTGCAAGTTGTTGTGCTTTGGTTGGACCAACCGAGGTAGGTCTTATACAGTGAACGGTAGAGCACTGAGGAGCATGGTAGAATAAAGGGATCTGGGAACAAAGGTCCATAGTTCTTTCAAAGTGGTGTCACAGGTAGATAAGGTTGTAAAGAAACCTTTTGGCACGTTGGCCTTCATAAATCAAAGTATTAAGTACAGGAGGTGGGATGTTATGTTGAAGTTGTATAAGACATTGGTGAGACCTAATTTGGAGTATTGTGTGCAGTTTTGGTCACCTCCCTACAGTAAAGATGTAAACAAGATTGAAAGAGTGCAGAGAAAATTTACAAGGTTGTTGTAGGGACTTGAGCATCTGAGTTATAGGAACAACTTGAATAGGTTAGGAATTTATTCTGTAAATGAGGGGAGATTTGATAGAGGTATACAAAATTATGAGCATTATAGATACAGTAAATGCAAACAGGCTTTTTCCACTGAAGTCTGGTGAGACTTGAAGATTAGAACTAGAGGTCGTAGGTTAAGGGTGAAAGGTGAAATGTTTAAGGGGAATGTGAGAGAGAACTTCTCACTCAGAGGTTGGTGAGAGTGTAGAACGAGCTGCCAGTGGAAGTGATGGATGCAGGTGTGATGGCAATATTTAAGAGAAGTTTGGATAGGTACATGGACGGTAGGGGTATGGAGAGTGCTGGTCCTGGTGCAGATCGATAGGATGAGGCACGATAATAACTCAGTACAAACAAGATGGACTGAAGGGCCTATATCTGCATAATATTGCCCTATCATTCTATGGCATTGGTGCCCAGAACTAAAGATATGGGTGAGTTTTACTGTGGTCAGGTCAGTAGATCCAGAGAACATCGAGTGGTCAACACTGTGTGCTTCTGCTCTCCATTGCAACTGAAGACAGGTGTCCTGCTAAATGAGGTGCTGAATGAGGATAGTGAAGATGAACTCTTGAGCTGAAGATCTGCCTCATTGTGGCCCTTGCACTTTATCATCTGCCTGCTCTGCACTTTCTGTGTAGCTTTTACACACTATCCTGCATTCTGTTATTGTTTCCTTTTGAGGTAGTATCTTTGTGCTACCAGCCGTGAAAGGAAAGACTGAACGATCAAGACCCAACCACTAACTCGACCTAGCCCAAGCAACTGCTTGGGGAAATTTCTTCAAAAGGCAGCATCTGTCATTAAGGACTCCTATCACGCAGGACATTTCCTCTTCTCACTGCTACCATCAGGGAGGAGGTACAGGAGCCTGAAGACTCATACTCAACCATTCAGGAACAGTTTCTTCCCCACCATCATCAGATTTCTGAACGGATATTGAACCCATGCACACTACCTCAATATATTTTTCCTCTCTTTTAGCATGACTTATTTAATTAATTTATATTTCTTATTGTAATTTATATATTTTTATTATTATGTATTGCAACATATTACTGCCACAAAACAAATTCCATGACATATGCCAGTGACATTAAACCTGTTCCTGGTCCTGAAACAGCAGTGTCCCAAACACTCAGCCCCCTCCTCCCGTCTGCTGGTCAAGCTGCTTACTGAGTCCGATTGAAGTGGCCAGGGCTGGACCATCTGTTCGGATGTCTGCCCAGGCCACCACAATCACCCTTCACACTCCACATCCGCTGACACGAAGAGCTCTTCAACACATCGAGGCCGAAACACTGCGTTCCAGTGATGTCAGCAAGTACAAAGGCTATGGTTGTTGGAAGGCTCTTTGACAGGAAGTTTCATTAGACAGGTCAGCTCGCGATGGGGGACTTTATAATGGCATTGATTGCATCCAAGTAATGGGAAAGATTACAGGGGTGTTTATAAAGAAATAACAGAGGTCAGAAATTCTTGGAGCAGCACGCAGTTAAATATCTATCTATCTATCTATCTCCCCCTCTCCCCCTCCCTCGGTCACTCTCTCTGTCTGTCTGTCTCTCTCTCTCTCTCTCTCTCTCTCTCTGCCTCCTCCCTCTCTCGCTCCCTCTCTCTCTTTCTCTCTCCCCTCTCTCCCCCTCTCCCTCTCCCCTCCCTCGGTCACTCTCCCTGTCTCTCTCTCTCTGACTCCTCCCTCTCTCTCTTTCTCTCTGTCTTTCTCTCTCCCCTCTCTCCCTCCCCTTTCTCTCTCCCTCTCTCCCTCCCCCTCTCTCTCTGTCTCTCTCTGTCACACACACACTCTCTCTCCTATTCCCCATAGCTGAAGTTCAAGTAAGAAGAATGAAGTCCCTCTCATTCAGATTTGTACGCCGGTCATTATGCAAAGTGTGAATGAGGGCTCTGTTTAAACAGCAAAACATTTGCCTTCAGAGTGCGTTGTTGGGTTCACAGACTCCGAGGCCGCTCTTATAGACGAAGAAAATAGCTCAGTTGGCTAATTCCTGATTTAACTGTTTCCCAGCTAATCCCGTCCACGTCAACCAGAACAATCCCGATGCCGGCAGCTAAATTCTTGCAGAAACTCACTGCACACACTCTTAATATGTCCAACATAGCCACGTGGTATCAGGCCAGCAGGGCTCAGTACACAGGCTGATATTAAGTTAAATAAATATTGATCACTTCGGAAGTCCCAGCAGCAAGCCAGCGAACCCCACCCCGCAGCCCAGCCCCATACCCTGCTGGGGCTTACAGGAGACTTTGGTTCATACGACACACACAAACTACTGGGGGAGCTCAGCAGGTCTGGCAACATCTATGAAGAGGAATACACATCGGGTCTTGGCCCAAAATGTCAACTGTTTATGCCCCTCCATAGATGCTGCCTGACCTGCTGAGTTCATCAGGCAGTTTGTGTGTGTTCCTGTGGATTTTTCAGCATCTGCAGAATATAGTGTGTTTATATAACCATATAACAATTACAGCACGGAAACAGGCGATCTTGGCCCTTCTAGTCCATGCCGAACTCCTACTCTCACCTAGTCCCACCGACCTGCACTCAGCCCATAACCCTCCATTCCTTTCCTGTCCATATAGCTGTCCAATTTAACTTTAAACGACAACATCGAACCTGCCTCAACCACTTCTGCTGGAAGCTCGTTCCACACAGCTACCACTCTCTGAGTAAAGAAGTTCCCCCTCATGTTACCCCTATTTGCCCCCTAACTCTCAATTCACGTCCTCTTGTTTGAATCTCCCCCACTCTCATTGGAAAAAGCCAATCCACGTTAACTCTATCTATCCCCCTCATAATTTTAAATACCTCTATCAAGTCCCCCCTCAAACTTATACATTCCAAAGAATAAAGACTCAACTTGTTCAACCTTTCTCTGTAACTTAGATGATGAAACCCAGGTAACATTCTCATAAATCTTCTCTGTACTCTCTCTAATTTGTTGACATCTTTCCTATAATTCAGTGACCAAAACTGTACACAATACTCCAAATTTGGCCTCACCAATGCCTTGTAGAATTTCAACATTACATCCCAACTCTTATACTCAATGCTCTGATTTATAAAGGCCAACATACCAAAAGCTTTCTTCACCACCCAATCCACATGAGATTCTACCTTCAGGGAACTATGCACCATTATTCCTAGATCCCTCTGTTCTACTGCATTCTTCAATGCCCTATCATTTACCATGTATGTCCTATTTTGATTAGTCCTACCAAAATGTAGCACTTCACATTTATCAGCATTAAACTCCATTTGTTGTCTTTCAGCCCACTCTTCTAACTGGCCTAAATCTCTCTGCAAGCTTTGAAAACCTACTTCATTATCCACAACTCCACCTATCTTAGTATTATCTGCATACTTACTCATCCAATTTACCACCCCATCATCCAGATCATTAATGTATATGACAAATAAAATTGGACCCAGTACAGATCCCTGAGGCACACCACTAGCCACCGGCTTCCAATCTGACAAACAGTTATCCACCACCACTCTCTGGCATCTCCCATCCAGCCACTGCTGAATCCATTTTACTACTACAATATTAATACCTAATGATTGAAACTTCCTAACCAACCTTCGTTGTGGGACCTTGTCAAAGGCCTTACTGAAGTCCATATAGACAACATCCACCGCTTTACCCTCATCAACTTTCCTAGTAACCTCTTCTAAAAATTCAATAAGATTTGTCAAACATGACATTCCACGCACAAATCCATGTTGACTGTTCCTAATCAGACCCTGTCTATCCAGATAATTATATATATCACCTCTAAGAATACTTTCCATCAATTTACCCACCACTGATGTCAAACTCACAGGCCGATAATTGCCAGGTTTACTCTTAGAACCCTTTTTAAACAATGGAACAACATGAGCAATACGCCAATCCTCTGGCACCATCCCCGTTTCTAATGACATTTGAAATATTTTTCTGTCAGAGCCCTTGCTACTTCCACACTAACTTCTCTCAAGGTCCTAGGGAATATCCTGTCAGGACCTGGAGACTTATCCACTTTTATATTCCTTAAAAGTGCCAGTACTTCCTCTTCTTTAATCATCATAGTTTCCATAACTTCTTATGGTGTGCAGTATAGTTCATCGGGCAGTTTGTATGTGTTCCTGTGGAGTTTTCAGCATCTGCAGAATATAGTGTGTTTATGGTGTTATGGTGTGCAGTATAGTGTTATGTCACAGAGAAAGTGCAGTCCCATCAGACAATAGGGCACAAGGCCATAAATGAGCTAGATTCCAGGGTCGAGACTCCATCTTATTCACTGTTTACTAGTCTGATTTCAATGCAATTATCAGATGTCCTTAACACTGTAAGTACATGCTTTCAGGCTTTTGTATCTTCTACCTGATGGGAGACAGAAAAAGAGAGTGTTTTGCAGTGGGAGGGGTTCTTGATGATATTATCTGCTCTCCCTCATTCTTAGCCCAAAATGACAACTTCATAGATGCTGCCCTGTTCCTGTGCCCCCATTGTGACATTTTGTGCCGACCCTGTCCCTGTGTTCCCATTGTGACAGTCTTCCCGGACCCTGTTCCTGTGCCCCCATTGTGACATTTTGTGCCGACCCTGTCCCTGTGTTCCCATTGTGACAGTCTGCCCGGACCCTGTTCCTGTGTTCCCATTGTGACAGTCTGCCCAGACCCTGTTCCTGTGTTTCCAGTGGGACAGTCTGCCCGGACCCTGTTCCTGTGCCCCCTTTGTGACAGTCTGCCCGGCCCTGTTCCTGTGCCCCCATTGTGACAGTCTGCCCGACCCTGTTCCTGTGTTCCCATTGTGACAGTCTGCCCGGACCCTGTTTCTGTGTTCCCATTGTGACAGTCTGCCCGGACCCTGTTCCTGTGCCCCCATTGTGATGGTCTGCCCAGACCCTGTTCCTGTGTTTCCAGTGTGACAGTCTGCCCGGACCCTGTTCCTGTGCCCCCATTGTGACAGTCTGCCCGGCCCTGTTCCTGTGCCTCCATTGTGACAGTCTGCCCGGACCCTGTTCCTGTGTTCCCATTGTGATGGTCTGCACCAGTCCAGTTCCAGTGCTCCCAGTGTGATAGTCTACACTGGCCTTGCCCCCTCGTGTTCTGCTTAAATATATCACATGACCTCTAGTTCTAGTTTCACGCAAGCTCAGTACCCTATCTGTACCTTTCAAAATGGAGTATACATCTGTTAAATCTCCTCTCATTCTCTTATGCTCATGAAACAAATCAAAGAAGTTCTGCTTGAATACTGTGTACATTTCTGGTCACCACACTATTAGAAGACTGGCAGAGGGTACAGAGGGGACTGGTATTGGTGAATTGATTATTGTTGTCACATGTACCGAGATACAGTGAAAAACTTGTCTTGCATGGTGTTCATACGGATCATCTCTGTAGTTGTTCAAATGGCCAACTAACTAATCTCTTCTGCCTACGTAATGTCCATATCCTTCCCTTTCCCTGAAATTCATCTGCCTATCTAAACATCTCTTAAATGTTCCTAATGTTTCTGGCTCTACACTACCACAGGCAACACATTCCACACCCCCAGCACTCTCTGTGTAAAGAACTTATCCCTCACAGCTCCTTTGAAATTACACCCCACCCCCCACCACCTTAAATGCATGCCCTCTGGTATTAGACATTTCAACCCTAGGAAAAAGATATTGCTTATCTACTCTATCTACGCCTCTCATGATTTTTATAAACCTCTATCAGATCTCCCGTCAACCTCCACCGCACCAGAGAAAGCCATAAGATTAGATAAAACGACCCAAGTTTGTCCAACGGTAGGAGCACACTCCACAAGATAGTTCAAAGAGTCACAGATTAAGTGTAGGGAGGGAGAGGAAGGCCGTGTAGGGACAGTGGGAAGGAACAGAGAAGGGATTCCAAATCGGGTGGAGAGCACTTCCAGGGAGCTAACACAGACACAATGGGCTAAATGGCCTCCGGGGGCTAGCCCAGGTATTTATGGGCTAAATGGCTTCCTTCTCTGCTTGATTAAGCAAAGGTGCCAATTACTGGAGAGATTCCCAACGATGGGAATGGAGATGTTGGAAGCTGGTTCTGTGTGAGTCCTTACCACAGGTACAAGAGGAAAGGCTGAGGTGTGTGAAACAGCTGGAGGAACATCTGGAGAGCAGGTGGTGAGTACATGGTGAAAGATTAGTGTCACTGGTAATGGAGAGACTGTGTAGACGGTTGATCAAACAGGAGATACAGCATTAGTGCAGAGAGATCTGGGAATACAGGTCCATGAATCCTTGAATGTGATGTCACAGGTAGAGAGGATCATAAAGAGAGTTTTTAGCACGTTTGACCTTAATAAATCAAAATATAGGAACATGCTGCCAGCAGATTCGATTTCAACATTGAAGAGAAAATTGGATAGAATAGTACAGCACATTACAGGCCCTTCGGCCTACAATGTTGTGCCAACCCTCAAACCCTGCCTCCCATATAACTCCCCACCTTAAATTCCTCCATATACCTGTATAGTAGTCTCTTAAACTTCACGAGTGTATCTGCCTCCACCAGTGACTCAGGCAGTGCATTCCACGCACCAACCACTCTCTGAGTAAAAAACCTTCCCCTAATATCCCCCTTGAACTTCCCACCCCTTACCTTCAAGCCATGTCCTCTTGTATTGAGCAGTGGTACCCTGGAGAAGAGGCGCTGGCTATCCACTCTATCTATTCCTCTTATTATCTTGTACACCTCTATCATGTCTCCTCTCATCCTCCCTCTCTCCAAAGAGTAAAGCCCTAACTCCCTTAATCTCTGATCATAATGCATACTTTCCAAACCAGGCAGCATCCTGGTAAATCTCCTCTGTACCCTTTCCAATGCTTCCACATCCTTCCTATAGTGAGGCGACCAGAACTGGACACAGTACTTCAAGTGGGGCCTAACCAGAGTTTTATAGAGCTGACAACAGGAATTCTGCAGATGCTGGAAATTCAAGCAACATACATCAAAGTTGCTGGTGAACGCAGCAGGCCAAGCAGCATCTATAGGAAGAGGTGCAGTCGACGTTTCAGGCCGAGACCCTTCGTCAGGACTAACTGAAGGAAGAGTGAGTAAGGGATTTGAAAGTTGGAGGGGGAGGGGGAGATCCAAAATGATAGGAGAAGACAGGAGGGGAGAGGGATAGAGCCGAGAGCTGGACAGATGATAGGCAAAAGGGGATACGAGAGGATCATGGGACAGGAGGTCCGGGAAGAAAGAAAAGGGGGGGGTCACCCAGAGGATGGGCAAGAGGTATATTCAGAGGGAGAAAAAGGAGAGTGAGAGAAAGAATGTGTGCATAAAAATGAGTAACAGACGGGGTACGAGGGGGAGGTGGGGCCTTAGCGGAAGTTAGAGAAGTCGATGTTCATGCCATCAGGTTGGAGGCTACCCAGACGGAATATAAGGTGTTGTTCCTCCAACCTGAGTGTGGCTTCATCTTTACAGTAGAGGAGGCCGTGGATAGACATGTCAGAATGGGAATGGGATGTGGAATTAAAATGTGTGGCCACTGGGAGATCCTGCTTTCTCTGGTGGACAGAGCGTAGATGTTCAGCAAAGCGGTCTCCCAGTCTGCGTCGGGTCTCACCAATATATAAAAGGCCACATCGGGAGCACCGGACGCAGAGCTGCATCATTACATCGCGACTCTCAAACTCTATCCGTCGACTTATGAAAGTTAACACCCCATAAACTTTCTTAACTACCCTATCCACCTGTGAGGCAACTTTCAGGGATCTGTGGACATGTACCCCCAGATCCCTAGGGTCCTCCACACTACCAAGTATCCTGCCATTTACTTTGTACTCTGTCTTGGAGTTTGTCCTTCCAAAGTGTACCACCTCACACTTCTCCGGGTTGAACTCCATCTGCCACTTCTCAGCCCACTTCTGCATCCTATCAATGTCTCTCTGCAATCTTCGACAATCCTCTACACTATCTACAACACCCACCCTTCTACCCCTACATCCAGGAGGTTAATAAAAATCACAAAAAGTAGAGGTCCCAGAACAGATCTTTGTGGGACACCAGTAGTTACAACCCTCCAATCTGAATGTACTCCCTCCACCATGACCCTCTGCCTTCTGCAGACAAGCCAATTCTGAATCCATCTGGCCAAACTTCCCTGAATCCCATGCCTTCTGACTTTCTGAATAAGCCTACCGTGTGGAACCTTGTCAAATGCCTTACTAAAATCCATCTAGATCACATCCACTGCACTACCCTCATCTATATGCCTGGTCACCACCTCAAAGAACTCTATCAGGCTTGTTAGACACGATCTGCCCTTCACAAAGCCATGCTGACTGTCCCTGATCAGACCATGATTCTCTAAATGCCCAGAGATCCTATCTCTAAGAATCTTTTCCAACAGCTTTGCCACCACAGATGTAAGGCTCACTGGTCTATAATTACCCGGACTATCCCTACTACCTTTTTTGAACAAGGGGATAACATTCGCCTCCCTCCAATCCTCCGGTATCATTCCCGTGGACAACGAGGACATAAGGATCCTAGCCAGAGGCTCAGCAATCTCTTCCCTCGCCCCATGGAGCAGCCTGGGGAATATTCCATCTGGCCCCGGGGACTTATCCATCCTAATGTATTTTAACAACTCCAACACGTCCTCTCCCTTAATATCAACATGCTCCAGAACATCAACCTCACTCATATTGTCCTCACCATCATCAAGTTCCCTCTCATTGGTGAATACCGAAGAGAAGTATTCATTGAGGACCTCGCTCACTTCCACAGCCTCCAGGCCATCTTCCCACATTTATCTTTAATCGGTCCTACCTTCACTCCTGTCATCCTTTTGTTCTTCACATAATTGAAGAATGCCTTGGGGTTTTCCTTTACCCTACTTGCCAAGGCCTTCTCATGCCCCCTTCTTGCTCTTCTCAGCCCCTTCTTAAGCTCCTTTCTTGCTTCCCTATATTCCTCAATAGACCCATCTGATCCTTTCTTCCTAAACCTCATGTACACTGCCTTCTTCCACCTGACTAGATTTTCCACCTCACTTGTCACCCATGGTTCCTTCACCCTACCATTCTTTATCTTCCTTACTGGGCCAATCAATATTAGGGAAGTTAAAGTCACCCATGATAACAACCTTGTTATTTTTGCACCGTTCCAGAATCTGCCTCCCAATCTGCTCCTCTGTATCTCTGCTGCTACCAGGGGGCCTAGAGAATACTCGAGTAACCGCTCCCTTCCTGTTCCTGACTTCCACCCATACTAACTCAAAAAGGGATCCTGCTACATTACCCACCCTTTCTGTAGCTGTAATAGTATCCCTGACCAGTAATGCCACCCCTCCTCCCCTTTCCCCCCCCCTATCCCTTTTAAAGCACTGAAATCCAGGAATACTGAGAATCCATTCCTGCCCTGGTGCCAGCCAAGTCTCTGTAATGGCCACTACATCGTAATTCCATATATGTATCCAAGCTCTCAGTTCATCACCTTTGTTCCTGATGCTTCTTGCATTGAGGGACACACACTTCAGGTACATGGATTGGGGGGGGGCGCGCGGTATGGAGGGCGATGGTCCAGGTGCAGGTCGAAGGGACTAGGCAGATTAATAGTTCAGCATGGGGTAGATGGACAGAAGGGTCTGTTTCTGTTTTGTAGTGCTGCCCGACTCTATCAGAGGACTTAGTGAGGGATTGATTACTTATGGTAGAATACAATCGATCATCGATGATCTATTAATAAATGTGATCATCAGTAATGAACTTTGTGTTTTGCTTAAATTTAATTTCTTGATAGATTCAATATTATATATCTTCATCAAAGAGCCAGACACGAAATCTTTGTTTGTTACAGCTTCAGGAACACATGCCGAGAATACTTGAGGAATGAGAGATGGCCAACATGCCAAGATGCAATTTAAGGCACCATTCTTCATTGTTAAACATCCTGGAAAATCAGCCCCAGAAAATAAAAGGTCCCTTTTCTATCTTATGCTTCTAAATCTAGAAACTCCACTATTATAGACTGGTGCGGAACAGCCAAACAGAAATAGTTCTTTCCACATATAAATTCTTATGAGCTGTGTATTCAAAAGAATGATTAATAATCAGTTTCACCACACTGTAGCATCCTGGAGTTTGAGCAATAAAGAGATATTGGGCAGTTCGTAGAGTCATAGAACAGTACAGCACAAAAACAGGTCCTTCAGCCCATCTAGTCTGTGACGAAACATTCATCTGTCTAGTTCCATTGACCTGCACACAGACCATAGCCCTCATTACCCCTACCATCCATGTACATCTCCAATTTTCCTACAATACTCCTTGCATTGAAATATACGCAGCTCAGAACATCACTCCCACCATGCCCAACCTTTTGATTCCTGATCTTCTATGTAGACTTAACAATATCTTTCTCCACAATCACTCCATTAATTGTTCTGGCATTCTGATTCCCATCCCCCTGCAACTCTTGTTTAAACTTTCACAGGGCAACACTAAAAACTTCCCGCTAGGATATTAGTCCTCCTTCAGTTCAAGTACAGATCCCACATTCCCTGGAAGAGAGCCTAATTATCCAAAAATTTGAAGCTCTCCCTCCTACACCAACCCATAGCCACATGTTAAATTGTATAATCTTCCTATTTCTGGCCTCGCTATCATGTGGAACGGGGAGCAATCTTGAGATTACAACCTGGAGGTCCTGCCCTTTAACTCCCTGAACTCACTTTACAGGACCTCGTCACTTGTCCTACCCATGTCATTGGTACCGACATTGACCACGACCTTAGGCTGCTCACCCTCCCACTTCAGAATGCTGTGGACTCAAAATGGGACATCCCTAAACCTCGAATCGGTGTGGGTTGTTTTCTCCGGAGTAGTGGAGGCTGAGAGGTTTATAGAATTACAAGAGACAAAGACAGGGTAGACAGGGTAGAGATAATAATAATGACAACTTATTTATGGAGGACTTTCATACGGCTGAAGTAGTTCAAAGTGCTTTACAATGGGATAAAGTGCAAACATGAAAATAAAAGACAAAAAGATGTTAGATGAAAGCAAGGTTAAATAAATAGGTTTTGAGCTGGTGTATAAATGTATCAACTGAGTGGGCATCCCTAAATGATCAAAAAGCCTCAAGACCTTGGCCTCAATGCCTCCCTGTGTAATTGGATCCTGGATTTTCTCATTTGCAGACCCCAGTCAGTTCAGATTGGCAACAACATCTCCATCAGCACAGGTGCACCACAATGCTGTGTGTTTGGCCCCCTGCTCTACCCGCTGTACAGTTATGACTATGAGACTGAGCACAGCTCCAGAGCTGGCCACACCTCTGCCATTGCTTGAATCAAAGGTGGTGATGAATCAGCATACAGGAAGGAGATTGAAAACCTGGCTGAGTGATGTTACAACAGTCTCTTACTCAATGTCGGCAAGACCAAGCAACTGATTATTGTCTTCAGGAGGGGGAAACTGGAGGTCCATGAGCCAGTTGTCATCGGAAGATCAGAGGCTGAGAGGGTCAGCAACTTTAAATTCCTCGGTGTTGTCATTTCAGAGGCTCTGCCCTGGGTCCAGCACGTAAATGCCACTAAGAAGAAAGCACATTAGTGCTTCTGCTTAAAAGTTTACGATGATTCGGCATGACAGACTTCATGCAGGGATACAGCATCCATCATCAAGGACCCCCACCAGTGAGGCCATGCTCTCTTCCTGCTGCTGCCATCAGGAAGGAGACACAGGAGCCTCAGGACCCACGCCACCAGGTTCAGGAACAGTTACTGCCCCTCAGCCAAAAGGCTGTCAAACAAAAAGAGGATAAATTCACTCAACTTCACTTGTCCAGTGATTGAACTGTTCCCACAACCAAAGGACTCACTTTTAAGGACTCTTCGTCTTACGGTCTCGGTATTTGCTTATTTATTATTATTATTTTCCTTTAGATTTGCAGAGTTTGGTGATTTTTTTCTCACATTGGTTGTTTGTCCTGTTGGATTGTTCATTGATTCTATTGTGTTTCTTGGATTACAGTATGCCCGCAAGCACATGAATCTCAGGATTTTATCTGATGACATATATGTACTTTGATAATAAAATTACTTTTAACTTTTGAACTTTGAACATAGTTTGAGGTATTGAATTCCATAGTTTAGGAGCATAGTTCAAAATAGCTGACCTGCCAAAGTCAAATACGACAGGGCACAGGTTAAGGTGAGAGGGGAGGTGGTTAAATTTATGGGAGAGTCAATTTTTTTTACGTAGGGTGGTGAGTGCCTGCAGTGGACTGCCGGGGGTGGGGATGGAGGCAGATACGATTGTGATGTCTGAGGCATCTAGAAATGAATAGGCAAGGAGTGCAGGCAGATAGGTGTTGAATTTGGCATCACGGTTGTCTCACCGGGGAAGTTGTTACAATAAGGCTGCTTTACTACAGTCAGTTACTGTCAAGAAATCTCATTATTGTTTGATGTGAGTATTTGCACCCAATCCAGTCAAAATTCAGCCAAATGTGATGAGACAGCACCGACCGTATCCCCAGTCTGTCCCTGGCTCCCCCTCACTATGTCTGTCCTCCTCCTTCTCTCAGTCTACACACCTGGGTGTTATGGTGGGGTGGCAGTTAGTGTAGTGCTATTATCAGTCACTAGCTTCAGTTCTCACTGCTGTCTGTAAGAGGATTGTATGTTCTCCACATGACCATATGGATTTCCTCCCACATTCTGAAAATGTACGGGTCAGGGTTAGTGAGTTATGGGCATGCTACGTTGGTGCCAGAAGCACGGTAACACTTGTGGGCTGCGTCCAGCACATCCTCAAACTGTGCTGGACATTGACACATTTCACTGGTTGTTTTGATGTTTCAGAATCAGAATCAGGTTTATTATCACCAGCATGTGTCGTGAAATTTGTCAACTTAGCAGCAGCAGTTCAATGCAATACATAATAATAAGAAAAAAATAATAAAATAATAATAATAAATGAGTAAATCAATTATAGTGTATGTATATTGAATAGATTAAAAATAGTGCAAAAACATAATAATATATATTGAAAAAGTGAGGTGGTGTTCACAGGTTCAATGTCCATTTAGGGATCGGACGGCAGAGGGGAAGAAGCTGTTCCTGAATCGCTGAGTGTGTGCCTTCAGGCTTCTGTACCTCCTACCTGATGGTAACAGTGTGAAAAGGGTATGCCTTGGGTGCTGGAGGTCCTAAATAATGGACCCTGCCTTTCTGAGACACTGCTCCCTGAAGATGTCCTGGGTACTTTGTAGGCCAGTACTCAAAATGAGCCAACTAAATTTACAACCCTCTGAAGCTTCTTTAGGTCCTGTGCAGTAGCCACCCCATACCAGACAGTGATGCAGCCCGTCAGAATGCTCTCCATGGTACATCTATAGAAGTTTTTGAGTGTTTTTGTTGACATACCAAATCTCTTCAAACTCCTAATGAAGTATAGTTGCTGTCTTGCCTTCTTTATAACTACATCGATATGTTGGGACCAGGTTAGATCCTCAGAGATCTTGACACCCAGGAACTTGAAATTGCTCACTCTCTCCACTTCTGATCCCTCTATGAGTATTGGTATGTGTTCCTTCGTCTTACCCTTCCTGAAGTCCACAATCAGCTCTTTCGTTTACTGATGCTGAGTGCAAGATTGTTGCTGCGACACCCCTCCACTAGTTGGCAAATCTAGCTTCTGTACACCCTCTCGTCACCACCTGAGATTCTACCAACAATGGTTGTATCATCAGGAAATTTATAGATGGGATTTGAGCTATGCCTAGCCACACGATCATGGGTATAGAGAGAGTAGAGCAGTGGGCTAAGCACACACCCCTGAGGTGCGCCAGTGCTGATCGTCAGCGCGGAGATGTTATCACCAATCTGCACAGACTGTGGTCTTCCGGTTAGGAAGTTGAGGATCCAATTGCAGAGGGAGGTACAGAGGCCCAGGTTCTGCAACTTCTCAATCAGGATTGTGGGAATGATGGTATTAAATGCTGAGCTGTAGTCGATGAACAGCATCCTGACATAGGTGTTTGTGTTTCCAGGTGGTCTAAGGCTGTGTGAAGAGCCATTGAGATTGCGTCTGCCGTTGACATATTGTGGTGATAGGCAAATTGCAGTGGGTTCAGGTCCTTGCTGAGGCAGGAGTTCAGTCTAGTCACGACCAACCTCTCAAAGCATTTCATCACTGTTGGTGTACATGTGACAAATAAAGCTAATCTTTATCTTCATTTTCCTTATCTCTTGATCATTTTCTGTCTCTCAGTCTTTCTATCTCTCTGTCTTTGCCTCCCAGAGTCTGTCTGTCTCTCTCTCTCTCTCCCTGTCTGTGTTTGTGTGTGAGTCTCTCTGTCTCTCCCCCATCTCTCTGTCTCTCTCTCTCTGTCTCTCTCTCCATCGCTGTCTCTCAGTCCGTCTCTGACTCTCTCCTTCTCTCTATTTTGCTCTTTCTCCCCTCTCTCTGCCTCTCTGTCATGTCTGTCTCTCTGCCTCATGCTCTCTTTCTCTCTCTCTATCTCCAGCCAACGTAAGGGACGTGGCTACAGGAGACTTTGCCCACATTGAGCACCAGGCCATGCAGAGCTCATATATTTCTTAAGTTCCAGCATTTGTGTTAAACCACGCAAAGCGGCTTTCTTCACACAGAACGTGCTGAGAGCACACGGAGGACCGGGCAGCATGTACAGAGTTACAGACCCTTGGTCATGAATCAGACCCTTCAGCCCATCAAGTCCATCCATTACTGTAAATGCCTGTGGGATTTGCATACTTGTCTAAACGGCCTCATTACATCACCCTATCATTTCTCATGGAAGGATCTTTGGTCTGAAACGTTAATCCCCTCTCCACAGACACTGCCCAGCTCTCTGAGAATTTCTAGTCTATTCTGTTTTATATCAGATTCCAGGGATTTTGCTCTCAGATTCACTTTCACCAAAACAGTCCTATGTCAGGGCACAGCTAAACGCCGACAGCGCTGACTGACCTGTGATGCAGTCCGGTGGTATGCGGAGTATGGCAGAGGTGAGGAGAGGCTGTCATGCGTGAGGGCTGGGTATTGGTTCTGGATGGGGAGTGCAGGCTGATTGCTGTAACTGCCATAATTGTAGCCTCCTGTGTACCTGGAAGAGAGAGGTTGCACATAGAGAGACGTTACAAAACAACACTGTTTATTAGAACATGTAACATTGCAGCACAGTACAGGTCCTTCAATCTGCCAAGCCCGGCTACGGAAAGAGGAGGGAGAGGCATGGGGCTAGCAACTGCACCCGGTACAAAACAAGAGCTACTGAAACGGCAACAAAAGCTCCAAACACCTCACCCCGGGAGGAGAAGGATCTTTGCCAGGAAACATATGAAGTCGTGTGGTGAAAGCAGAAGCCACAAGGACGACCAACCTTCTATCAGCCCAAGAGAGGGGACTCTGGCAAGCTGCTGTTGCCCCAGTAGGAGTGCTGGGCTTAAAGAGAAGTCAGGCCCTTTGGCCCACAATGTTGTACTGACCTTTTAACCTACTCTAAGATCAATCTTCCCTCCCACGTAGCCCTCCATCTTTCTATCATCCATATGCCTGTCTAAGTGTCTCTGACGTGTCCCGAATGTGTCTGCCTCTACCACTGCCTCTGGCAGCACAATCCATGTGCCCACTCTGTGTTAAAAAACCTACCTCCAACTTCACTCCCGCCCCCCCCATAATTTCCTCCAATCACCTTAAAATTATGGTCCCTCATATTAGCCACTTCTGCCCTGGGAAAACGCGTCTGGCTGTCCACTCGATCTATTATCCACTGTCCACTTCCGCCCTGGGAAAGCGTGTCTGGCTGTCCACTCGATCTATTATCTTGTACACCTCTATCAGGTGTAGCAGAATTAGGCCTTTCAGCCCATCAAGTCTGATCTGCCATTCCATCATGGCAGATTTATTAACCCTCTCAATCCTATTCTCCTGCCTTTTCCCCATAACTGTTGATGCCCTGTCCAACCCACATCCTATCGACCTCCACTTTAATACACCCTATTGCTTGACCTCCACAGCTGTCTGTGGCAATGAATTCCACAGATTCACAATCTTCTGGCCAAAGAAATTCCTCTTCATCTCTGTTCTAAATGGATGCCCCTCAATTCTGAATCTGTGCCCTCTGGTCCTAGACTCCTCCACTATAGGAAACATCCTCTCTATATCCACTCTGACTAGGCCTTTCAGTATTCAATAGTTTTCAATGAGATCCCCCTCATTCTTCCGAACTCCAGCGAGTACAAGCCCAGAGCCATCAAATGCTCCTCATACGTTAGCCTTTTCATTTCTGGGATCACTCGTGAACCCCCTTTAGACCCTCTCCAATTCCAGCACATCCTTCCTTACACATGGGGCCCTCAACTGCTCACAATTCTCTAAGGGTGGTTTGACCAACGTCTACCAACTGAATAACTTTTTTGCGTCAGTCTTCACTGTGGAAAACACTAACGGTATGGTGAAAGTCCAGGTGTCAGGGATCATGAAGTGTGTGAAGTTACCATAACGAGAGAGAAGGTTCTTGGGAAAATGAAAGGTCTAAAGGTAGCTAGGTCACCTGAACCAGATGGTGTACACCCCAGGGTTTTGAAAGAGGTGGAGGAAGACATTGTGGAAGCATTAGCAATGATGTTTCAAGAATCACTAGATTCTGGAAGGATTGCGGAAGACTATTAAATTGCAAATGTCATTTCACTCTTCAAGAAGGAGAGAGGCAGAAGAAAGGAATCTATAGGCCAGTTACTCTGACCTCAGTTGGAGACACATGATAAAGTAAGCCATAGTCAGCAAGGTTTCCTGAAGGGAAAATCTTGCCTGACAAATCTGTTGGAATTCTTTAAAGAAACAACAAGTAGAATAGACAAAAGAGAATTAGTTGATGCCGTGTATTTGGATTTTCAGAAGGCCTTTGACAAGGTGCCACACATGAGACTGCTTAACAAGCTATGAGCCTGTGGCATTACAGAAAGATTCAAGCATCAATAAAGCAGCGGCTGATTGGCAGGAGGCAAAGAGCGGGAATAAAGGGAGCTTTTTCTGATTGGCTGCCGGTGATTAGTGATGTTCCACAGGGGGTCTGTGTTGGGATCGATTCTTTTTATGTTATATGTCAATGATTCGGATGATGGAATTGATGGCTTTGTTGCAAAGTTTGCAGATGATATGAAGATAGGTGGAGGGGCAGATAGTTTTAAGGAAGTAGAGAGGCTACAGAAGGACAGACAGATTAGGAGAATGGGCAAAGAAATGGCAGATGGAATACAATACCTGGAAGTGTATGGTCATGCACTTTTGTACAAGAAAATCGGAGGTGCAAAGGGGCCAGTTTACGAATTAGGGGTAGGCCATTTAGAACGGAGTTGAGGAAAAACTTTTTCATCCAGAGAGTGGTGGATATATGGAATGCTCTGCCCCAGAAGGCTGTGGAGGCCAAGTCTCTGGATGCTTTCAAAAAAGAGATGGATAGAGCTCTTAAAGATAGCGGAATCAAAGGTTATGGGGAGAAGGCAGGAACTGGATACTGATTGTGGATGATCAGCCATGATCACAGTGAATGGCGGTGCTGGCTCGAAGGGCCGAATGGCCTACTCCTGCACCTATTGTCTATTGTCAAAGGGACGTGGGAGTCCTTGTGCAAGATTCCCTAAAGGTTCATTTGCGGGTTGAATCTGTGGTAAGGAAGGCAAATGCAATGTTAGTATTCATTTGAAGAGGACTAGAATATAAAAGGAAGGATGTAACGCTGAGGCTTTATAAGGCATTAGTGAGGCTTCACTTGGAGTATTGTGAACAATTTTGGGCCACACGTAAGAAAAGATGTGCTGCCATTGGAGAGGGTCCAGTAGTGATTAACAATGGTCCTGGGAAAGAACTGGTTAACATATGAGGAGCGTTTGATATCTCTAGGCTCGTATTTGCTATAGTTTAGAAGAATGAGGGAAGAATCTCATTGAAACCTTTCGAATATTGAAAGGTTTAGACAGAGTGGATGTGGGGAGGATTCTTTCTATAGTGGGGGAGTGCAGATCGGAGGGCACAGCCTCAGGATAAAAGGATGTCTGTTTAGAACAGAGATGAAGAGGAATTTCTTTAACCAGAGGGTGGTGAAACTGTGGAATTCATTGCCACAGGTATTTTTACCTGTGGGTGTTTTGGGATATTTTTAAAGTTGAGGTTCATAGGTTCTAGATAGAGGTGTGAAAGGTCAAAGCGAGAATGGGTTTGAGCGGGATAATAGATTATCCACACTGGAAAGGGGGAGCAGGCTCGATGGGCTGAATTGCCTAATTCTGCTCCTATGTCTTTTGACCTTGTGATCTATATAGGAAGAGGCTGACAGACATATTCCCTCTGTCAGCTCACAAGGTCAAACACTCCCACTGCACCTGCTCCACACACTGAAACACCTGTGCACCAGCACCAGCATTAGGCACTAAGTACAGGTACACCTGCAGAGAGCGTGCGCACAGGTACACCTGCAGAGAGCGTGCGCATAGATACACCTGCAGAGAGCGTGTGCACAGGTACACCTGCAGAGAGTGTGCACACAGGTACACCTGCAGAGAGTGTGCGCACAGGTGCAGATGGCACATACTTATGTGGGGCCTATCAGCGGTGGAAACTGAGCTCGATGAACTAAATAAAAGTACAGGAGGGTTAAGCGGAACGGCCATTGTCGGGAGTAGGCCAGTGGCGAGAGTAGAAGCGACAGGCTTTTGCTCATCCAGGTTTCAGTGAAAGCGGTCTTCGGCGAGGTAAGTGGGTAGGTGGGCTTCATTTTTGGATTTTCTTTGCATTTTTTTGAGGAATAGAGAGCATGTTGGTATGGTTAGTGTTTTGCTCTGGGTGTCAGATATGGAATCCTGGGAATCTTCGAGTCTCCCAGATGGCCACATCTGCGCCAGGTGTACGAGATGCAGCTCCTGAGAAAGCGTGTTAGGGATCTGGAGCTGTGGCTCGATGACCTACAGCTTATTAGGGAAAGTGAGCAGGAGACAGAGAGGAGATACAGGGAGATAGTCATCCGGAGGCTGCAGGAGTTGAACAAGTGGGTGACGGTCAGGGAGGCAAGCGAAAGAGCTCAGATAGTACAGAGCACCCCTGTGGCCATCCCCATCAGTAATCGTTATCTTGTTTTAGATGCTGTTGAGGGGGATGACCTGACAGAGGATGACCACTGCGATCGGGTCTCTGGCACTGAGTCTGGTTCCATGGTGCAGAAGGGAGAGAAGAAGATGAGGAATGCTGTAGTCATTGGGGATTCCATATTGAAGGGAAAAGACAGGAGGTTCTGTCAGCCTGATAGAGATACCCGCATGGTGTGTTGCCTCCCAGGTGCCAGGGTACGGGATGTCTCAGATCGGGTGCAGAATATTCTGAAGGGAGAGAATGGACAGCGAAAAGTCTTGGTACATGTTGGTACCAATGACGTAGGTAGAAAAAGGGAGGAGGTCCTGAAGGGAGAATTCAGGGAGTTGGATAGGAAGCTGAAAAGCAGGACCTCCAAGGTAGTAATCGCAGAATTGCTGCCTGTGCCACGTGTGAACGAGTGCAAGAATAACATAATCAGGTATATTAATGCATGGCTGAGAGACTGATGTAGCGGGCAGGGCTTCAGTTTCCTGGATCTTCTGGGGGAGTACAACCTGTACAAAAAGGATGGGTTACACCTGAACCCAAAGGGGTCCAATATCCTAGCAGGCAGGTTTAATAGAGCTGTTCGGGAGGGTTTAAAGTAATTTGGCAAGGGAATGGGAACTGGAGTACTAGGGTTGAGGAAGGGGAAAACAGAAATAAATTAAAGATAGCGTGCAACAGAGATTATAGAAAGAACAGGCAAGAGATGAGGCTTAATTACAGCCAGTGGCATGAGTTACAGGGCAATAGAGGTGTGGTGCAGTTAAAACAGAAAGCAACAAATACTGGACTGAAATTGTTGTATTTGAATGCACGCAGCATAAGGAATAAAATGGATGTTCTTCAAATTCAACTACAGATTGGCAAATATGACATTGTGGCCACCTCTGAAACTTGGCTAAAGGATGGCTGCTATTGGGAGCTGAACATCCAAGGATATACGGTGCATCAGAAAAATAGGTTAGTAGGCAGAGGGGGTGGTGTGGCACTGTGTATAAGAAATAATATTAAATCATTAGAAAAGGATGACATAAGATTGGAAGGTGTAGAGTCTCTAGGGGTTGAGTTAAGAAATGGCAAGGGTAAAAGGACCCTAATGGCAGTTGTAAACAGGCCTCCAAACAGCAGCCAGGATGTGGATTAAAAATTACAGCAGGAGATAGAAAAGGCATGTCAGAAAGGCAAAGTGATGATAATCGTTGGGGATTTTAACATGAAAGTGGATTGGGAAAACCAGGCCAGTACTGGACCTCAAGAGAGAGAATTTGTAGAATGTCTAAGGGATGGCTTTTCAGAACAGCTTGTTGTTGAGCCCACTAGGGGATCGGCCGTGCTGGATTGTCCAATGATCCGGAGGTGATAAGAGAGCTCTAAGGCTAAGGAACCCTTAGGGAACAGTGATCACAATATGATCAAGTTTACTTTGAAGTTTGAGAGGGAAAAAGTAAAATCCAATGTGTTGGTATTTCAGTGGAATAAGGGAAATTACAATGGCATGAGAGGGGAACTGGCCGAAGTTGACTAGAAAGAGACGCTAGCAGGAAGGACAGCAGAGCAGCATTGGCTGGAGTTTCTGTGAAAAATGAGGGAAGTGCAATACAGATATTCCAAATAAGAAGAAATTTTCAAATGCAAGAAGGACACTACAGTGGCTGACAAGTGAAGTCAGAGCCAAAGTAAAAGCAAAAGAAAGGGCATACAAGGAGGCTAGAGCTAGTGGGAAGATAGAGGATTGGGAAGCTTTTAAAACCTTGCGGAAGGAAACTAAGAAGATTATTAGGAAGGAAAAGATGAATTATGGAAAGAAGCTGGCAACTAATATCAAAGAAGATACTTAAAGCTTTTTCAAGCATATAAAGGGTAAAAGAGAGTCGAGGGTAGATATAGGACCAATACAAAATTATGCTGGAGATATTGTAATGAGTGATGCAGAGATGGCAGAGGAACTGAATGCATATTTTTTTATCAGTCTTCACAGTGGAAGATGTCTGCAGTATACTGGACATTCAAGAGTGTCAGGGAAGTTTAGTTTGTACAGTGAAAATTTTGACTGAGAAGGTGCTCAGGAAGCTTAATGGTCTGAGGGTGGATAAACCTCCTGGACCCGATGGAATGCACCCTCGGGTTCTGAAGGAAGTAGCTGGAGAGTTTGCAGAGGCATTAACAATGATCTTTCAAGAATTGATAGATCCTGGCATTGTACCAGATGAATGGAAAATTGCAAATGTTACTCCACTATTTAAGAAGGGTGGGAGGCAGCAGAAAGGAAACTATAGACCTGTTAGTGATAAAAATGAATGACCACCTTGGGTTGATTTGTGATTGAAAGCTGTGAAACAATTTTACTTAACTTCATTATTAAGAGCTTCTTTACCTGTACAACTAGGCAAAATTTCTAATCTAAATTTGTGTCCTATGATTAAGCAGTCATTATGAATTTGGTACCAGTTTCATAATTTATTTAATCTCAAAAAATTTAACCTTCTTAGTTTAATTTATTGAAATTATTTATTTAAACCTTCACTTACTGATCCTACCTTTTTTCTTTGGAGGAATAAAGGAGTCTATTCCTTTATGGATCTGTTCCAAGAAGGCCGATTGATGTCTTTTGAGAAATTAGTAACTAAATACTCTCTCTCATATTCACATTTCTTGCAATATCTTCAGGTCAGACATTTCTTACAAGAATATTTAAGTAATTTTCCATATATACAAGATTCTGACCTGTTAGACATTATTTTAAAAATGAATCCTTTAGTGAAAGGTTTTATTAGGAAAATTTATAATTTACTATTACAACAGTACAATTATCCTTTACTTAAGATTAAGCAAGATTGGGAAAGAGAGCTTAACATGACCTTTATAACAGAGGATTGGTTGCGAATTTTGAAGTTGGTTAACTCCTCGTTGATTTGTGCCAGTCACTCTTTAATTTAATTTAAAATTGTGCATCGTTACAATTTGACAAAGGAGAGACTGTCTAAAATATTTCCTAATGTTGATAGTCATTGTGATAGATGTAAAACTGAGACAGCTACATTGACACACATGCTTTGGTCGTGTTCTGTATTGAAACAGTTTTGGAAATCTATTTTCTCTACAATTTCTAAAGCTTTAAAAATTAATTTACAACCTAATAAACTGACAGTTTTGTTCAGCATTATCCCTCAATATATTCATGGTATTTCTATATCAGACCAACATGTAATTGCATTTGTTATTATTAGCCAGAAGGGCTATTTTATTGAAATGGAAAGATGCCTCTGCTCCCACTTTGATACAATGGTTCTCTCAGGTGATGTTATGTCTTAGTTTGGAGAAAATCAGAAGTCAAACTTTTGATCCTCGATTTGACTTTGAAAAAAGGTGGGGTTCTTTTGCCCACTACTATCATCTGATTTGAGTTAATTAAGATGGTCCCCTTCTGATTCTTGTTTAAATGGATTTGAGTTGGCGGATTGCTGTTTTTTCTTTTATGGAAGCTTGTATGACGTATAGCTCTGGGGTTGTGCTCCCAATGGGTTTTTTTTTTCCTTTTTATTTCTGTTAGTAGGGGTTTTATTGTTTTAGTTAGTAGGGGCTCTTTTTTCCTCCTTTCTTTTTTCCAAAAAAATAGTTTTAACATTTTATTTTTTCTTATTATTATTGATATATTGTTTTGTTTAGCTTTGTTAATCAGTTATTTGATAATTTAATTCTTCTTGTACATATTGACATGTTGACTTGATTACTTTAATGTATTTTTGTTGATTTTCAATAATAATAAAAAAGATTTTAAATGAAAAATGAAAATTTTGACTGAGTAGGTGCTCAGGAAGCTTAATGGTCTGAGGGTGGATAAATCTCCTGGACCTGATGGAGTGCACCCTTGAGTTCTGAAGGAAATAGCTGGAGAGATTGTGGAGGCATTAACAATGATCTTTCAAGAATCGATAGATTCTGGCATTGTACCGGATGACTGGAAAATTGCAAATGTTACTTCGCTATTTAAGGAGGATGGGAGGCAGCAGAAAGGAAACCATAGACTCGTTAGCCTGACATCAGTGGTTGGGAAGTTGTTGGAATCGATTGTTAGGGATGAGATTACGACGTACCTGGAGGCACATGACAAGATGGGCCAAAGCCAGCATGGTTTCCTCAAAGGAAAATCCTGCCTGACAAACCTACTGCAATTCTTTGAGGAAATTACAAGGAGGGTAGACAAAGGAGATGCAGTAGACGTGTGATTTTCAGAAGGCCTTTGACAAGGTGCTGCACATGAGACTACTTAGCAAGATAAGAGCCCATGGAATTATAGGGAAGTTACTAGCATGGGTGGAGCATTGGCTGATCAGCAGAAAACAGAGAGTGGGAATACAGGGATCTTATTCTGGCTGGCTGCCGGTTACTGGTGGAGTTCCACAGGGTTCGGTGTTGGGACTGCTGCTTTTTATTAATGGATTTGTGGCTAAATTTGCCGGTGATACAAAGATAGGTGGAGGAGTGGATAATGTGAAGGAAACAGAGAGCCTGCAGAGAGACTTAGATAGTTTGGGGGAGTGGAATGGGCAAAGATGTGGCAAATGAAATACAATGTTGGAAAGTGTATGTTCATGCACTTTGGTGGAAGAAATAAATGGGCAGACTATTATTTAGATGGGGAGAGAATTCAAAATGCAGAGATGCAAAGGGACTTGGGAGTCCTTGTCCAAGATACCCTAAAGGTTAACCTCCAGGTTGAGTCGGTGGTGAAGAAGGCGAATGCAATGTTGGCATTCATTTCTAGAGGTATAGAATATAAGAGCAGGGATGTGATGTTGAGGCTCTGTAAGGCACTCGTGAGACCACACTTGATGTATTGTGTGCAGTTTTGGGCTCCTTATTTTAGAAAGGATATACTGACATTGGCGAGGGTTCAGAGAAGATTCACGAGAATGATTCCAGGAATGAAAGTGTTACTGTATGAGGAATGTCTGGCAGCTCTTGGGCTGTATTCCCTGGAGTTCAGGAGAATGAGGGGGGATCTCAGAAACATTTCAATTGTTAAAAGGTCTGAACAGATTAGATATAGCAAAGTTATTTCCCATGTTAGGGGAGTCTAGGACAAGAGGGCACGACTTCAGGATAGAAAGACAGCCAAAGAACTGAGATGCGGAGAAATTACTTTAGTCAGTGGGTGGTAAATCTGTGGAATTTGTTGCCACGAGCAGCTGTGGAGGCCAAGTCATTGGGTGTATTTTAGGCAGAGATAGCCAGGATCTTGATTAGCCAGGGCATCAGAGGGTATGGGGTGAAAGTAGGGGAGTGGGGATGACTGGAAGAATTGGATCAACCCATGATTGAATGGCAGAGCAGACTCGGTGGGCCGAATGGCCTACTTCTGCTCCTATATCTTATGGTCTTATAGGTACACAAGTATTTTGGCAGAGGAGACCTACACAGATGTGACAAGATTAGAGCAGTACACAGGTGTGTGGACAGAGGGGAGGAGACGTACACAGGTGTGCTGTCCTATGTACAGGAAATCCAGACTCATTTGACAAGATCCCATGAAAAGTTTATTGCAAATAATAGAAGTGTACTGGGTTGAGGAAATATATCGGAGAAATAGTTTGCTGCTTGGAAAAAAGAGTGAAAAGGGTTATTCTCGCCCGCAGAGGAAGCAGGCAGGTGGAGAGGTGTACAGGTGTGTCATTCAGGAATCAGAATCAGAATCTGGTTTATTTTGACTGACAAAGGTGGTGAAATTTGTTGCTGTATGGCAGCAGTACAGTGCAAGACATAAAAATTACTAGAAGTTACAATAATTATATAAATGAACAAAGAGATAAATAAGTAAACGCATGCAAAAACAAACAAACAAAGGAATAGCATGAAAGAGGAAGATGACAGAGGGGAAGAAACTATTCCTAAAACAATGAGTGCATGCTTCTGCCTCCTGTACCTCCTCCCTGATGGGGTGAACAGGAATATCAGTCAGGGAGGTGCACAGGTGTGTTTGTAGTGTAAGCAGGTACACAGGTGTGCCAGTAGATGGAGCAGGTGAATAGGTATATCAGTAGAAGAAGTTGCAGAGTTGTGTCAGTAGAGAGAGGATGTACACAGAGGTGTCAGTATGGGAGGCACACAGGTGTATCAGTAGGGAGCAAGTAAACAGGTACGTCAATTAGGGCAGTGCATAGATGTGTCTGTAGCAGAGATGCACAGGTGTGTTGGTAGTGGAACAGGTGTTCAGGTGTGTCAGTAAGTGACAGTACACAGGTTTGTTCATAGCAAGCAAGTTCAGGTTCAAGTTCACCAAATTGTCATTCAACCATACACATGCATGCAGTCAAACAACATCACGTTCCTCTGGGTTCAGGGTGCAATGCACAGTCACACACAGCACATACAACACAGACAATTACAACACCAGAAAAGCAAACAGTTACAAAAAATAGCCCAAATCCCGGAGCGTCATGGCCGGCTGATTATTGGTGCGTGGGATGTTACCCCGGAGCCGTATATGGTGCAATAGATGTGTCAGTAGATGGGGCAGGGCAGGTAAACAGGTGTGTCAGTAAGTGAGGATGCACAGGTGTGTTGGTAGAAGGCCAGTGCACAGGTATATCAGTATATGGAGCGAATGCACAGGTGTATGAGTAGGGAAGGTACACAGGTATGTTAGTAGGAAGCAGGTCCACTGGTGTGTTAATAGGAAGCAGCTGCACAGGTGCATCAGTAAGGAAGGTGAGCAGGTGTGTCAATAGGGAATACTTGCCAGTCAGTTGCTGTGGTATGTAGTTATGGTAGTTATGTTACACAAAACTTCAGATCATTCTTGAAGACTGTTTAAATTCTAACGTGGAATGTTAAGGAAATCCGTTAGCGGGAAGTCAGTGACCGTTCGTATTGTGATATGACTCACCCGTGCTGCTCTCTGTGCGTGTACCCTGGCATCCTGTGCGTTGTGGATGCGGGAGCCACGTGGTTACTCCTCATGCAGGGCAGCGGCTGTGTGTTGTCGGGAGAAGCCGCTCCGGTGGTGACGGTGTACGTCAGGGACCATGTGTAGGACTGCACCGCTCCTGGCAAGGCACAGAACCAGCAACACGCACTCGAGTTATTCTGTGTGCAGCAGAGAGTACCCATCACCGCGAACTGCACCCCAGCAGGCAGGAAGCCTCTACATGGGCCAAGTGGCCGAATTCTGCTCCTGTCTAATGATATTTTGCTACTGCTATTTGCATTGTTCACACAAGTAAATCATTTATAAGATAAGTGTGTAAAGAGCAGCATTTTAATGGGAAGATGTTTTTCACAACATCTCATGCCTCTGAATATCAGATGATGAGGGTCGAGCTGTTTCAGGGAATGCCTCCCCACATCACAATGCCCGAGACAGGAGTGACACATGTGACATGACAGATAGACCAATTCCAAGCTCAGACACTCCCAGACAGAGGGAGGAGCAGGGGAAGGAGCTTGTAGACAAGGGGGATTACGGTTGATGCCAGGAGTAGTCTGTGTACAGGAAGATCCCACAAGCTGTGATGGGCGGTGAATCTCAGCTGGACCACCGAGATGATCTCCAACTGAGGGTACCCTCACTCCATGGCTCGGAGAAGTGAATATCTGGAGTAGAACGAGTGGTGGACAGAGGCAGAGGGAACTCACTCTGTGTGGAGCAGGCCCATTCCTATGGACAGGGCAGGGGCAGGGGGTCAGCTGTGATGGAATGGGCCCAATGGGCCGAGTGGCATGCTGATGCTTCTGCTGTTCCTGATACCCTTCCAGCTGAGGCTCTGATCTGACTGACCCCACTGCCCTACCCTGGGGTGCTCTGTACTCTCCACTGTAATGTCCCCCCCCTCCGTTATTGTTCCGACCTTCCCCACCAAACCACACTGTTCAGCCACCTCTGCTCAGGGCTCGGCTGTCACAACCGCGGAGCCCGGGCCCTCTCACAGGTGAGCAGCTGAAAAAGTCAACACTCTCATACGTGAGAGTGCACACACTCTAGGCAATTAGAGTTTCTTTGTAAACAACAGGAATTCTGCAGATGCTGGAAATTCAAGCAACACACATCAAAGTCGCTGGTGAACGCAGCAGGCCAAGCAGCATCTACAGGAAGAGGCACAGTCGACGTTTCAGGCCGAGACCCTTCGTCAGGACTAACTGAAGGAAGAGTGAGTAAGGGATTTGAAAGCTGGAGGGGGAGGGGGAGATGCAAAATGATAGGAGAAGACAGGAGGGGGAGGGATAGAGCCGAGAGCTGGACAGGTGATAGGCAAAAGGGGATACGAGAGGATCATGGGACAGGAGGTCCGGGAAGAAAGAAAAGGGGGGGGGGTGACCCAGAGGATGGGCAAGAGGTATATTCAGAGGGACAGAGGGAGAAAAAGGAGAGTGAGAGAAAGAATGTGTGCATAAAAATGAGTAACAGATGGGGTACGAGGGGGAGGTGGGGCCTTAGCGGAAGTTAGAGAAGTCAATGTTCATGCCATCAGGTTGGAGGCTACCCAGACGGAATATAAGGTGTTGTTCCTCCAACCTGAGTGTGGCTTCATCTTTACAGTAGAGGAGTTGTGGAACAATCTATGTTCCGTGCCTATTCTGGTATCTGTCCCCCACTTTTCCTTCGCTACATCGACGACTGCATTGGCGCTGCTTCCTGCACGCATGCAGAACTCGTTGACTTTATTAACTTTGCCTCCAACTTTCACCCTACCCTCAAGTTTACCTGGTCCATTTCCGACACCTCCCTCCCCTTTCTAGATCTTTCTGTCTCTATCTCTGGAGACAGCTTATCCACTGATGTCTACTATAAGCCTACTGACTCTCACAGCTATCTGGACTATTCCTCTTCTCACCCTGTCTCTTGCAAAAACGCCATCCCCTTCTCGCAATTCCTCCGTCTCCGCCGCATCTGCTCTCAGGATAAGGCTTTTCATTCTAGGACAAGGGAGATGTCTTCATTTTTTAAAGAAAGGGGCTTCCCTTCCTCCACTATCAACTCTGCTCTTAAACGCATCTCCCCCATTTCACGTACATCTGCTCTCACTCCATCCTCCCACCACCCCACTAGGAATAGGGTTCCCCTGGTCCTCACCTACCACCCCACCAGCCTCCGGGCCCAACATATTATTCTCCGTAACTTCCGCCACCTCCAACGGGATCCCACCACTAAGCACATCTTTCCCTCCCCGCCTCTCTCTGCATTCCGCAGGGATCGCTCCCTACACAACTCCCTTGTCCATTCGTCCCCCCCATCCTTCCCCACTGATCTCCCTCCTGGCACTTATCCGTGTAAGCGGAACAAGTGCTACACATACCCTTACACTTCCTCCCTTACCACCATTCAGGGCCCCAAACAGTCCTTCCAGGTGAGGCATCACTTCACCTGTGAGTCAACTGGGGTGATATACTGCGTCCGGTGCTCCCGATGTGGCCTCTTATATATTGGTGAGACCCGACACAGACTGGGAGACCGCTTTGCTGAACATCTACGCTCTGTCCGCCAGAGAAAGCAGGATCTCCCAGTGGCCACACATTTTAATTCCACATCCCATTCCCATTCTGACATGTCTATCCACGGCCTCCTCTACTGTAAAGATGAAGCCACACTCAGGTTGGAGGAACAACACCTTATATTCCGTCTGGGTAGCCTCCAACCTGATGGCATGAACATTGACTTCTCTAACTTCCGCTAAGGCCCCACCTCCCCCTCGTACCCCATCTGTTACTCATTTTTATGCACACATTCTTTCTCTCACTCTCCTTTTTCTCCCTCTGTCCCTCTGAATATACCTCTTGCCCATCCTCCGGGTCACCCCCCCCTTTTCTTTCTTCCCGGACCTCCTGTCCCATGATCCTCTCGTATCCCCTTTTGCCTATCACCTGTCCAGCTCTCGGCTCTATCCCTCCCCCTCCTGTCTTCTCCTATCATTTTGCATCTCCCCCTCCCCCTCCAGCTTTCAAATCCCTTACTCACTCTTCCTTCAGTTAGTCCTGACGAAGGGTCTCGGCCTGAAACGTCGACTGCGCCTCTTCCTATAGATGCTGCTTGGCCTGCTGCATTCACCAGCAACTTTGATGTATGTTGCTAGAGTTTCTTTGTAACTCTTTTCAACTCTGTTCCTTCTGCTTCAGTCTTGTCAAGTCCCGATTGAAACACAGCGATGACAATGCTCCTTGCTTACCTTAGTCCACGTTCCAGGGAAGAAGATTAGTGATTTAGATAGATGCTGTTAAAGGAGCAATATTAATTTAGTTCTGGGTTACTATTTTCAAGCCACAGTGATAACGTTAGATTTTATTTAGAGAGTGTTTAGATATCGGCCCTGTTGGCCTAACAGTTATTATTTTCCTCTGTACTGTACAATTCTTCCTAAAACTCAGTGAACTGTTCGTTCTGTGTCTGCGTCTCCCGCTCTGCTCTTGGACCATCACTGCCACAGTGAAGGGGCGTTCCCAGCCATTGTGGACTCAGTGAGCATGGCCGTGTGGACAGGGGACTCTCTCACCTGCTGTGGTAACTCCAGTGTACTCCGGCGACTGGTTGTTGGTGGGTGACGTTGGTTGGATCTCAGCTGTGACGGATTTATCCGGAGAGAAAGGCGGAGGGGATTGCGTTGGGGGATTGTGATCAGTTGGCAATGCTTCCTCCTGCCGGCCCACTGCACATGGAAGGAGAGAGCATGTCAGTGATGGGCTTCATGGCGGACACCGGGCAACTGAACAAAATGCTGAGCTACACGATAGTAGTGAAACATTCAAACTGTCATAGACAGGGACAACATAAACGAACAGTACAGCACTTGAAACTGGTAAATAGCCAGGCTGTAATCTCCCACTGGCCACCTATTTCAATTTGATTTCCCATTCCCATTCCAACATGTTGATCTACGGCCTCTGCTACTGACACGAAGAGACCACTCTCGGGTTGTGGGAGCAACTATACTCCATACTCCATGTGGTATGCTCCAACCTGAAGCCCTGAACATCAATTTCTCTAACCTCTGGCCATTTTTCACCATCTTCCATCTCTCTTTTCCATTCTCCACTCTGGCCTCTTACCTCTTCTCCTCACAAGCCTCTCATCGACCCATGGTGCCCCTCCTCCTTCCCTTTCTCACATGGTCTACACTCTCCTTTCCTGTCAGATTCCTTCATCTCCAGCCCCTTGCCTTTTCTACCCATTACCGCCCAGCTTCTCACTTCATCCCCCCTCCCAAGCCTATGTGGCTTCATCAGTCACAATTTAGCTTGTTCTCCTTCCCCTCCCCCACCTTCCTATTCCGGATCCTTCCCATTTCCCTTTCAGTCCTGATGAAGAGTCTTGGCCTGAAATGCCGACAGTAGAGGGCATTCTAACAGGTTACATCACCTTCTGGCACAGGATTAGAAAAAGCTGCAGAAAGTCATAAACTCGCCAGCTCCATCATGGGCACCAGACTCTCTAGCATCCAGGACACCTTCAAAAGGCAGCTCTCACCATTAACAACCCCCATCACCCTCCTCTCATTGCTACCATGAAGAGGGAGGTACAGGAGCCTAAAGACACACAATTCACGATTCAGGAACAGCTTCTTCCCCACCACCATCAGATTTCTAAATGGACAGTTAAGTCATGTACACTACCTCGGTCATTTTTTGCTCACTTTTTGCACTACTTACAGTAAACTAATTTATATACATATACTGTATATTTCTTATTGTAATTTATAGTTCATTATTATTATATAATGCAATGTGCAGCTGTCACAGAACAACACATTTCATGATTTTTCATGACATGCCAATGATATTAAACCTGATTCTGATTCTAATTCCTCATTCCTGCCTATAGTCAAAGCACCAGCACCTGGCTTGTGGTCACACACTATGTGTGACCATGACCTAACTGGTATGGAGCTGATTCCTACACCATAGGTAGCACACGGTCCCCCAAAGCTCAGATTCCAGTTCAACAACTCTGAGCTGAAACTCCTCAAGATGCAGAAACTGAGTCCAGATGTGGTATGTTGAATCTTATTGCTCTCTGCCAACTCCCTTAAGCTGCAGTGATAACACATCACTTGCCATGTCTCCCTTAACAAATCTTCCAAATGTATTCAATTACTTCAAGCTTCTCTTCAGATCTCTACTAACTCTTAACTGAACCATCTTGGCTCTAAGAATGAATCACTTCCTCCTTCAGAAAAGAGAGTAGGCGGAACTTCTTTATCCAGAGGGTGGTGAATCTGTGGAATTCATTGCTACAGATGGCTGTGGAGGCTCAGTCATTGGGTATATTTGAGGACACAAGAGATTCTGGAGATCCAGAGTAACACACGCAAAATGCTGGAGGAACTCAGTGGGTCAGGCACATCTATGGAGGGGAATAAAGATTCGACATTTGGACTGAGACTCTTCATCAGGACCTTTTGTAAGATACTGCTTGATCCGTCAGTTCCTCCAGCATTCTGTGACTACATTTAAAGCAGGCATGGATGGGTTCTCAATTAGTATGGACATCAAGGTTTACAGAGAGAAGACAGGAGAATGGGGTTGAGAGGGAAAATACATCAACCATGATGGAATAGTGGACTGGACTCGATGGGCCGAATGGCCTGATTCTGCTCCTGTATTTTATGGTCTTATGGTTTCCTCCAGTCTCCCTACATGACAAGCCCCCTTTCCCCAGGACTGTTCTAGTAAATCTCCCCTGCACCCTCATGAAGACTTGACATCATCCATAAACTGTGTGGTCCAGAATTTGGCAGAATTTTCCGGCAGAAGTGTATGTATGTTATATAAAAAAAAAAGATCTGGTGACACTTCTAATACTACCTGCCTTGACAGCCAAGCATCCCAGATTCTCATGTACTCATTATTGTGTGGGTGAGACAGGAGTGTGGCGGGCAATCTCAGCTCGAGGATTTTACTCTTGGGCTGGGCAGGAAATGGACAAGCTCTCTCCCTTTACCTGTGCAACCTTCTCCCTTCATGGACCTCATCAGCTCGTTGGCCCTCTCCTGGCAGTGAAGGGACTCCAGCAGATAGAGTACGTAGTCATCAAATGTCAGGTGGATCAGATGGAAGGACCCTGTTGGAATGGAATGCACTTAATGAGATTCATAGTCATAGATTTCTGGAATCCTACAGCCTGGAACAGGCCATTCGGCCCACCATGTCCCTGCTATCCACTGGGCACCCATGCATCTGAATTGTATCTTTCAGTTACAGGCCCGGAGCTTGGGTGACTGAAGCGCTGATCTGAACAATTCCCAAATGCTGTCAGAGACTCTGCTTTCACCAGTCTCTCCAGCAGTCCACCTATCACCTCCCAGCATCGGTCACTCTCTCCAATCTCCCTCCTCCATCGACCTACCCACTCTTCCTCACTTTGATCCACCTCTTCGCCCACACCACCCCCTCTGCCTAGCTTCCTATCCCTCCAATACAATGTGTAACCTTGGACATTCAGCTCCCAACTACAACCATCCTTCAGCCCTGATTCAGTGATGGCCACAATATCATACCCAACAATCTGTAATAATACAACAAGATCATCCACCTTGTTTCTGATACCCCATGCACTGAGATTTAACACTTTGATTGCTGTATTTGCTATGCTTTTTGATTTTCTGTCCCTAATGCACTGATACTCATCCTGCTGGCTGCAATTATGTCTTGTCATCTGCCTGCCCTTCCTGACAGTCTGACTGCACGCTACGTTTGCTTTTTTAGCATCTGTCCTATCCTGAGTCTCTTCATTTCAGCTCCCACCCCCTTGGCAAATTAGTTTAAACCCCCCCCCAACAGCTCTAACAAACCTGTCCGCGAGAATATTGGTCCCCTCTGTTTCCGGTGGAACCTGTTATTTTTGAACAGATCATACCTCTCCCAGAAGAGATCCCGATGATCCAAGAACCTGAAGCCCTGCCCCCTGCATCAACTTCTCAGCTGGGCATAGATCTGCCAAATCATCCTGTTTCTACCCTCACTAGCGCATGGCACAGGCAGCAAGCCGGAAATTACTACTTGGGAGGTCCTGCTTCTCAGCTTTCTACCTAGCTCCCTAAATTCTATTTTCGGGACCTCTTTGTTTTTCCTTCCTATGTCATTGGTACCAACATGTACCAAGACATCTGGCTGCTCCCCCTCCCTCCCCAAAATGTTATGTACGTGATCCAAGACATCCCTGACCCAGGCACCTGGGAGACAACATACCATCAGGGTGCCCTATTCACATCCATGAATCCTCTGCCCGTTCCTCTGACTACTCCTCCCTTATCACACTGCTCGCTCTTTACCTTCTGCACCATAGGCTCACACTCTGCCAGTAACCTGGTCTCTGTGGATTCCCTGGAAGATCATCCTCCACAACAGTATGTATCCGAAATGGTATTGAGGAGAATGGCCACAGGGGTGCTCTGCACTAACTGTCTATTCACGTTTCCAACTCTCCTGACAGTCACCCAGCTACCTGCCTCCTGCAACTTCAGGATGACTACTTCCCTGCAACTTTGATCAATTATCACCTCGCTCTCCTGTACAAGCTGAAGGTCATCCAGTTGCTGCTCCAGATCCCTCACACGGTCTTCAAGGAGCTGTAGCCAGATGCACTTCATGCAGATGTAGTTCTCCAGGAGACTCTGGGTCTCCAAGGACCTCAGCATCTGGCATGAAGAACACACAAAGGCCATTTACTATATAAATTACAGCAAGAAAGAGAAAAGAAAGGGAACCTAACAGAAACTGACCCAGAACAAACACCTTTTCAGAGCCGAAGCCTGACACTCCTCCTCTCACCACTGGCCTACTCCCAGCAATGGCTGCCAGCGTTTCTCCCTTCTGTACTTTTATTTAATTTGCTGTGCTCTGCTCCCACTGCTGATTTCAATGGAAAGTTTCTTATGTGTGATATAAAAACAAATTGCCCCACCATCTTCTTAGACTTTTCCTTTTCTGTTTCTATGCCAATCGAATTTTGCAACACAACATTTCCGGTTATATTTGTTCTATTAGAACTAAATAACACCATCGTAAATCAGCAAGATCTTGGTTGACCTCCAAAAGAACAATGGATCCAATTCACCTTTTGAATCTGAAGGTCTGATGCTACTTAATACATCATTATATTGTGTTGGTTATGTGGAACAGTCTGTGCTCCAAACCTATTCTGGTACTGCTCCCCAACTTTTCCTTCGGTACATTGACGACTACATTGGTGCTGCTTCCTGCACCCATGCTGAGTTTGTCAATTTCATCAACTTTACTTCTAGCTTCTACCCAGCCCTCAAATTCACTTGGTCTATCTCGGACACTTCTCTCCCCTTTCTCGATCTCTCGGTCTCCATCTCTGGAGACAGACTGTCCACTGACTTTCATAGCTACCTTGACTATACCTCTTCCCACCCTGCCACATGCAAAAATACCATTCCCTATTCCCAGTTCCTCCGTCTCCGCCGCATCTGCTCCCAGGATGAGGTTTTCCGTTCCAGGACATCTCAAACGTCCTCTTTCTTTCAGGATTGTGGTTTTCCTTCTGCCGTCATCAATGATGCCCTCACCCGCATCTCCTCCATTTCCCACACCTCGCCCCATCCTCCCGCAACCACAACAGGGACAGAGATCCCCTTGTCCTCACCTACCACCCCAGCAGCCTCCAGATCCAGCACATTATCCTCCGCAACTTCCGCCACCTTCAACAGGACCCCACCACTAAGCACATCTTTCCCTCTCCACCCCTCTCCGCTTTCCGCAGGGATCGGTCCCTCCCCACGGATCTCCCACCCGGCACTTATCCCTGTAAGAGCAAGTGCTACACCTGTCCCTACGCCTCCTCACTTGCCACCATTCAGGGCGCCAAACAGTCCTTCCAGGTGAGGCAACACTTCACTTGTGAGTCTGTTGGGGTCATCTATTGCATTCGGTGCTCCCGGTGCGGCCTCCTCTATATCGGTGAGACCCGACGCAGATTGGGGGACCGCTTCGTTGAGCACCTCCGCTCCGTCCGCCACAACAGACAGGATCTCCCAGTAGCCACCCACTTCAACTCTACTTCCCATTCCCATTCAGATATGTCCATACATGGCCTCCCCTACTGCCACGACGAGGCTAAACTCAGGTTGGAGGAGCAACACCTCATATACCGTCGAGGTAGTCTCCAGCCCCTTGGTATGAACATAGAATTCTCCAACTTCGGATAATTCCCTCCCCCTCCCTTCCTCTATCCCTATTTCACTCTACCCCCTCCCCCAGCTGCCTATCACCTCCCTCATGGTTCCGCCTCCTTCTACTACCCACTGTGTTTTCCCCTATTCCTTCTTCATCTTTCCTGCCTATCACCTCCCTGCTTCCCCTTGTTGAACAGTCTCTGGTGTGGAGTGATGGGAGTGTTATATTGTTGTGTGGTGTTGAGTGATGTGAGTGTTATATTGTATATTGTGTGGTGTGGAGTGATGTGAGTGTTATATTGTTGTACAGTGTCTGGTGTGGTGTGATGTGAGTGTTATATTGTTGTTTCGTGTGTGATGTGAGTGTTATATTCTTGTACGGTATGTGGTGTGGAGTGATGTGAGCGTTAAATTAACCATATAACCATATATAATGTTATATATATTGTGTGATGCGCGGTGTGGAGTGATCTGAGTGTGAAATCATTGTACAGTATCTGATGTGGAGTGATGTGAGTGTTATATTGTTGTACAGTGTGTGGTGTTGACTGATGTGAGTGTTATATTGTTGTACAGTGTGTGGTGTGGAGTGATGTGAGTGTTATATTGTTGTACCATGTGTGGTGTGCAGTGATGTGAGAATTATATTGTGTGGTGTGGAATGATGTGAATTTTATGTTGTTGTATGGTGTGTGGTGTGGAGTGTTGTGAGTGTTATATTAACCATATATAATGTTATATATATTGTGTGATGCGCGGTGTGGAGTGATCTGAGTGTGAAATTGTTGTACGGTGTGGGTGTGGAGTGATGTGTGTGTTATATTGTTGTGTGGTGTGTGCTGTAGACTGCTGTGAATGTTCTATTGTTGTCTGGTGTGTGGTGAGGAGTGATGTGTGTGTTATATTGTTGTACGGTGTGTGGTGTACTGTTGTACAGAGGTGCAACCTGTCTAACCATCTACACATTGAATTTCTATTTTTTTTTACTTGATTTATTTATAGATACAGTACAGAACTGGCCCTTGCAGCCCATCGAGCCATGCAACCCAGTAACCCAATGTTTTAACCCCTATCCTAATTTTTTCCGATGACCAACAAACCTACTAACTGGTAAGTCTTTGGATTGTGTGGAAGAACCTGGAACACCTGGAGTCAACCCGTAAGCACAGAGGAAGTACGCAAGTACAAAATGTTCTTCTGGAGGATGCCGGAACTGAACTCTGAACCCTTATGCCCCAAGCTTTAATGGTTCCTGCTGAACACCTTACTACCTGGTACCTTGTGCAAAGGTGTTTGCATGACACCCAGATTGTTATACTAGTAGGCCACACTGGGATCACTAGTTTCTGTTCTGGGCATCTAAGTATGCTAAGGGTTTGCAGAGTTTCTAGGTTGCCCGGTACAGAGCCAGAGACAGTGCACTTCAGCACCATGGACAGCATGTCCTCAACCCCCTTCCACAATCAGCAGGAACCAAGAGGTTTCAGGGAACACAGAACATGTCCAACTCCCACATGACAACTATAGAAGTTTATATCTGTGGTTTTACATAATTTGTAAACAGTGGTAATTGGTAAAAGAGTTAAATCCTGTTTATTGTCCCAACTCAGCAACCAGGATCATAGCAGTTAGCGTCACACTTTATAGCACCAGTGACTCAGTTTCAATTCCCACTGCTGTATGTAAAGAGATTGTACACCCAGAGTTCAGGGATGATAGAAAGGATGAACCAAACAATCTTTTCCCCGTGACAATGCGGGTTCCTTCAGGTGCTCCCATTTCCTCACAGACACCAAAGACGTACCAGATGATAGATTAATTGGTTATTACAAATTATCCTGAGATTAGGGTAGTGTTAAATTTGTTGGTTGTTGGGTGGTTTGGCTGGAAGGGCCTATTTCATGCCGTATTTCAATGAATCAATAGCCTCTCCACCCAGCACACAAGGAAGTGGGTTACAATCACTCTCCGGAAAACTGGAGGGCAACCAATAAACCAGGGTGATACGCTACTGCAGTACTGAAGGAGCCCCACTCTATCTGAATGTCAGTACTGAGGGAGTTGCAGACTATCAGAGGGGCAGTACTGGGGGAGCTCCACATTGTCAGAGGGGTAGTACTGAGGGAGCTCCACATTGTTAGAGGGCAGTGCTGAGGGAGCTCCACATTGTCAGAGGGGCAGTCCTGAGGGATCTCTACATTGTCAGAGGGGCAGTACTGAGGGAGCTCCACATTGTCAGAGGGGCAGTACTGAGGGAGCTCCACATTGTCAGAGGGGCAGTACTGAGGAATCTCCACATTGTCAAAGGGGCAGTACTGAGGGAGCTCTACATTGTCAGAGGGGCAGTACTGAGGGATCTCCACATTGTCAGAGGGGCAGTACTGACGGAGCTCTACACCGTCAGTAGGTGGCTCCCTTAGTACCTCTCTTCTCATAGTGTGGAGCTCCCTGGAACTGCTGTATAACTTTAGTTTTAGAACCCTAATAGAACGAAGAGCATTTCTAACAATAAAATTCATAAAATGATTTTTGCAATCAAATGTGCTCAGCAAGATCTCACAAGTAGCAATGAGTCACTGAGCGTAAAGTTTGGTCCCAGTGGTTGTTAAAGACAAGAAGAGCCAGTGCAGGCTGAAGAAAGATTCCTTATTCCCAGGTAACATACAACGACTGTTCATGGCTCTGAGCCTGTACTCGTTGGAGTTTAGAAAAATGAGAAGTGGGGGATCTCACTCAAACCTATTGAATATTGAAATGCCGAGACAGAGTGGATGTGGAAAGGATGTTTCTTTTAGAGGGAGAGTCTAGAACCAGAGGGCACAGCCTCAGAATGGGGGGGGGGGGGGCATCCATTTAGAACAGAGATGAGGAGTTTCTTTAGCCAAAGAGTGGTGAATCTGTGGAATTCCTTACCACAGACAGTTGTGGAGGCCAAGTCATTGGGTATATTTAAAGCAGAGGTTGATAGATTCTTGATTAGTCAGGATGTTAATGGTTACAGGGAGAATGGGGTTAAGAGGGATAATAAATCAGCTATGATAGAATGGTGGGGAAGACTCAATGGGTTGAATGGCTTAATTCTTCTCCAATGTCTGATGGCCTTGTGGCCATTTGCTTCCCCTGGATCCTATCTGATCTCCAGACCAACCTACCATGTGAGATGGGTTGGTGGGAAGTATGTTGAAATGTTTTCCAACATTCACTAGGGGAGGAGATCTGTAGGTGACTTAATATGGCTCGAAAGAGCGATGAAACAGCCAGAAATAAAGGAGTGTGAATATCAGAGAGGTTTCAGGCCAGAGGTTAGAGAGGGATGGAGGGGCGACTCTGGAGGGGTTAATATCGGAGAGGTCATAGGGGAGGGGTTATAGGCAGGAGGTTCGAGAGAGGGCAGGCAGAGGGGTTGTTCAGGAAGTTTAAAGAATTGTTGGACAGGGAGATATGTGCATCGAGCACAGAGGGTAACAGGTGAACAGCTTGTGGTGTGAGTTAAGTTTGGATGAGATGTTGTTTGTGGAGAGTGTAGATCACAGAATGTAGAACATTCTTTGATCCACGACGTGGTGCCGAACTTTACACCTACTCTAAGATCAATCTCCTTCCCTCCAACATAC
Organism: Mobula hypostoma; assembly: GCF_963921235.1. Lineage (NCBI taxonomy): Eukaryota > Metazoa > Chordata > Chondrichthyes > Myliobatiformes > Myliobatidae > Mobula > Mobula hypostoma. The sequence continues at coordinate 1,613,339 of NC_086105.1, forward strand.
CTCCATTTTTCTATTATCCATGTGCCTTGCTGACAATCTCTTAAATATTCCTAATGTATCTGCCTCTACCACCACCCTCGGCAGTGTGTTGTACGCACCCACCATTATCAATGTTAAAATCTTAACCCCCCCCCCCATACAGTCCTCCAGTCATCTTAAAATCATGCCCCCTCACATTAGACATTTCCACTCTGGGAAAAAAATCTCTGGCTATCCACTCAATCTATCATCTTGCACACCTCTATCAAGTCACCTCTCATCCTCCTTCACTCCAGAGAGAAAAGACCTAGCTTGCTCCTTCTATTCTCTGATCCAGACAGCATCCTGGTAAATCTCTTCCGCTACCTCTCTAAAGCTTCCACATCCTTCCTATAATGAGGCAACCAGAACTGAACACAATATTCCAAGCAACACACATCAAAGTTGCTGGTGAACACAGCAGGCCAGGCAGCATCTCTAGGAAGAGGTACAGTCGGCATTTCGGGCCGAGACCCTTCGTCAGGACTAACTGAAGGAAGAGCTAGTAAGAGAGTTGAAAGTGGGAGGGGGAGGGGGAGATCCAAAATGATAGGAGAAGACAGGAAGGGGAGGGATAGAGCCAAGAGCTGGACAGTTGATTGGCAAAAAGGATATGAGAGGATCATTGGACAGGAGGCCCGGGGAGAAAGACAAGCGGGGGAATCCTAGAGGATGGGCAAGGGGTATAGTCAGAGGGACAGAGGAAGAAAAAGGAGAGAGAGCGAAAGAATGTGTGTATATAAATAAATAACGGATGGGGTACGAGGCGGAGGTGGGGCATTAGCATTCTCCGGCAGCTTTGATATGTGTTGCTTGAATTTCCAGCATCTGCAGAATTCCTCGTGTTTACAGTACTCCAAGTGTGGTCTAAGCAGAGTTTTATAGAGCTGCGACATTACCTTCCCCATCCTTCCTATAATGAGGTGACCAGAACTGAACACAATACTCTGTGTGGTCTAACCAGAGTTTCACAGAGCTGCAACATTACCTTGTGGTTCTTGAGCTCAAAGGTGGGTGGCTGTAATACTCTGGCAATACAACAGCAGAGTCTGGGAGTGGTGCTGTCCAGGGTGTCTGAGATGGGGAGCAAGAAGTGAACAGGAGAACTACAAGCAGGACTCTGCCACTTGACCCATCTCCACCTCCATCCTCTTCCCCACAACACTTACTATGCAAACATCTAACTCTGCCTTAACTACACTCAATGTATACAGGTGTGCAACGCAATGTGGCCTTCTGCTGCTGTACCCAATCACTTCAAGGTTCAACATGTTATGCATTCAGAGATCTCTTCTGCACAGCGCTGTTGTAACGTGTGGTTATTTGAGTTACTGTCACTTCCTGTCAGTTTGAACCAGTCTGGCCATTCTCCTCTGACCTCTCTCATCAACAAGGTGTTTTCATCCAGAGAACTACCTCTCATTGGATGTTTTGTTTGTTTTTCTGCACTATTCTCTGTAATCTCTAGAGATTTTTATGTGTGAAAATCCCAGAGGATCAGCAGTTTCTGAGATACTCAAATCACCCTGTCTAGCACCAACAATCTTTCCACAGTCAAAGTCACTTAGATCATATTTCTTCCTTATTCTGATGTTTGAACCTCTTGACCATGTCTGCATGCTTTTATGCATTGAGTTGCTAACATATGATTGGTTGATGAGATATTTACATTAACGAGCAGGTATACAGGTGTACCTAATATGTGGCCACTGAGTGGGTATTTAATGAGGTAGCCTCCACTTCTTCCCTGGGCAGAGAATTCCACAGATTCACATCTGTCTGGGAAAAGCACTTCCTCATCACCTCCATCCTAAATGTACTCCCCCAACAAAGCCTGTGGTTTGGAGTGACCGTCTGTCCTTCTCCCACTGCAGGACACCAAAGCGACCATCTCTCACCTGGTTCCCACTTTCTCACTTGCTCACTGTTCGATTGGGCCTCTTCCTCAGCCGACCTCCATTCACAAAACTCTGAATAAAGCATCAATATTCATAATCTTTACTCTGGCACCACTTGAATTTTAGCACAAAGGAACCCTGCGATCTTCCTTTCAATTAAAATATGAATGTGTTAAGTTTCATTAAACCAGTCAATTTAATTCAAATGCATGGTCTAATGTTTTAACTGAGAGAGCGTGTGAATAGAGCAGTGAGGAGGAGGTCACTATCCCAACCAAACAGGAAAACGGATTTCAATGAGACTTTATCGTCTGCAGCCATATTAGATAAAGGTGCCCCCACCCCACAAGAACCAGTGACAATTCACAATGGGACCGACACCCATGCCATAAAACACAAACATGTAGTGCCTGCTGGGACAGAGCTTCAGTCACTTAGCCATGTCACTGAGGGAACACAAACAATCCACCAACATCCCCCACCCTCAGAGCAGGGAGGGGACGAGGCTTTGTACTGAGCAGATTCACCGGACAGTATACAAGGCAGCTTTGTACAAAAGGGAGGGGAATTTTCATGCCTGTACACAGCTCACCAGGAGAAAAGGCTTAACAGCCAGTTCTGATCTCAGGGCAAGTGGTTTCTAACCCACTGATGTCATTTTTATTTTTATTTGGAGATACAGTACAGAAAAGGCCTTTCCGGTCCAACAAACCCCGCCACCCAAAAACCCACCAACACCCCAGCCTAATCACAGGAAAATTGACATCGACCAATTAACATACCAACTGACAAGTCTTTGGATTCTGGGAGAAAACTGGAACACCTGGACCAAACCAACGCACACACAGGAAGAACTTGCATACTTTCTTACCGTGGATGCCAGACTGAAGTCCAAACTCTGATGCCACAAGTTGTAATAGCTTTGCACTAACCGCTACACAGCCATGACCTGTGACGCAGGGGCCTCACAGCAGAGGGACCTTCTCCTCATGGGTGCAAGTTATGGCATTCCACAGGATACAGAGGAAAGGGTCTGGTAGAGGAGAGGATGTTTCCACCCACGGGTTGTGTTCAGGAGGGAAGGGGGCCAGAGAGGACCCGGAGGGGAGAGGATGTTCTCCCCACGTGTTGGGTTCAGGAGGGAATGGGGTCAGAGAGGACCCAGAGGGGAGAGGATGTTCTCACTCACAAGGTGTGATCAGGACAAATCCACTTTCACTGTGCCTAATACCTCACCATAGCGGTGAATGTGACAATACACTGAACTTGTGTTTCTAGGAGAAATTGGAGGGTGGGACAGTGTGGAAAGGGACCTTCAAAGAGCTTGTGGAGAAATGATGGGCTGAATGGTCTCTCCCTGAGCTGATTGAATTCTGACCAGCGGTAAGTTGAAGTCAGTGGTTTTCTCAGCCCTGGGGTCTCTCACCATTGATGACTGATGAGTACAACTACAAGCCCAATTATACCTGAGCCCACTGTCCACTTCTTCTTCTCTCTGAACACATGGAACATAAAATCATAAAACACGAGCAGAATTAGGCCATTTGGCCCATCTGGTCTGCCCCACCATTTCATCATGGCTGATCCAATTTTCCTCTCAGTCCCAATCTCGCTTTCTTCCCATATCCCGTCGTGCCCTGGCCAGTCAAGAATCTAACAATTTCTGCCTTAAATATACATACAGACCTGGCCTCCACAGCTGTTCCACTCCCTGCCTAAAGAAATTCCTCATCTCCATTCTCTGAGGCTGTGTCCTTTGGGCTTAGACTCTCCCACCATAGGAAACATCCTCTTCACATCCACTCTATCAAGGCCTTTCACCATTTAGTAAGTTTCACGGAAGTCACCCTTCATTCTTCTGAATTCTAGTGAGTACAGGCCCAGAGCCATCAAATGCTCTTCATATGACAAGCCATTCAATCCTGTAATCATTTTTTTGAACCTCCTTTTAACCCTCTCCAGTTTCAGCACATCCTTTCTAAGTTAAACAGCCCAAAACTGCTCACGATGCTGCGGGTGAGACCTCTCCAGTGGTTGGTAAAGTTCCAACTGTACATCCTTGCTTTTGTAAGACAGAGGAGCTGAATTAGGCCATTCAGCCCATCAAGTCCACTCCACCATTTCATCACAGCTGATCCTGGGTCCCATTCAACCCCATACACCTGCCCTCTCACCATGTCCCTTAATGCCCCGACCAATCAGGAATCTATTGACTTCAACTTTGTATATACCCACGGACTTGGCCGTCTGTAGCAGAGCATTCCACGGATAAGTTATATTCTGGACCTCTTGAAACGAATGCTAACAACTCATTTGCCTTTTTCACCAGAGACTCAACCTGCAAATTAACCTCGAGGAAATCCTGCACAAGGACTCCCAAGTCATTTTGTGCCTCAGCTTTTTGTATTTTCTCTCCATTTAGAAAATAGTCAATCCTTTCATTTCTTCATGACCATACGCTTCCCAACACTGTATTCCATCTGCCACTGTGCCTATTCTCCATATTTGTCTAAGTCCTTCGGTAGCATCTGTTTATCCTCAAAACTACTAGGCCCTCCACCTATCTTCATATCATCTGCAAACTTCGCAACAAAGTCTTCAATTCCATCATCCAAATCATTGACATATAAAGTAAAAAAAATTAGTCCCAACACAGACCCCTGTGGAACACCACTAGTCACCAGCAGTCAACCAGAAAAGGCTCCCTTTATTCCCAATCTTTACCTCTTGCCAATCAGCCACTGTTTATCCATGCTAGAATCTTTCCTGTAATACCATGTTAAGCAGCTCCATATGTGGCACCTTGTCAAAGGCCTTCTGAAAATCCAAGTACACAACATCAACCAATTCTTCTTTTTCTACCGTGCTTGTTATTTCTTCAAAAAATTCCAACAGATTTGTCAGGCAAGATTTTCCCTTCAGGAAACCATGCTGACTACAGCCTATTTTATCATGAGCCTCCAAGTACCCTGAGACCTCATTCTTAATTGACTCCAACATCTTCCCAACCACTGAGGTCAGACTAACTGGCCTATAGTTTCCATTCTTCTATCTCTCTCCCTTCTTGAGGAGTGGAGTGACATTTGCAATTTTAAAGTCCTCCAGAACCATGCCAGGATCTATTGATTTTTGAAAGATCATTATTAATGCCTCCAAAATGTCTTCATGCACCTCTTCCAGAACCCTGGGTGTACATCATCTGGTCCATAGTCATAGTCATAGTCATACTTTATTCATCACAGAGTCCAGGTGACTTATTTACCTTCAGACCTTTCAGATTCCCAAGAAGCTTGTTCCTAGTAATGGCAACTTCACACACTTCATGACCCTCACACCTGGAACTTCCACCATACTTCTAGTGTCTTCCACAGTGAAGACTGATGCAAAATACTTATTCTGTTTATCCACCATTTTGTTCTCCCATTTACTACATCTCCAGCATCATTTTCCAGCAGTCCGATATCCACCCTTGCCTCTCTTTCACACTTTCTGGATCTGAAGAAACTTTTGGTATCCTCTATAATATTGCTGACTATCTTACTTATGTATTCCACCTTTACCTTATTAATGACTTTTAGTTGTCTTCTGTTGGTTTTAAAAGCTTCTCAATCCTATAACTTCCTACTAATTTTTGCTCTATTATATGCCCTCTCTTTGGCTTTTATGTTGGCTGTGACTTCTCTAGTTAGCCACAGTTGTGTCATCTTGCCTTTAGAATACTTCTTCCTTTTTGGGATATATATTCTGTGCCTTCTGAATTGCTTCCAGAAATTCCAGCTATTGCTGCTCTGCCATTATCCCTGCCAGTGTTTTTTTTCCAATCAATTCTGGCCATCTCCTCTCTCATGCCTCTGTAATTCCCTTTACTCCACTGTAGTACTGATACATCTAACTTTAGCTTCTCCTTCTCAAATTTCAGGGTGAATTCAATCATATTATGATCACTTTTCACCAAGGGCTCTTTTACCTTAAGCTCTCTAATGAATTCTGGTTCATTGTACAACACCCAATCCAGAATAGCTGACCCCCTAGTGGACTCAACCATGAGCTGCTCTAAAAAACCATCTCAAAGGCAAAGGCGCTCTAGAAATTCCCCCTCCTGGAATCCAGCACCAACCTGATTTCCCAATCTACCTGCATTTGAAATTCCCCATGACTATTGTAACATTGCCCTTTTGGCATACATTTTCTATCCCCCATTATAATTTGTACACCACATCTTTACTACTGTTTGGAGGTCTGTATACAACTCCCATGAGGGTCTTTTTGTCTTTGCAGTTCATCAGTTCTATCCACAATGATTCAACACTGGGGATCTCATTGAAACCTACAGAACATTGGAAGGACTAGATAGAGTGGATGTGGAGATGATATTTCCTATGGTGGTGGAGATATCCAGAACTGGAGGGCACAGCCTCAAAATTGAGGGGCAACCCTTTAGAACAGAGGCAAAGAAGAATTTTTTTCACCAGAGAGCAGTAAACCTGTGGAATGGTCTGCCACAGTCTGTGGTGCAGGGCAATTCCATGTGTATATTTAAGGCAAAAGTTGATCGTTTCCTGATCGATCAGGACATCAAAGGATATGGCGAGAAGGCAGGTGTATGGGGTTGAGTGGGATCTGGGATCAGCCATGATGGAATGGCAGAGCAGACTCAGTGGGCTGAATAGCCTAATTCTGCTCCAACATCTTATGGTCTTATGGACCCCATGTCACCTCTTTCTAATGATTTGATTTCAGTTTTTACCAACAGAGCAACGCCACCCCCTCTACTATCCTACCTGCCCTTTCTGTACAATGTGTATCCTTGGACATTAAGCTCCCAGCTGTAACCTTCTTTCAGCCATGATTCAGTGCTGCCTACAATATCATACCTGCCAATCTGTAATTGTGCTGCAAATTCATCTGCTTTATCCCGTATACTGCGTGCATTCAAATATAATGCCTTCAGTCCTGTATTCACCCTTTTCAATATTCACTGACCTTTATGTTGCAACTTATTCTGCTGACTGCAATTCTGCCATATCAGCAGCCTCTCCTCACTACACATTGTCTCTGTTTGTAAACCAGCTAGATCATCTTCAGCATTATCTTCCGCCTTTCCTACAAAACTTCTTGCATTGAAATATACACAGCTCAGGACACTAGTCGCACCATGGTCAACCTTTGATTCCTAACTTTGTCTGTGGTCTTTCCAACATCTGCCTCCACAACTTCCCCACTAACTATTCTGGCATTCTGGTTCCCATCCCCCTGCAGCTCTAGTTTGAACCCCACCATGCCGCATTAACAAACTCTAGGATATTAGTCCCCCTTGAGTTCAGGTGCAAACCATCCTTCTGTACAGATCCCACCTTCCCTGGAAGAGAGACCAATGATCCAAAATTCTTGTGCCCTCCCTCCTACACCAACTCCTTAGCCACATATTGAATATTGAACTGTATAATCTTCCTAGTTCCAGCCTCACTAGCATGTGGCATGGGTAGTAATCCTGAGATCACAACCCTGGAGGTTCTGCCCTTTAACCGGGTCAGGTCACAGATCTCTCAGTGGGTGAGCATCTGGGGGACAGTGACCACTGCTCCCTGGCCTTTATAATTATCATGGAAAAGGATAGAATCAAAGAGGACAGGAAAATTTTTAATTGGGGAAAGGCAAATTATGAGGCTATAAGGCTAGAACTTGCGGGTGTGAATTGGGATGATGTTTTTGCAGGGAAATGTACTATGGACATGTGGTCGATGTTTAGAGATCTCTTGCGGGATGAAAGGGATAAATTTGTCCCGGAGAGGAAGATAAAGAATGGTAGGGTGAAGGAACCATGGGTGACAAGTGAGATGGGAAATCTAGTCAGGTGGAAGAAGGCAGCATACATGAGGTTTAGGAAGCAAGGATCAGATGGGTCTATTGAGGAATATAGGGAAGCAAGAAAGGAGCTTAAGAAGGGGCTGAGAAGAACAAGAAGGGGGCATGAGAAGGCCTTGGCAAGTAGGGTAAAGGAATTCTTCAATTACGTGAAGAAAAAAAGGATGACAGGAGTGAAGGTAGGACCGATTAGAGATAAAGGTGGGAAGATGTGCCTGGAGGCTGTGGAAGTGAGCGAGGTCCTCAATGAATACTTCTCTTCGGTATTCACCAATGAGAGGGAACTTGATGATGGTGAGGACAATATGAGTGAGGTTGATGATCTGGAACATGTTGATATTAAGGGAGAGGAGGTGTTGGAGTTGTTAAAATACATTAGGACAGATAAGTCCCCGGGGCCTGATGGAATATTCCCCAGGCTGCTCCACGAGGCGAGAGAAGAGATTGCTGAGCCTTTGGCTAGGATCTTTATGTCCTCATTGTCCACGGGAATGGTACCGGAGGATTGGAGGGAGGTGAATGTTGTTCCCTTGTTCAAAAAAGGTAGTAGGGATAGTCCGGGTAATTATAGACCTGTGAACCTTACGTCTGTGGTGGGAAAGCTGTTGGAAAAGATTCTTAGAGATAGGATCTATAGGCATTTAGAGAATCATGGTCTGATCAGGGACAGTCAGCATGGCTTTGTGAAGGGAAGATTGTGTCTAACAAGCTTGATAGAGTTCTTTGAGGAGGTGACCAGGCATATAGATGAGGGTAGTGCAGTGGATGTGATCTATATGGATTTTAGTAAGGCATTTGACAGGATTCCATGCGGTAGGCTTATTCAGAAAGTTAGAAGGCATGGGATCCAGGGAAGTTTGGCCAGGTGGATTCAGAATTGGCTTGCCTGCAGAAGGCAGAGGGTGGTGGTGGAGGGAGTACATTCAGACTGGAGGATTGTGACTAGTGGTGTCCCACAAGGATCTGTTCTGGGACCTCTACTTTTCGTGATTTTTATTAACGACCTGGATGTTGGGGTAGAAGGGTGGGTTGGCAAGTTTGCAGACAACACAAAGGTTGGTGGTGTTGTGGATGGTGTAGAGGATTGACAAAGATTGCAGAGAGACATTGATAGGATGCAGAAGTGGGCTGAGAAGTGGCAGATGGAGTTCAACCCGGAGAAGTGTGAGGTGGCACACTTTGGAAGGACAAACTCCAAGGCAGAGTACAAAGTAAATGGCAGGATATTTGGTAGTGTGGAGGAGCAGAGGGATCTCGGGGTACATGTCCACAGATCCCTGAAAGTTGCCTCACAGGTGGATAGGGTAGTTAAGAAAGCTTATGGGGTGTTAGCTTTCATAAGTCGAGGGATAGAGTTTAAGAGTTGCGATGTAATGATGCAGCTCTATAAAACTCTAGTTAGGCCACACTTGAAGTACTGTGTCCAGTTCTGGTCACCTCAATATAGGAAGGATGTGGAAACATTGGAAAGGGTACAGAGGAGATTTACCAGAATGCTGCCTGGTTTAGAAAGTATGCATTATGATCAGAGATTAAGGGAGCTAGGGCTTTACTCTTTGGAGAGAAGGAGGATGAGAGGAGACATGATAGAGGTGTACAAGATAATAAGAGGAATAGATAGAGTGGATAGCCAGCGCCTCTTCCCCAGGGCACCACTGCTCAATACAAGAGGACATGGCTTTAAGGTAAGGGGTGGGAAGTTCAAGGGGGATTTTAGAGGAAGGTTTTTTACTCAGAGAGTGGTTGGTGCGTGGAATGCACTGCCTGAGTCAGTGGTGGAGGCAGATACACTAGTGAAGTTTAAGAGACTACTAGACAGGTATATGGAGGAATCTAAAGTGGGGGCTCATATGGGAGGCAGGGTTTGAGGGTTGGCACAACATTGTGGGCCGAAGGGCTTGTACTGTGCTGTACTATTCTATGTTTAGCACCCAACTTCCTAAACTCCCTTTGCAGAACATCTTCACTCATCCTACCCATGTCATTGGTACCTACATGGACCACAACCTCTGGCTGTCCACCCTCCCAATTAAGAATGCTGAGGACTCAACTGAGATAGCCTGGACCCTGGTACCCGGCAGACAACATACCATCCAGGAATCTCGTTCTTGCCCACAGAACCTCCTGTCCGTTCACCTAACTAACGAATCCACTATCATTACAGTGTGCCGCTTCCCTTCTGAGTCACAGAGACAGACTCTGTGCCAGAGACTCTGTGACTTTTCTGTTAGGTCAACCCCCCACCCCAACAGTCCTCAAAGTGATATACCTGTTGCTGAGGGGGATGTCCACAGGGGTACTCTGTACTGGCTCCTTAACCCCTTTTCCTTTCCTGACTGTCACCCAGTTTCCGGTGCCCTGCACCTTGAGTATAACTGTTCTCTGTATGTCCTATCTATCACCTCCTCAACCTCCTGAATGATCCAGAGTTCATCCAGTTCCAGCGCCATCTCCTTAACTGAGAGTTGTTAGGAGCTGCAACTGGATGCACTTCTGGCAGTTGTAGTTGTCAGGGACACTGGAGGTCTCCCTGCCTTCCCACCTCCCGCAAGAGGGCCATTCCACTATCTTGCCTGACATCTCTACTGTCCCAGCTGAGCAGACATAAAGAAGAGAAGGAAAAAAACTTGGCCTTGAGCTTTTCTTTATTAAACTTTCTATGATAGAAGCCCTTCTTCGCTGAAGCCTCGAGGAGATGAAGCCTCAAGATCGCCACTCTGACTTTGTCTACTCAGATGAGGGCTGCCGCACTTGACTTGCTTTCCTCTCATTTACTCCTGCTAATCAATCCCAAACCAAAGTGGTCACTAGAGAAAGCTTTATAATGCTCCAGCAGCAACCTGCTGCTTCCTCTTCTACTCCGGCAGTGGACCTGAGTGAAATCCCCTCCTCTTAAACTTCTGGTGTTCGGAATGGTCGCTGGTCAAAGCCTCTATTATGAACATGGAAAGTTCAGGCTTTTCAGCTCATGAGATGGGCTCCATGGTACCCATTTTACTCTGATCCTACACTGATCCATAAGAACACAAGACATGGGAGAAGAATTAGGTCATTCAGCCCAGTATTCGAGTCTGCTCCACCATTCCATCATGGCTGATTTATTATCCCTCTCAGCCCCATTCTCCTGCCTTCTCCCCGTAACCTTTGATGCTATGACTAATCAAGAATGTATCAACCACCGCTTTAAATATACAATGATTTGGCCTTCACAGATCCGTTCTAAATGGATGTCCCTCTATTCTAAGACTGTGCCCTATACTCCGCCACTGGAAGAAACATCCTCTCCACATCCACTCTATCTGTGTCCTCTGGTTCTAGACTCCACCACCATAGGAAACATCCTCTCCACATCCACTCTGTATCAGCTTTTCAATATTTGATAGCTTTCAATGACCATTACCCATTTACCCCTGCTACATTCTCAGCAGATCCCCCGGATAGAAAATAAGTGCTGAGACAGCTGTACGAGACATGAGTTAGGCCACATTTAGAGTACTGTGTGCAGTTCTGTGGAAGTTTGGTGCTATTCAGAAAAAAATTGATGTTGCCTGGAACAGAGTAATCTGGTCATCAGGCTGCAATTGTTCTCACTGGAACAGGAGGCTAACGGGAGACCTTACAGAAGATTATAAAATTATCGGTTGCATAGATGGGGTACATGGTCTTGTTCCTAGGCTAGGAGAGTCTACTGCTAGTGGAGATAGGTTTAAGATGAGAGGGAGGTAGAGTCGCACAGCCCAGAAAAGGGCCCTTCAGCCTAACTCACCCATGGTCTGAGCTCGCCCATTTGCCTGTATCTGACCCATATCCCTTTCAACCTTTCCTCTACATGAGCCTGCCTAAATGTCTTCTAAACATTGTAATTGTACCCACCTCTAGCACTTCCTCTGGCAGCTCGTCCATATACCTACCTCCCTCTGAGTGTCCCTCAGGTTCATTCACCTCTCACAACAAACCTTTGTCCTCTGGCTGAGGTAATCATCCACCTTATCTGAGTGAGTGAGTGAGACCTCCGGCGCTCAGGGTCGACCATGGATATTGCATCCCAGCTGTCTAGGTATGCAAGCCTGGGCAGTACGATATGGAGAGCAAGCTGTTGTCCATGTAACCCTTTGTCCTCTGGTTATAGATTCTACCCACTGCACCGTGCTGCCTTCTGTAGCTTCTGTCCCCATGTTAGCAGTGACCTGAGCCACATCCTCACGCTAGCACCACTACCTCCCAGCTCCACAGTCAATAGTTCGATCCCGGCCTCATGTTCTCCCCGCACCGGGCCTGTTTCCTCTGTGTACTTCAATTTCCAAGCACATCTCTAATGTGACAGTTTACAGAGACCAGGACAGGAGGCAGGAGGCAGGAAGATGGTGGGCATACAAGACAGGGTTGATCAGAATCAGAATTAATGTCACTGGAAGATGTCGTGATTTTTGTTGTTTTGTGACAATACAGAACCATAAAAAAGGATAATGTACGATAAATATATATTAAAAATTAAATCGTGCAAAAAGAGCAAAATTTTAAAAAATCATAAGGGAAGAAGTGGTGAATGGTATTGATGGAATTGTCCTTAGAAGCAGTACTGATTCAATCTACCGTATCATTTCCTGCCAGTGCCAGTCACCTTATGTACAGACTCTCCTGTACCTGGTGTCCCTTTATGGACATATAATCAATCTATGTATATAAACTATCTTATGTATTTATATTTCTTTATGTTTTTAAATAATTGTGCTTTTCATCTTATTGTGTTTTTTTGTGCTGCATCAGATCTGGAGAAACAATTATTTCGTTCTCTTTTACACTTGTGTACTGGAGATGACATGAAACTATCCTGGATGCTGAATGTGTTAAGATGGAATTATGAATGTTCACATTTCAGTGCTCTTTGTCTGAGTCAGCGAGTGACTTGGCTCCCCCACACAGCGGGAAAGCAGCCGCTTACCGAAGCTCGGAGCGCTGTGCAGAGTCATATCCCGGATCACCCTTGTCCCGAAGCAGGACCACATCAGCAGGAACTGTCTGGCCACTTTCTTCAGGCTGCCTGGACGTGCTGCCGATACCTACAGGATGAAAAGCCCAGCACTGGTGAGAAGCGCAGACTGGGTGGACAGCCAGTCTGTTCCCCAGGGTAGGAGTCTCAAGTTCTAGACAACAGAGGTTTTAGGTGAGGGGGTCAGAGAATTTAAATGGAAATTATGAGGCAAGTCTTTTCCACAGACACACACACACACACACACACACACACAGACTCTCACACACACACACACAGACACACACACCCACACAGACTCAGACACACACAGACACACACAGACACACAACACACACACACACACACACACACACACACACACACACAGACTCACACACACACACACACACACTCACACACACATATACACACACACACACAGACTCAGACACACACAGACAGACAGACACACACACACACACACACACACAGACTCAGACACACACACACAGACACACACACAGACACACACACACACACACACACACACAGACACACACACACACAGACACACACACACACACACAAACATGGACATACGCACACACAGCATACACGCACAGACGTACGCATACACAGACTGAATGTTAGGGGAGAGAAAGACCATTCAGCCCAACAGCTCCATCTGTTCATCATGTCCCACATGAGCCTCCCCCGCTCCCTCAGCACCTCCTCCCAACACCATCCCCCTGTGCATTTGCCTTGGTCTCTGAGCCATTCCCCATGTGAGCCAGCTGCCCACTCTCCCCACCCTCTGAGACAGACGTGGGATGAAGGAACAGGATATGGTGTCTTGGCCCGGGTGCAGAAGGTGAGGTGATACTTCCCCCAACCCTTCCTGAGAACCATCTCCATCCGCTCGGTCTGTACACATCGTGGAGGAGAGAACATCTGCTCACCAACCTTGACGACACATCTGTCGACCATGGAATCCAGCCACTCGATGTAGGACTCAATGGGAGACTGCTCCTCCAGGAGCCGATCGAATTCCTGATACACTGTCAGGAAACAAGAGGCATCAGAGTCAGGGAGCAGAGACCAGCACGCAAACATCTGCCAAAGAGACAGGCAAACATCGGCCTGAGACACGCAAACATCTGTCTGAGACACACAAACATCTGTCTGACACACAAACATCAGCCTGAGGCACACAAACATCTGTCTGACACACAAACATCAGCCTGAGGCACTCAAACACCTGTCTGACAGGCATGGAAATGACTGTCGAGGCTAAATGTACCGTGGCAGCTTCCCAGACCAGTGCTGCCTCACTGCAGGGACGCAGTCTACCCGAGTCCTGACATTACAGCCTTGCCACTGTCACGCCAACCTCAGGGGCCAAGCTGTGTCCACACCACAATGGGGCAGCTGTACCCATGGGCATCAACAATCTCATGGCAGTGGTTTGAAGGGAACCAGGCTTCTCCTCAGGGTGTAGAAAAGTCACCTCCTACAATCATAGACTTACACAGATGTACAGCACAGAAACAGGCCCTTTGTCACAAATTGTCTGTGCCGACAAAAGTCCCTTTCCAAGCCGGTTCCATTTGCTCACATTGGCCCAAATCCCTCCAAATATTTCCTATCCTTGTACCTGTTCAAATGCAAGTGTATGCCCCCCCCCACTTCCCCCAGCAGTGTATTCCACATACACACCACCCTCAGTGTGAAAAAGTTGCCCCTCAGGCCACCTTTAAATATTTTCCCTCACCATAAGCCTATGTCCTTTAGTTTTAAACTCACTACCCTGGGATCATTCACTTTATGTATGCCCCTCAGAATTTCATAAACCCTCACTGTGTCAACTGCTCAGCCTCCTTCGCTCCAGAGAAAACAAGCCCAGTCCGTCCGGTCTCTCCTTAGAACTGAAAGCCTCCCGTCCTGAGAAAATTCCTGTGAAACATTTCTGCACCCCCTCCAGTTCAAGCACATCCTTCCTATGGTATGGCAACCAGACCACAAGACAGTGAGATGTAGGAGCAGAGTTGTGCTCTTCGGCCCATCGAGCCAGCCTCGCTATTCCATCATAGCGCATCTATTATCCCTCTCAACCCCATTCTTCAGCCTTCTCCCCATAACCTCTGATGCCGTCTAATCAAGAAACGATCAACCTCTGCCTTAAATGCACCCAATAACATGGCCTGCACAGCCATCTGTAATGATGAATTCCACAGATTCATCACCCTCTGGCTAAAGAAATTCTTCCTCATCTCCGTCTAACTGGACATCCCTTTATTCTGAGGTGGTGTCTTCTGGTCCTAGACACCCTTGCTACTGGAAACATCCTCTACATGTCCAGACTATCAAAGCATTTCAATATTCAATATATTTCATTCTCCTAATCTTCAGTGAGTACATCCCAGAGCCATCGAACACTCCTCATATGTTAACCCTTTCGTTCCTGGAATCATTCTCGTGAACCTCCTCCGGATCCTCTGGATCTTCATCTTTCCTTAGATGAGGGGCACAAAACTGCTCACAATACTCCAAGTGAGCCCCAGCATTACATACTAGTTTTGCATTCTAGTCTTCTCAAAATGAATGCTAACATTTGTCTTCCTCACCACAGACTCAACCTACAAGTTAACCTTTTGTGCTCCCAAGTTCCTTAGCAGCTCTGGTTTTTTTTAATTTTCTTCCCGTTTAGAAGATAGTCCAAGGCTTTATTCCTTCTACTAAAGTATGCACCCATACCCTTCCCTATATTATTCCATCTGTCTCTTCTTTGCCTCTTTTCCCAATTTATCCAATTCCTTCTGCAGACACCCTGCTTCCTCAACACTATCTATCCCTCCACCTATCTTTGTATCATCTGCAAACTTGGCCACAAAGCTATAAATTTCATCATCTAAGTCATTCACATATAACGTGAAAAGAAGCGGTCCCAACACTGATCCCTGCAGAGCACCACTAGTCAGTGGCAGCCAACCAGAAAAGACCCCCTTTATTCCCACTCTTTTCGTTCTGCCAATCAACCAATCTTCAATCCATGCTAGTACCTTTCCTGTAACACTTTATACTTTATTGTCGCCAAACAATTGATACTAGAACGTACAATCATCACAGCGATATTTGATTCTGCGCTTCCCGCTCCCTGGAGTACAAATCGATAGTAAATATTAAAAATTTAAATTATAAATCATAAATAGAAAATAGAAAACGGAAAGTAAGGTAGTGCAAAAAAACCGAGAGGCAGGTCAGGATATATATATGTACATATATATTTTATAATACTTAACTCATTAAACAGCCTCATGTGTGGCACCTTGTCAAAGACCTTCTGAAAATCCAAATAAACAACATCCACTGACTCTCCTTTCTCTATCCTGCCTGTTATTTCCTCAAAGAACTCCAACAGATTTGTCAGGCGAGGTTTTCCCTTAAAGAAACCATGCTGACTTTGGCCTATTTTATCATGTGCCTCCAAGTACTCCAGGGGAGGAGTTAAGATGACTCCAGAGAGCGAACTTTTCACGTGGTCAAATGGTTAAGACATTCGACTAACGATCTGAAGGTCGTGAGTTCGAGCCCCAGCCGAGGTAGCATGTTGTGTCTTTGAGCAAGGCACTTAATCACACAGTGCTCTGCGATGACACTGGTGCCAAGCTGTATGGGTCCTAATGCCCTTCCCTTGGAAAACATCAGTGTCGTGGAGAGGGGAGACGCAGCATGGGCATCTGCTGGTCTTCCATACAACCTTGCCCAGGCCTGCGTCCTGGAGAGTGAAGACTTTCCAGGCACAGATCCATGGTCTTGCAAGACTAACGGATGCCTTTATCTTTATCTAAAACAGCTTCCGAATTGCTCCTAGAAAACTTCAACTATTGTGGTTCTGCCATCATCCCTGCTAGTATCCCCTTCCAATCAATTTTGGCCAGCTCCTCTCTCATGGTTCTGTAATTCCCTTTACTCCACTGTAATACTGATACTTCTGATTTTAGCTTCCCTTTCTCAAACTTCAGGGCAAATTCTATCATACTATGATCACCGTCTCCTCAGGGTTTCTTTATTTTAAAATCTCTCATCAAATCTGGATCATTACATAACAGCTAATCCAGAAATGCTATCTCTAGCTGCTCTAAAAAGCCATCTCGTAGGCATTCTATAAATGCCTCTCTTGGGATCCTGCTCCAATATGATTTTCCCAAACTTCCTGCATATTGAAATCCCCTATGACTGTCATAACATTGCCCTTTCAACAAGCTTTTTCTGTCTCTGGTTGTAATTTGTAACCCACATCCTAGCTACTGTTTGGAGGTCTGCTATAACTCCCATAGGGTTATTTTTACCCTTGCAGTTTCGTAACTCTGCCCACAAGGATTCTACATCATACAATCCTATGCCACCTCTTTCTAAGGAATTGATTTCATTTTTTACCAAGGAAGCCACACCACCCATTCTGCGTCCCTGCCAGTCCTTTCAATACAATATGTATTCTTGGATGTTAAGCTCCCAATGATAATTCTCTTTCAGCCATGACTCAGCAACACCCACAATGTCATACCCACCAATCTCTAACTGTGCTACAAGATCATCTACCTTATTACATATACACTGTGCATTCAAATACAACGCCTGAGTTCATCACCGTTCTCCATGTTGGCCCCCTGTTGCACTTTAGCTCATCTCATTGACTGCAATTTTGCCCTATTATCTGCCTGTCCTTTCTCACCATCTCACGACACACTGCATCTGTTTGCAAACCACCTGCCCCATCCTCAGCCCTATCAGTCTGGTTCTAACCACACCCCCTGCCAAATTATTTCAGCCCTCTCCAACAGCTCTAGCAAACTTGCCCACAAGGATATCGGTCCCCCTTGAGTTCAGGTGTAGACAATGTTGTGCCGACCATGTAACCTACTCTAGAAACTGCCTAGAATTTCCCTACTGCATAGCCCTCTATTTTTAAGCTCTATGTACCTATCCAAGAGTCTCTTAAAAGACCCTATTGTGTCCGCCTCCACCACCATTGCCACACTCCCACCACTCTCTGTAAAAAACATACATCTGACATCCCCCTTGTACCTACTTCCAAGCACCTTAAAACTATGCCCCCTCATGTTAGTCATTTCAGTCCTGGGAAAAAGCTTCTGACTATCCACACAATCAATGCTTCTCATCATCTTATACACCTCTATCAGGTCACCTCTCATCCTCCGTCGCTCCAAAGAGAAAAGGCCAAGTTCATCCACCTATTCTCATAAAGCATGCTCCCCAATCCAGGCAACATCCTTGTAAATCTCCTCTGCACCCTTTCTATGGTTTCCACATCCTTCCTGTAGTGAGGCGACCAGAACTGAACTACCTGTAACCCATCATTTTTGTACAGGTAACACACATGAAAGTTGCTGGTGAATGCAGCAGGCTAGGCAGCATCTCTAGGAAGAGGTACAGTCAACATGTCGGGCTGAGACCCTTCGTCGACTGTACCTCTTCCTAGAGATGCTGCCTGGCCTGCTGCATTCACCAGCAACTTTGGTGTGTGTTGCTTGAATTTCCAGCATCTGCAGAAATCCTCATGTTTGCATTTTTGTACAGGTCATACTTTCTCCAGAAGATATTCCAATGATCCAAAATCTGAAACCCTGTTCTCATCAATGTTCTAAGTTGACATTCTGACATGATGTACCTAGTGCACTCTTCAAGGAAGGTGACTGTACCCTGAGATCTCCCAGGTACAGAGTGTCTGCACCCCGAGATCTCCCAGGTACGGAGTGTCTGCACCCCGAGATCTCCCAGATACGGAGTGTCTGCACCCTGAGATCTCCCAGGTACGGAGTGTCTGCACCCCAAGATCTCCCAGGTACGGAGTGTCTGCACCCCAAGATCTACCAGGTACAGAGTGTCTGCACCCCGAGATCTCCCAGATACAGAGTGTCTGCACCCCGAGGTCTCCCAGGTACAGAGTGTCTGCACCCCGAGATCTCCCAGGTACGGAGTGTCTGCACCCCGAGATCTCCCAGATACGGAGTGTCTGCACCCCGAGATCTCCCAGGTACAGAGTGTCTGCACCCCGAGATCTCCCTGTACTACACTCCTCCATCTCCCCTTCCCCTTTCCCTGTACTGCGCTCTGCCCTCTCCCAGAACCACTCTCAGCCTCTCTTACATTTAATGATGAGTTTCCGGTGCTGGTCCTGTGAGCTCTCCATGGTGTACAGGGTCTGTTTGCTGATGCTGCTGAGGTCCACACTACGCCAGTCCTCCAGCATCTGGAACGTAATGTCAGCACTGTGGATCACTGCTCGCGATGCCTGTCAGGAGCAAACAACACATCTTTAGTCAGGAGCCAGGCACAGGAGAGGGTTGCTGTGGCCTGGAATCGCTCTGGAACTAGACCTCCCAGAATGGACAGGAGATGACGGCTCTTCTGGTGTAGGCAGACAGCTGAGGACAAAGGAGAAGGGGGAGATGTCATCAATGGCTCTTGTCACCCTGAGGAGGTTTGTAAGGGGAAAGCACCCTTCTCCACAAAGCACACTGCCTGGACCTAACTGTGCTTCCACACTTGGAAAAAATCAGAAACAATGGAGGGGCAGGAACAGGAGCAGAATTGGATAGGGAACAAGAGTGGGATTGGGAGCAGGAGTTTCTTAGCTATGCGATAGGGAGTGAGGGAAGGTTGGGAACGAGATGGGGAGTGGATGTGGAGAGGATGCTTCCTATGATGGGGGAGTCTAGGACCAGAGGGCACAGCCTCAGAATAGAGGGATGTCCATTTAAAACAGAGAAGAGGAGGAATTTCTTTAGCCAGTAGTGGTGAATCTATGGAATTCGTTGACACAGGTGGCTGTGAAGGCCAAGTCATTGAGTTTATTTGAAGCAGAGGTTGATAGATTCTTGATTAGTCAGAGTGTTAAAGGTTACGAGGAGAAGGCAGGAGAATGGGGTTGAGAGGGATAGTAAATCAGCTATGATGGAATGGTGGAGCGGACTCAGGCTGAATGGCCCAGTTCTGCTCCTATATCTTATGAAGCAGGGTAGCAGTGAAAGTTTTTATGGTCTGGGGAGAGGGAGTGAAAATGGGTGTGCAATTGGGACTGGGGTGAGGATTGGGATTGGGACAAGGAGTGGATGGTTTGGGATTGGGATGCAAATGGGATAGAGTTGGGAATGGGACAGCAAGTGGGACTGGATTTGGATTGGAATAGGGAGACGGACTGGGAGCACAACAGGGAGCGGACTTGTTAGAGATCAGGTGAGGGAATGGGAATTGTAAGGGGACAGCACAGGGAATGGAAGTTGCTAGGTAACATGATAGAGAATGGGGGTTGTTAGGGAATAGGATTGGGAATGGGATTTGTTGAGGAACTGTTAGGGAACAAAACAGGATAGGGAGTGGGAGTTGTTTGGGAACAGATCAGGATAGATTAAGAAACATGAAAGGGAGTGGGAGTTGTTAGGGAACAGGATGTGAAGCAGGGTGGCAGTATGGAATTGGGAATGGGATGGAGACAAGTGGAAATGGGTGTGGAATTGGGACTTCTGTGAGGACTGGGAGTGGGAATGGGATTGAGATTGGGATAGAGAATGATTTGTTTGGGAATAGGATTATGAGTGGGATTGAAATGGGATTGGGACTCAAATCAGGCTGAGGAAAGGAAGAATCTCCTTCGTGAACCTTTCCCTCACCTTCACCCTCTGATCTGATCGATACAATCACTATTTCCTCAGAGCTGTTGGACATACCAGCCTGGGACACACTTGACACCCGGCATCTGGTGGATACCCATCTGATCAGTGGGGGGTGCTGGCAGCCGGTAGGTGGGGGTGGACAGGGAGCCATGTGTCGAAGGTTTCCAGCAATCAGCCTTACCTGGCACAGGTGATTTAAGGAGGTCTGGCGCCTGAGAACTTGCGAAAATCTTCTTGCCACTGGAAAGAAACACAATTGTCAGATAAAGAAATCTCCAAAAAGTTTCACCAATCCTCACGTTTTGCTGTTCCCACTATAGTTGAACCACCACTCAACACCCTTGAAACACCATGAGTGCATTTCTGGCAGGAAGAATGCTCCTGGAGACAGCAGAATGAGGATCAGATACATTAGGGCTGTTGTTGTCTAGGCAAGGACCACTTTGCCTCTGGATATGTTGCGCACAAGCAATGACTTGCTTAACCCCGATACACAGGCATGAGAGGTTTTTACAGATGTACTGTGGAGAGCATCACTGTCTGGTAAGGAGAGGCCACAGTACAGGATCATTAAAAAAGGCAGAAAATTGCAAATTCCACTAGCTCCATCACGGGCACCAGCCTCCCCAGCATCCAGGACTCCTTCAAAAGGAGATGCCTCAAAAAGGCAGCATCCGTCATTAAGAACCCATCATCCAGGCCATGCCCTCTTCTCATTACCACCATCAGGGGGGTACAGGAGACTGAAGACGCACACTGAACGCATAGGACAATGAACCCATCAACACTACCTCACCATTTTTTAATCAATTTTTCTTTTTTTCTCTCTTTTTGCGCTACTTATTTAATTTTCTATATACATACATTTATTATGTATTGCATTGTACCTCAAATGCCAACAATAATAAAACTGATTCTGATTCTGAAGAGAAATTGAATGAAGGTACACAACAACTTTAGGAGTTTACATCTAATTCAGATAAAGGTCCGGCTCTAAAGGCACCAGTGTTCATGGTAACTGGACCCAGATGAAAAGAAAAGGGGAGAAGCAAAAGTTTAGTGCAGTTCCTTGTGATCTTTTACATGTTTCCTGAAACTTCAAAATAGGTTGAACACAGACTGAAAAGAGGGGGCATTGTCAGGGCACAGGGAATGTAGAAAGTGTGAGTGCTGGGAGAGCTGGTATATACTCAATGGGCCGAACAGCCTCTTCCTGAACTGCATCAGACTGTGATTAAAGAACCAACGAAAGAGACCCTGTTCACTCTCATTGACCCTAACAATGAACTGCTTTGCCGTTGGGTAGAGTGGAACATGCCACTAACGGTATAACTGAGGAAAGGTTCATTGAGCTAGGGCTTTTCTCTCTGGAGTGCTGGTGGATGAGGGGCGAATTGATAAAGATGTCCAAGATGATGAGAGGCATAGCTAGAGTGGATAGCTAGAGACTTTTTCCCAGGGAGGAAATGGCTAATAGGGGAGACATAATTTTAAGGTAGGAAGGTATTAGAAGGGGTGAGATGTCAGAGGTAGGTTTTTTACCCAGAGGAATGCTCTGCCAGGAGTGGTGGTAGAGGCAGATACATTAGGAGCATTTATGAGACTCTTAGATAGGCACAAGGATGATAGAAAGATGGAGGGTGATTGGGAGGGAAGGGTTAAAAGGCTGGCACAACTGTGGTCTAGAGAGCCTGTACTGTACTGCAGCGTTCTGTGAAAATGAAGTCTAGCATGGATCCATTAACTAAGTTTACTGATTTCCTTTAGGCAAATGTTTCAAAGAGTCTTTAATTTAGATCATAAGGAAATAGGAGCAGAATTAGGCCATTTGGCCCATCAAGTCTGCTCCACCATTTCATCATGGCTGATCCATTTTCCCCTCTCAGGCCAAATCTCTTGTTTTCTCCCCATACCCTGACTAATCAATAATCTATCAAACTCTGCTTTGAAAATACCCAATGACTTGGCCTCCACAGCTATCTGTGGCAACAAATTCCACAGATTCACCACCTTCTGGCTAAAGAAATTCCTCCTCATCTCCATTCTAAAAGGATGTCCCTCTATTCTGAAGCCGTGCCCTCTAGTCTTAGAATTTCCCAACATAGGAAACATCCTCTCCACATCCATTCGAGCAAGGCCTTTCAACATTCGATAGATTTCAATGAGGTCCTCTTCATTCTTCTGAATTCTAACGAGTACAGACCCCGAGCTGCCGACTGCTCCTCATACAATAAGCCTTTCATTCCTGGAATCATTTTCATAAACTCCTCTGAACCCTCTACAATGTCAACACACCCTTTTTAAGATACGATGGCTAATGCTGCTCACAATACTCCAAATGAGGCCTCACCAGTGCTTTATAAACTCCCAGCGTTACGTCCTTGCTTTTATATTCTAGTCCTTTCCAAATGAATGCTAACATTGCACTTGCCTTCCTTACCACCGAGTGAAAGACATTTTGCTTGTTTCTTGCCCAACAAGAGGTGGATCACAGTAAGAGAACACATGGTACAGAAACTACACTGCGCCAGACAGGCAGGCTCTACGTCGGGTAGTCCAAACTGCCCAATGCATCACTGGCACCAACCTACCTGCCATCAAGGACATAGACACAGTAAGGTGCCAAAAAACAGCTGGTAACATCATGAAGGATCACACCCACCCTGCTCATAGATTGCTTATCCCACTCCCGTCAGGGAGGAGGCTATGTAGCATCCACACCAGGACCACCAGACTCAAAAACAGTTACTTTCCCCATGCAGTAAGGCTGATCAACACCTCCACCCACTAACCCACCCCTCCACACCCCAACCAGCACTATTTTATCTTATCCTGTCAATCACCTTACTGTATGTAAGACCATAAGATATTGGAGCAGAATTAGACTATTTGGCCCACCGAGTCTGCTCCACCAATTCATCATGGCTGATCCAATTTTCCCCTCAGCCCCAGTTTCTTGCTTTCACCCGTATCCTTTCATACCTTGACCAGTCAAGAATCTATCAACCTCTGCCTTAAATATACATAAAGACTTGACCACCACAACTGCCTGTGGCAAAGAATTCCATAGATTCACCACTCTCTGGATAAAGAAATTCCTCCTCATCTCCATTCTAAAAGAACGCCTCTCTATTCTGAGGCTGTGTCCTCTGGTCTTAGACTCTCACATCATAGGAAACATCCTCTCCACATGCACTCTATCAAGGCCTTTCACCATTCAATAGGTTTCAATGAGGTCACCCCTCATTCTTCTGAATTCTAGTGAACATAGCCCAGAGTCATCAAACGCTCTTCATATGACAAGCCACTCAATCCTGGAATCATTTTCATGAATCTCCTTTGAACCCTCTCCAGTTTCAGCACATTCTTTCTAAGATAAGTTGCCCAAATCGGCTCACGATACTCCAAGTAAGGCCTCACCAGTCCTTCTCAAGTTTCAACATTACATTCTTGCTTTTATATTCTAGTCCTCTTGAAATGAACTCAAACATTGCATTTGTCTTCCACACCAACAACTCGACCTACACATTAACTTTAAGGGAATCCTGCATGAGGACTCCCAAGTCCCTCTGCACCTCTGTTTTTTAGTATTTTGTCTTCCATTTAGAAAATAGTCAACCCTTTCATTTCTTCTACCAAAGTGCATGACCATACACTTCCCAACACTGTATTCCATCTGCCACTTCTTTGTTCATTCTCCTAATCTGTCCAAGTCCTTCTGTATCCTCTTTACTTCCTCAAAACTACCTTCCCCTCCACTTATTTTCATATCATCTGCAAACTTTGCAACAAAACCATAAATTCCATCATCCAAATCATTGACATATAATGTAAAAAAAAACCAGTCCCAATACAGGCCCCTGTGGAACACCGGCAGCCAGTCAGAAAAGGCTTCCCTTATTCCCAATCTTTACCTCCTGACAATCAGCCACTGCTTTATCCAGGCTAGAATCTTTCCTGTAATACCATGGGCTCATAGCTTGTTAAACAGCCTCATGTGTGTCACCTTGTCAAAGGCCTTCTGAAAATCCAAGTTCACAACATCAGCTGATTCTCCTTCATCTATCCTGCTTGTTATTTCTTCAAATAATTCCATCAGATCTGTCAGGTAAGATTTTCCCTTGAGGAAACCATTCTGATTGACCTATTTTATCATGTGTCTCCAAGTACCCTGAGACCGCATCCTTAATAATCGACTCCACCATCTTCCCAACCACAGAGGTCAGACTAATTGGCCTATAGTTTCCTTTCTTCTGCCTCTCTCCCTTCTTGAAGAGTGGAATGACACTTGCAATGTTCAGACACTCCTATACCTAGAGTCGCTTTATGGACATATAAATAATCCTATATGAGCTATCTTTTATATTTATATTTATTGTTTTTTTTATTTTGTTGCATCCTTTATCTTATTGTGTTCTTTTTTGTGCTGCATTGGATTCAGAGTAACAATCATTCCATTAATAATTGTGTACTGGAAACGACAATAAACAATCTTGAATCTTGAACTTGATATCTGATGGGGATGAGCATTCACCTGTCACGTTCTCCAATCACATTCCAGGATAGAGAGACAGGAACCTGCAATGTTACACAAGTGTTTAGTTTGTAGGCTTGTTACAGGAGTAAGTTCACACTGATACATTACTCACATTCAAACTTGATGTTCCTCAAGTTCTCAGGAAGTTCGTGAAGTGCGACCTTCAGCCACTCGTCCAGCTGCTTGGCAAATTTACGAATCACCTGAGTGAGGCTGAAATTGCAACAGAGAAAATTATGGTTAGCACGACTGTATTACAGCTGGGGGCATTGGAATTCAGAGCTCAGTCCTGGCGTCCTCTGCAAGGAGTTTGTACGTCCTGCCCGTAGAATGCGTGGGTTTCCTCCGGGTGCTCCGGTTTCCTCCCACAGTCCGAAGGCGTACT
The DNA here is from genome assembly GCF_963921235.1 of Mobula hypostoma. Classification (NCBI taxonomy): domain Eukaryota; kingdom Metazoa; phylum Chordata; class Chondrichthyes; order Myliobatiformes; family Myliobatidae; genus Mobula; species Mobula hypostoma. The sequence goes on from NC_086105.1 coordinate 1,638,708, forward strand.
GGTTAGTAGGTTAATTGGTCACTGTAAATTGTCCTGTGAGTAGGCTAGGGTTCAATTGGTGGCAGGACAATTTGAAAGGCTGCAAGGGCCTATTCCGTAAGACCATAAGACTGTAAAATATAAGAGCAGAATTAGGCCATTTGGCCCGTTCAAGTCTGCACTGCCATTTCATCATAGCTGATCCATTTTCTCTCTCCTGCCTTCTCCTCGTATCCCTTCATGCCGTGACTAATCAAGAATCTATCAACCTTTGCCTTAGATATACCCAGTGACTTAGCCTCCACAGCCATCTGTAACAACGTATTCCATAGATTCACCACCCTCGAGCTAAAGAAATTCCTCCTCATCTCCACTGATTCTGTAAATACATAAAGGGTTTTCAATGAACTAAAGATAAAGAGATAAAGGAGTTTGTTCGAGGATTGCACTGGGGGCAGCCTGCAAGTGTTGCTGTGCTTCCAACACCAACATAGCGTGTCCACAACTTACCCGTAATCTTTGGAATATGGGAGGAAACTGGAGCACCTGGAGGAAACCCATGTGGTAACAGGAACGCATACAAATTCCTTCCATACAGCAGCGAGAATCCAACCCTGTTCTGTGATCGCAGGTGCTGTAAAGAGACTGCACTAACTGCTTTGCTACTGTGAATGTCCTGTCAGTGCACAAATAACCTACCTTTCCAGAGTGTTTTCAGTATGGCAAACAGTCCCATTTCCCCTAATCAACACAAACCTCCCTGGGGGGAGAGCCAATGGGGTCGTTAGTGACCAGAAATGAAACATACAGACCTGACTTCCAGAACTCATCCACTGTCAACATCATGAGGACCCAAGATGCCCAGTGTCAGCAGTTAGTCTCCTCTCCACAGATGCAGAATCTTCATATATCAGTAATATTTGAGTAATCTCATAAATATACTGTTTGATTGAGCATTCTTGTTTGCTTAAATATTTCATTATGGTCATATGTAAAAATCGTGAATTGCATACGTCATGATGCTACTACATGATTGCAAGTGTATCACTTAAAGTTAAAACTAACTGAGACTTGCATCTCCCAGCTTCCTGGTTTTCCTTTCAATAACTTTTTATGTTTTGGAGTTACAAAACATAACAGTGGTGATGAGAAAGTTTTAAATTAACCCAGGATGGCTACCTTCCTGTTAAAGCACAGTGAGATGTTCGGGCTTTTTAAAAAAGCACAGTGAGAAACGGTCGAGTAAAATAAAATAGTGTAGCACATGCTTCTTTGGAAAATGAGACTTTTGAGTTTAAAAAAGGCAGAAAACAGACAAATTCATAGGTTCATAAACAGTGAGTACTGGGTGATAATAATCATAAATTTAAAAAATCAAAAATGGCTAGCTACATCAGAAAGATAACTACATTCGATTACACAATAATTGGAAAATGTATACTGAGCTAATTGAACAGTATTTTAAAGCAAATGGAATAGCCAATGAGAAACAAGTATCAGTTTTACTGAGTGCATTGATTTTAAAGGCATACTGTTTGCTTAGAAATTTGACCGCTCCAGCCAAACCAGCTGAAATGAGCTTTGCTGATATTGTGAAATGCAGGAATAATTAGAACCAAAACTACCATTCATTGCAAAACACTTTAGGTTTCATAAGTGGAATCAAAAGAAAGGGCAGCCCATTTCAGTATGCATGGCTGAACTGAGGAAGCTGTCTGAGGATTGTCAGTTCATTAATGAGCTTAATGGTGCACTGAGAGATTGGTTAGTTTGTTTCAAAAACAGCTCCCAACTAAGGCACACCTGCACTTAAAAGAGCAGTTGAAATAGTTCTATCAAAGGAAACCACGGACAGAGACACAATTGAGTTGCAGTCAGGAAGGGTGGCTAATGTAACCCCACTTTTTAAAAAAGGAGGGAGAGAGAAACCGGGGAATTATAGACCGTTTAGCCTAACGTCGGTGGTGGGGAAACTGCTGGAGTCAGTTATCAAGGATGTGATAACAGCACATTTGGAAAGCGGTGAAATCATCGGACAAAGTCAGCATGGATTTGTGAAAGGAAAATCATGTCTGACGAATCTCATAGAATTTTTTGAGGATGTAACTAGTAGACTGGATAGGGGAGAACCAGTGGATGTGGTATATTTGGATTTTCAAAAGGCTTTTGACAAGGTCCCACACAGGAGATTAGTGTGCAAACTTAAAGCACACGGTATTGGGGGTAAGGTATTGGTGTGGGTGGAGAACTGGTTAGCAGACAGGAAGCAAAGAGTGGGAATAAACGGGACCTTTTCAGAATGGCAGGCGGTGACTAGTGGGGTACCGCAAGGCTCAGTGCTGGGACCCCAGTTGTTTACAATATATATTAATGACTTGGATGAGGGAATTAAATGCAGCATCTCCAAGTTTGCGGATGACACGAAGCTGAGTGGCAGTGTTAGCAGTGAGGAGGATGCTAAGAGGATGCAGGGTGACTTGGATAGGTTGGGTGAGTGGGCAAACTCATGGCAGATGCAATTTAATGTGGATAAATGTGAAGTTATCCACTTTGGTGGCAAAAATAGGAAAACAGATTATTATCTGAATGGTGGCCGATTAGGAAAAGGGGAGGTGCAACGAGACCTGGGTGTCATTATACACCAGTCATTGAAAGTGGGCATGCAGGTACAGCAGGCGGTGAAAAAGGCGAATGGTATGCTGGCATTTATAGCGAGAGGATTCGAGTACAGGAGCAGGGAGGTACTACTGCAGTTGCACAAGGCCTTGGTGAGACCACACCTGGAGTATTGTGTGCAGTTTTGGTCCCCTAATCTTAGGAAAGACATCTTTGCCATAGAGGGAGTACAAAGAAGGTTCACCAGATTGATTCCTGGGATGGCAGGTCTTTCATATGAAGAAAGACTGGATGAACTGGGCTTGTACTCGTTGGAATTTAGAAGATTGAGGGGGGATCTGATTGAAACGTATAAGATCCTAAAGGGATTGGACAGGCTAGATGCGGGAAGATTGTTCCCGATGTTGGGGAGGTCCAGAACGAGGGGTCACAGTTTGAGGATAGAGGGGAAGCCTTTTAGGACCGAGATTAGGAAAAACTTCTTCACACAGAGAGTGGTGAATCTGTGGAATTCTCTGCCACAGCAAACTGTTGAGGCCAGTTCATTGGCTATGTTTAAGAGGGAGTTAGATATGGCCCTTGTGGCTACAGGGGTCAGGGGGTATGGAGGGAAGGCTGGGTTCTGAGTTGGATGATCAGCCATGATCATAATAAATGGCGGTGCAGGCTCGAAGGGCCGAATGGCCTACTCCTGCACCTATTTTCTATGTTTCTATGTTTCTATGAATGAAGGTGAGTGTGAACAAAATTGCAACATTGAAACCAAAACCAGCCTGGCTGAATAAATGGACTGTGTGAACTGGGGTGGTGGTGTGATGGGTGTGTAATGGACTGTGTGTGAACTGGGGCAGTGGTGTAATGGACTGTGTGCGAACTGGGGCAGTGGTGTAATGGACTGTGTGTGAACTGGGGCAGTGGTGTAATGGACTGTGTGTAACAGATTGTGTGAATTAGGGTGGTGGTGGTGTGATGAGTGTGTAATGGACTGGATGTGAAGAGGGAATGATGCTGTAATGGGTGTGTAATGGACTGTGTGTGAACTAGGGCAGTGGTGTAATGGACTGTGTGTGAACTGGGGCAGTGGTGTAATGGGTGTGTAATGGACTGTGAACTGGTGTGGTGGTGTAATGGACTGTGTGTGAACTGAGACAGTGGTGTAATGGGTATGTAATGGACTGTGTATGAACTGTGGTGGTGGTGTAATGAATGTGTAATGGACTGGATGCGAGGTGGGGGGTGTTGTGATGGATCAGGGTGGAATGGATCCAGTGTAAAGTGGAGCTGGGAACATAACAGAAATGGACACCTGTATTGAAGACCAGGTGAGGAGCACATCAGGTCAGAAAATTACTGGGTGCAACAGGCCTGATGTGCAATGTGTCATTTGTGTGATGGTCTAGGAGTGTAACTGAATGGTAGAGTAATGCACCAGGGTCACACTGAACTAGGGACAGAACAGGCTCTGTGTACTGTACTCGCTGTACAACAGCCAGCATTACATTGGGTCAGGTGTGACCCAGCTCCAGACGGGAGAGAGACTCCCCATGCTTGGTACGGATCAGCTGGTGTGGGTGACTTCACCAACCTGTCTGGTAATGCTTGCAACACACTGGGCATGAGAACCCCGGAGATGGCCTTGTAGAGGATTGAGTCGCAGACCCCGACGATGTTGACCACAGTGGCCGAGCCCAGCACAGGCAGCATGTGTGGGGGCATTCCCTGCCAGAAATGCAACAGGAAACTCTGAACCTGGTGAGGGCAGAAAGGAAAATGGTCAGAGGGAGGGTATCAATGACGGGAGGCTGTGCGCAAGGACAGAGCTGTTACCTCATCGAAGTTTGCCCTGATCACTGTGTCCAGGATCCTCTGACAGTGAGTACGGTACATCATAATGAAGGTGGAAACCTGCAGGGACAAGACAGAAAGGTTGAGATGTTCACAGGCACTCCCCTCCTCCTCTACGTACAACGCTTTCAAAATCAATCAGAATCTGGTTTAGTATCACCGGAAAATGTTGTGAAGTTTGTTGTTTTGATGCAGCAGTACAGTGATTTTTAATAAACTATAAATTATAATAAGAAATACATATTTTTTAAAATTAAATTGAGTAGTGAAAAGAGAGAGCAAAAAAAATTGAGGTTCATGGGTTCATTGTCCTTTCAGAAATCTGATGGCAGAGGGGAAGAAACTGTTCCTGAATGTTGAGCGTGTGTTTTCAGGCTCCCGTACCTCCTCTGTGATGGTAGTCTATGCCCCTCAAGAGTTTATGTGGTCACCCCTCAGTCTCCTACGCACCATGCTGGTAAGTTCTAGCCTGCCCAGCCTCTTTCCATAATTCAGGTCCTCATAAACAGTAGCGTTGCAGTGGAATTGGCAGAGGGGCCTCACACACGTCCGAAGAGAGAGAGAGAGATTTTTAAAAAGAACTTTTGCAGGATTTAGCTTTTCTTGGTGGCACAGTTGTCATTCATTAGCAAGGGTAAATAAAAATAAGGTAGGAACAAGTGGAGCGGCCATTTTTAGAGCGGTCATTGTGTGAGTGGACCAGGGTTAGAGTGGGGATGCTTTAGCTCATCATACTACCACACGAACAGTCTTGGGCGAGGTTAAGTATCTGATCAGTTGCATCTTCTTCTACTTTCTCCTTTTTTCATTCTTCATTCGTTGTCTTTTGGGTGCATTGTTAAGCAGTGAGAATGGCTCCGGGGCTGTGTTGTGTTCTTTGTGTGAGATGTGGCAATTCTGAGATAACTCCAGCCTCCTGGATAATCACATCTGTATCAGGTGGACTGAGCTGCAGCTCCTCAGAGAACGTGTCAAAGAACTGGAGCAGCATCTCGATGGCCTTCAGCTCACACAGGAAACGAAGGAGACAACAGATAGAAACTGTAGGGAGGTAGTCAGACCTAAGTTGCAGAAGGCAGGTAAATGGGTGACTGTCAGGAGAGGGAAGAGAAATGGGCAGGCAGTGCAGAGTGCTCCTGTGGCCATTCCCCTCAATAATAAGTGTACCTCCTTGGATACTGTTGAGGGGAATTGTGACTGAGAGTCTTGACAAACACACTCTTTACACACGTGCATTCACTCACATACAAACATTGCCTTGTCATTTTCTGTCGTTGCGGCGAGCATACCCACTTCAATGACTTTCTCAGTATATTCTCATAATTAACCCATTGTTTCCCTTTGCATTGAGAGCCAGACACCAAAGTCTAGTTTAATTTTATTCTTTGTTTCTACTTAACGGTAAGTGTGAGATTGTGTTGAGTCTTCTGCTGGGTCCTAAGCTGAGCAGATACACTCAAGTTGGCTTTATGGTGCCTTTCCCGCTGTACACGGCATTTCTTTTGTAATGGGGATGTGTAAATATGTATATGTTGTTTGTTACTTCTGTTTATTTTGTAATATGATTGTAACTACACTGTCTCGTGCATCATTTTCTGATTCATGTGTAGTTTTAAGTTAACTTTGTTGGTAATGAAAAATGGTATGTCCTAGTACTTAAAAAAAGAGCTGATCACCCTCAGCAGAGCAGAGACATAGAGGCTGCCAGGAGCTCACTGGACAAGGATACGTACAGAGAATTAACTGTGTGTACTCGTAAATATCATTTTGTAAATATTGCCATCTTTCTTTTCACTAATTTTTGTAAGTTGACTTTTGACATGCATTGCACTAAAGTGATAAGCGACTCCAGACAATTTTTCTTTGGTCATAACCTACATATCGAACAGGGACGACCTACTGCGGGGAGCTGCAGCAACTGGGATTCTGGTACTCTGGCTCAAAAGGGAAGAAGGAGAAGAGGGGACTGCAGTAGTGATAGGGGATTCCATCGTTAGAGGAGTAGACACAAGATTCAATGGACGTGATAGAGACACCCAGATGGTATGTTGCCTCCTAGGTGCCAGGGTCAGGGACAGCTTGGATCAGGTCCACAATGTTCTAAAGGAGGAGGGGGAGCAGCAAGAAATCTTGCTACATATTGGCACCAATGACATGGGTAGGGAAAGGGAGAAGATCCTGAAGAGAGAATTTAGGGAGTTAGGTAGAAAGCTGAAAAGCAGGACATTCAGGGTAGCATTCTTATGATTGTTGCCTGTGCCACATACTGGTGACGGTAGGAATAGGATGATTTGGCAGATGAATGTGTGGCTGAGGAACTGGTGCAGGGGGCAAGGTTTCAGATTTCTGGGTCATTGGGATCTCTTCTAGGGAATGTATGACCTGTACAAAAGGAACAGGTTAAACCTGAACCCAGGGGATCCAATATCATTGCAGGTAGGTTTGAGAGCTGTTCAGGAGGGTTAAACTAACTTTGCAAGTGGATGGGAACTGGAGTGATAGGACTGTTGGTTTACAAGCAGAGGCAGTGTGTAGTGAGACTGTAAGGAAGGACAGGCAGATGATAGGGCAAAATGACAGTCAACAGGATGAGTTGCGATGTTTAAGGTCGACAAAATTGAAAAGTAAATACAGGACCGAAGATGCTATATTTGAATGCACGCAGTATACAGAATAAAGTAGATGATCTTGTAGCACAGTTTCAGATTAACATGTATGATTTGTGGGCATCACTGAGTCATAGCTAAAAGACGATTATAGTTGGGAGCTTAACATCTAAGGATACACAATGTATTGAAAGGACAGGCAGGTAGGCAGAGGAGATGGGTGGCTCTGTTGTTAAAATTAAATCAAATCATTAGAAAGAGGTAACATGGGATCAGAAGATGTAGAATACTTGTGGGTAAAGTTAAGAAACTTCAAGAGTAAAAAGACATAGATGGGAGTTGTATATAGGCCTCTGAACAGTAGCCAGGATGTGGGCTACAAATTACAAAGGGAGACAGAAAATGCACGTCAGCAGGGCAATGTTATGATAGTCATGGGGATTTCAATATGCAAGTTGATTGTGAAAATCAGGTTGGTGCTGTATCCCAAGAGGGAGACTTTGTAGAATGCCAAAAAGATGGCTTTTTAGAGCAGTTTATGGTTGAGCCCACTAGGGATCAGCTGTTCTGGATTGGCTGCTGTGTAATGAATGGGATTTGATTAGGGAAGCTGTGATCATAGTATGATAGAATTCATCCTGCAGTTTGAGAGGGAGAAGCTAAAATCAGATGTATCAGTATTACAATGGAGTAAAGGGAATTAGAGGCATGAAACAGGAGCTGATTGGAAGAGCACGCTTACAGGGATGACAGCAGAGCAGCAATGGCTGGAGTTTCTGGGAGCAATTCGGAAGGTGCAGCACACATACATCCCAAAGAGGAAGTATTCTGAAGGCAGGATGAGAAACAGTGGCTGACAAGAGAAGTCAAAGCCAACATAAAAGCCAAAGAGAGGGTGTATGATAGAGCAAAAACTGGGAAGTTAGAGGATTGGGAAGCTTTTAATAACCAACAGAAGGCAACTAAAAAAGTCATAAAGAGGGAAAAGATGAAATATGAAGGTAAGCTAACCAATAGTATCAAAGAGGATACCATTTTTTTCTGATAATATAAAGAGTAAGGGAGGAGAGAGTAGCTATTGGACCACTGGAAAATGATATTGGAGAGGTAGTAATGGGGGGCTAGGAAACGGCAGATGAACTGAATAAGTATTTTGCATCAGTCTTCACTGTGGAAGACACTAGCTGTATGCCGAATGCTCCCTATGACTAGGGAGACTGAAAGGTCTGAAGGTAGAAGAGTCACCTGGACCAAATGGACTACACCCCAATGTTCTGAAAGAGGAGGCTGAAGAGGTTGTGGAGGCATTAGTAATGATCTCTCAAGAATTAATTGATTCTGACATGGTTCCAGAGCACTGGAAAATTGCATATGTCACTCCACTCTTCCAGATGGGAGAAAGGCAGAAGAAAAGAAATTGTAGGTCAGCTGGCCTGGAAAGGTGTTGGAGTCGATTGTTAAGGATGAGGTTTCAGGGTACTTGGAGGCACATGATAAAATAGGACAAAGTCAGCATGGTTTCCTTGAAAGAAAATCTTGCCTGACAAATCTGTTGGAATTTTTTGAAGAAATATCAATCAGGATAGACAAAGCAGAATCGGTTGATGTTGTGTACTTGGCTTTTCAGAACATCTTTGACAAGGTGCCACACATGAAGTTGATTAACAATAGCCCATGGTATTACAGGAAAGGTTCTAGCATGGATAAATCAGTGGCTGATTGGCAGGAGGCAAAGAGGGGGAATAAAGGGAGCCTCTTCTGGTTGGCTGCTGGTGACTAGTGGTGTTCCACAGGGGTCTGTGTCGGGACCAATTCTTTTTACATTATATATCAATGATTTGCATGATGGAATTGTGGCAAAGTTTGTGGATGATGTGAAGATAGGTGCAAGGGCATGTAGTTTTGAGGAAGTAGAGAGGCTACAGAAGGACTGAATTGGCAAAGAAGTAGTAGATGGAATACATTGTCAGGAAGTGCCTGGTCATGCACTTTGGTAAAAAGAATAAAACGTACAGTATTTTCTAAATGGGGAGAAAAGTCAAAAATCTGAGGTGCAAATGGACTTGGGAGTCCTTGTGCAGGATTCCCTAAAGGTTAATTTGCAGATCAAGTCAGTAGTGAGGAAAGCAAATGCGATGTTAGTATTCATTTCGAGAATACTAGAATACAAAAACAAGCATGTATTGCTGAGGCTTTATAAAGTACTGGCGAGGCTCACTTAGAGTATTGTGAGCAGTTTTGGGCACCTTACTTAAGAAAGAATGTGCTGACATTGGAGAGGGTTGAAAGGAGGTTCACAAGAAAGGTTCTGCGAATGAAGAGCTTATCTTATGAGGAGCGGTTGGTGCCTCTGGGCCTTTACTCGCTGGAGTTCAAAGAATGGGGGGGTGATCTCATTGAAAGCACGGAGAGTTTGGAAAGGAAGGGGACTTCCAACGGCTGTCTTTTGGATCGGGACAAGAAGAGCGGCGTGAGAGCAGAATTCTGAAGGAAAGCAGTTTTTTTTAAAACTTCTTCAAGTGCAAGAAGGACGAGACTGCGCAGGCGCGTGACATAGTCAGGACAGCACAGAGAGTTTAAAAAGGAGACCACCCTATACAGTGGGCAGCAGTCGGAGCGGGCAGCGGGGTCAGTGGTAGCAGAGTGTCGGGCTTTGGGTCAATGGGCTTAGGCAGTAACGGGAAGAGGCATAAGCGAGTGACCGACTCTTTTCTTCCCCTTGGTGAATCGGTCCGGACAGACAGAGGAACAGCAGGGCTCACACAGCTAATGGTATGAGATAACAGTTTAAAAAGTTTGTGTGTTTGGTGAGGTAAGTGGGTGAGTAGACTTATTTTTCCTGTTTCATTCCTGTAGAATTAGATAGCATGCCTGCAGGGTTAGTGCTTTGTTCAGGGTGTCAGATGTGGGAATCCTGGGAGACCTCCAGCCTCCCTGATGGCCACGTCTGTGCTAGGTGCACCGAGATGCAGCTCCTCAGAGACCGTGTTGGGGATCTGGAGCTGCAGCTTGATGGAAAGTGAAGAGGTGATAGACAGGAGCTACAGGGAGGAACTGGCCGAAGTTGACTGGAAAGGGACACTAGCGGGAAGGACGGCAGAGCAGCAGGGGCTGGAGTTTATGCGAGAAGTAAGGTGCAAGACAGGTATATTCCAAAAAAGAAATTTTCGGATGGAAAAAGGATGCAACCGTGGCTGACAAGAGAAGTCAAAGCCAAAGTTAAAGCAAAGGAGAGAGCATATAAGGAAGCAAAAATTAATGGGAAGACAGAGGATTGGGAAGTTTTTAAAAGCTTACAAAAGGAAACTAAGGAGGTCATTAAGGGGGAAAAGATGAACTATGAAAGGAAGCTAGCAAATAATATCAAAGAGGATATTAAAAGCTTTTTCAAGTATATAAAGAGTAAAAGACAAGTGAGATTAGATATAGGACCGATAGAAAATGATGCTGGAGAAATTGTAATGGGAGATAAGGAGATGGCGGAGGAACTGAATGGGTATTTTGCATCAGTCTTCACTGAGGAAGACATTAGCAGTATACCGGACACCCAAGGGTGGGAGGGAAGAGAAGTGTGTGCAATTACGACAGAGAAAGTACTCAGGAAGCTGAATAGTCTAAGGGTAGATAAATCTCCTGGACCAGATGGAATGCACCCTCGTGTTCTGAAGGAAGTAGCTGTGGAGATTGCAGAGGCATTAGCAATGATCTTTCAAAAGTCAATAGATTCTGGTATGGTTCTGGAGGACTGGAAGATTGCAAATGTCACTCGGCTATTTAAGAAGGGGGCAAGGAAGCAAAAAGGAAATTATACACCTGTTAGCTTGACATCGGTGGTTGGGAAGTTGTTGGAGTCAATTGTCAAGGATGAGGTTACGGAGTACCTGGAGGCATATGACAAGATAAGCAGAACTCAGCATGGTTTCCTTAAAGGAAAATCCTGCCTGACGAACCTATTGCAATTTTTTGAGGAAATTACAAGTAGGCTAGACAAGGGAGATGCAGTGGATGTCGTATATTTCGATTTTCAGAAAGCCTTTGACAAGGTGCCACACATGAGGCTGCTTAACAAGATAAGAGCCCATGGAATTCCGGGAAAGTTACATACATGAACAGAGCGTTGGCTGATTGGCAGGAAACAGAGAGTGGGAATAAAGGGATCCTATTCTGGTTGGCTGCCGGTTACCAGTGGTGTTCCACAAGGGCCCGTGTTGGGACCGCTTCTTTTTATGTTGTACATCAACGATTTGGCTAAGTTTGCTGACGATACGAAGATAGGTGGAGGGGCCGGTAGTGCTGAGGAAACGGAGAGTCTGCACAGAGAATTGGATAGATTGGAAGAATGGGCAAAGAATTGGCAAATGAAATACAATGTTGGAAAGTGTATGGTTATGCACTTTGGCAGAAGAAATAAACGGGCAGACTATTATTTAAATGAGGAGAGAATTCAAAGTTCTGAGATGCAATGGGACTTGGGAGTCCTTGTGCAGGATACCCTTAAGGTTAACCTCCAGGTTGAGTCAGTGGTGAAGAAGGCGAATGCAATGTTGGCATTCATTTCTAGAGGAATAGAGTATAGGAGCAGGGATGTGATGTTGAGGCTCTACAAGGCACTGGTAAGAACTCACTTAGAGTACTGTGGGCAGTTTTGGGCTCCTTAGTTAAGAAAGGATGTGCTGACGTTGGAGAGGGTTCAGAGAAGATTCACTAGAATGATTCCGGGAATGAGAGGGTTAACATATGAGGAACATTTGTCCGCTCTTGGACTGTATTCCTTGGAGTTTAGAAGAATGAGGGGGGACCTTATAGAAACATTTCAAATATTGAAATGCATGGACAGAGTGTATGTGGCAAAATTGTTTCCCATGGTGGGGGAGTCTAGTACGAGAGGGCATGACTTAAGGTTTGAACAGAGATTCAGAACAGAGATGCGAAGAAATTTTTTGAGCCAGAGGGTGGTGAATCTATGGAATTTGTTGCCATGGGCAGCAGTGGAGGCCAAGTCATTAGGTGTATTTAAGGCAGAGATTGATAGGTATCTGAGTAGCCAGGACATCAAAGGTTATGGTGAGAAGGCGGGGGAGTGAGACTAAATGGGAGAATGGATCAGCTCATGATAAAATGGCGGAGTAGACTCGATGGGCCGAATGGCCGACTTCTGCTCCTTTGTCTTATGGTCTTATGGAAACATGTCAAATGTTGAAAGGCCTTGATTGAATGGATGTGGAGATGATGTTTGCTATGGTGGGGGAGTCTAGCAACAGAGGACACAGCCTCAGAATAGAGAGACGTCCCTTTAGACAGGAGATGAGGAGGAATTTCTTTAGTCAGAGTGTAGGGAATCGGTGGCTGTGCAGTCAGGTTATTGGGTGTACGTATTTAAAGCAGAGATTGATTAATGAGGGCATGCTAGGTTATGGGGAGAAGGCACTAGAGTGGGGTTGAGAAGGAAATGGATCAGCCATGATGAAATAGCAGAGCAGGCATGATGGACTGAATGTTCTAATTTTGCTCCAATGTCTCATGGTCTTAAATCCTCCACCATCCCCACCATTGAGCACACTTACACAGAGCGCTGCCACAGGAAAGCAGCATCCGTCAAAGACCCCAGCTATCCAGGCCCTGCTCTCTAGTCACCACCATCTGGCAGGAGGTACAGGGGCTTTAGGTCCCACACCACCAGGTTCAGGAACAGTTATTACCCTTCAGCCATTGGGCTCCTGAAATGATGTGCATAACTACAATTATCTCTACTTTGAACCAAATCTACAAACTACAGCCTCATTTTCAGGGACTCAACTCGTGTTATTTTTGTGTGCACATTGTTTGTCAGTCAATCTCTGCTATGTCTAGTTTTCTGTAAATTCAATTGTATTTCTTTTTTGTAAATTCTATTGTTTTCCTGTAAATGTCTGCAAGAAAATAAATCTCAAGTTTGAATATGGTGACATAGATGTACTTTGATAATAAATATTGCATCGAACATAGAACACAGAACAAAGATATCTACAGCACATTACAGGCCCTTCGGCCCACAATGTTGTACCGACCACGTAACCTATTCTAGAAACTGCCTAGAATTTCCCTACCGCATAGCCCTCTATTTTCTTTAAGTTCCATGTACCTATCTAAGAGGCTTTTAAAAGACCCTACTGTATCTGCTTCCACCACCGTCGCCGGCAGTGCATTCCACGCACCCACCACTCTCTGTGTGAAAAACTTACCCCTGACACCCCCTCGGTACCTATTTCCAAGCCCTTTAAAACTATGCCCCCTCGTGTTCGCCATTTCAGCCCTGGGAAAAAGCCTCTGGCTATCCACACGATCAATGCCTCTCATCATCTTATACACCTCTATCAGGTCACCTCTCATCCTCTGTCGCTCCAAGGAGAAAAGGCCAAGTTCACTCAACCTATTCTCATAAGGCATGCTCCCCAATCCAGGCAAAATCCTTGTAAATCTCCTCGGCACTCTCTCTATAGTATCCACATCCTTCCTGTAATTATGTGACCAGAACTGAACACAGTTCTCCAAGTGGGGTCTAACCAAGGGGTCTTATAGAGCTGTAACATTACCTCCCATCTATTGAACTCAGTCCCACAGTTGATGAATGCCAACACACCATATGCCTTCTTATCAAAACTGTCAACCTGTGCAGCAGCTTTGAATGTCCTGTGGACGGACCCCAAGATCTCTCTGATCCTCCACACTGCCAAGAGTCTTACCATTAATACTATATTCTGTCTTCAAATTTGACCTACTAAAATGAACTTATTTGGGTTGAACTCCATTTGCCACCTCTCAGCTCAGTTCTGCATCCTATCGATGTCCCGCTGTAACCTCTGAGAACCCCCCACTACCCACAACACCCCCAACCTTTCTGTCATCAGCAAACTTACTAACCCACCCTTATACTTCTTCATCCAGGTCATTTATAAAAATCACAGGCAGCAGCCTACCCATCATCAAGGACATATATACAGAAAAGCACTGGAAAAGGGCCAGTAACATCATGAAGGATCCCAGCCATCCTGCTCATGGACCGTTTGTCCCTCTCCCATCAGGGAGGAGGCTATGCTAGCACCCACACCAGGACCACAAGACTCAAAAACAGTTACTTTCCCCAAGCAGTAAGGCTGATCAACACCTCCAACCACTAACCCACCCTTCCACACCCACAACCACCACTACTTTATCATTTCCTGTCAGTCACCTTATGTACAGACACTCCTGTGCCTAACATCACTTTATGGACATACAATCAATCTGTGAATATAAACTATTATTGTGTTCTTTATCTTACCGTGTTTTTTGCGCTATATCAGATCTGGAGTAACTATTATTTCATTCTCTTTTACAACTGTGTACTGGAAATGACATTCAACTATCCTAAACAGTGACTGTGGGACAGAGGCTGGGGCCAGGGTACTGTTTTACCTTCTCCTCTGACAGGCTGGTTGGCAGGTTTAGATCCTTGACATTTGGGAATTCGGGCAACAGGGTGCCGAGCTTGGAGCGGGGTGAGTAAGCTACTGTCTGCTTCGCGACCTCCTTCTTGCCAGTCTCATTTACCCAGGCAGCCCCTTTCTTGGAATACATAACGTCGTAGTAAGGGGAGCTCTCCTTCACCGCGATCCCGTAATAATGGTACCTGTAACAGCAAACGCACAGTGTTACAACATCACCGGCACTGACACGGACACATGGCCAGGGGCCTGAGCTGGAAATGAGAGGCAGTGAGAGGGTGTGGGGTCCATCCCACGCACATAGCTACATCAAACTCTGAAACTCCAGTGTAGCAGGAAGGGGTTGATATTGTGAGGGGACTATGACACGGTCAGAGGCCGACTGATGACGGAGCACCGTGAGGTTAGAGGGCGGGTGCTGAAGAGCATCACGCTGTCACACGGATAGTCACACTGTCAGAGAGTCAATACTGAGGGGTAACATTTTAGGAAGGGCGGTACTGAGTGGAGACATGGTTTCCTAAGGTGGGGGAGTCCAGGGCCGGAGAGCACAGCCTCAGAAAAGAGAAACATCCCTTTAGAACAGAGATGAGGAGGAGTTTCTTTATCCAGAGGGTGGTGAATCTGTGGAATTTATTGCCAGGAATGGCTGTGGAGGCCAAGTCATTGGGTATGTTTAAAGCAGAGATTTATAGGTTTTGATTAGTCTGGGTGGCCAAGGTCACGGGGAGGAAGCAGGAGAACGGGGCTGAGAGGGATAATAAATCAGCCATGATGGAATGGCAGACCAGACTTGATGGGCTGAATGGCCTAACGCTGCTCCTGTGTCTTATGGTCTTATGTTTGTAAAAGCAAAGGGGGCTGTACAGAAGGAGTGTCACCCTCTGTGGGGAGGGGCAGTACTAGAACATAAAACATACAGCACAATATGTTCTACATTGTGCTGACCTACTCTAACAGCAATCTAGCACTTCCCTTCTGCACTGTCCTTGATTTTTTACCACCCATGTACCTATCTTTAATGTATCTGTCTCTACCACCACCCCTGGCACCTACCACTCTGTGTAAAGAAATCAGCTCTGACACCCCCCCCATACTGTCTTCTAATCACCTTAAAATCATGCCCCCTTGTTTTAGCAATTTCCACTCTGGAAAAAAATCTCTGTCTATCCACTCCGTCTTTGCCTCTTATCATCCTGTACACCTCTATCAAGTCACCTCTCATCCTCCTTCACCCCAAAGAGAAATGCCCTACCTCACTCAACCTATCCTCATAACACATGCTCTCTAATCCAGGCAGCATCCTGGTAAATCTCTGCACTCTCTCTAAAGCATTCACATTCTTCCTATAATGGTGACCAGAACTGATCACAGTATTCCAAGCATGGTCTAACCAAGGTTTTATAGAATTGCAATATTAACTTGTGGCTACTGAATGCAGTCCCCAGACTAATGAAGGCAAACACTCATACGCCTTCTTAACCACCCTATCAATTTGCACGGCATCTTTGAGGGATCCATAGACCTGAACCCCAAGAATCCTCAGATCCTCCACACTGCCAAGAATATTCAAAATGCATGTCGTGCACGGCATAGGTAAACAGGTCGCTGTCCTACTGACGAGACCTCAGTGGTGACAGGGTATTCATTAGTCTCACAGCCCGGGGGCAGAAATTGTTACCCAGTCTGGAATTCCGAGTCCTGATGCTCCTGTACATCCCCCCCCCCGATGGCAGTGGGTCTGAGAGATTGTGGGATGGGTGGTCGGGATCATCAACAATACTTCAGGCTCTTCATTTACAACCCTCCCAGTAAATCAGACAAATAGGGGAGAGGGAGGCCCCGATGATTCTCTCGGTAGTTACCACAGCAGCTCAACACCATTTCCATGCACCCTGAGCCCGTGCGGGGCCTTATGATAAATATTCTAACACTCCAGGTACACCTCATCCACTGGTTCCCCTCGCACTCCCCCGGATCCACCCTCGAAGATCTTAAAGTCAAAGTAAATTTATTATCGAAGTTTGCATTTCATTTTCCTGCAGGAATTCACAGGAAAGTAAAGAAATGCAAGAGAATTTACAACTAAACATTCATTAACACAGACTGATGAAAAACAAGGTGCAAAAGAAGACGAATTGAGCAAATAAAGAATAAATAATACTGAGGGCATGAGTTGTAAAGAGTCTTTCAGTCGATGGGCTGTAGAATCAGTTCAGTTGTGGTGAGTGACATCCACCCAGTAAGTGAAGTCTGTATCGGCTGAAAAAGGATCCAGGGTTTTCCTAGCGTATATGATGAAAAATCTTTTCTTGGGTTTTCGCCCAGCTGGAAAAAAGCCTGGGAAGAATTTATTCATCCATATTGGCTGTCTACAGGCTATGTTTTTTACAACATTTCACTTCTCTTCCCAGTTTTTCAATCACTGGATTACAAAGATAAAGAGTTAGTACATTATAGAAGTGAGGCTACTGCCAGGGTATTGTGTACAGTTTGAATATGTCACCCAGGGAAGGAGATCCTTACTGCGGGCAGAGTAATTAGCCTTCAACCATCAGGCTCCTGAACCAGAGGAGATAACTTCACTCAACTTCACTCAGCCCATCACTAAACTGCTCCCACAACCTATGGCCTCACTTGCAAGGACTCTTAATCACATATTCTCAATATTTATTGTTTGTTTATTCATTTATTATTATTATTTGTATCTGCAGTTTGTAGTCTTTTGCACATTGGTTGTTTGTCCATCTTGTCTGTGGTTTTTCATTGATTCTTTGTGTTTCTTTGTATTTTACTGTGAATGCCTGCAAGTAAATGAATCTCAGGGTGTCTATGTTGTTGAAGATAAATTTACTTTGAACTTTGATTGCAGCTCAGGTTCCCAGGATGCTCGGGAGGGGGAAGGTGGCGAGGGGTGTGGGTGCAGGGGTTGACGAGAAGAATGAAATGTGGCCTCACTGAACAGAGAACTGCCCAAAGTTCGACATAGTAAACATGGGAGCTGCAGCTGGAGGAGCAACGCCTCACATCCCATCGAGGGAGCCTCCAGCCTGTTGTCATGAACACCGATTTTTTCCATCTGGGAATCTGCCCCCTCCCTCTTCTCTTTTCTTCTAATCTCCACTTTGACCTCTTACCTCCTCTTCTCATCTACCTATCACCTTTGCTTTCTCCCATGGTCCACTCTCCTCTTCTATCAGATTCCTTCTTCTCCAGCCCTTTAACCTTTTCCACCTCTCACCTCCCAGCTTCTTACTTCATCCCCCCTCCCCCACCCACCTGGCTTCACCTGTCACCTTTCAGCTTGTCCTCCCTCCCCTCCCTCCATCTTCTTGTTCTGGCATCTTCCCTCTTCCTTCCCAGTCCTGATGAAGGGTCTCGGCCTGAAACGTCAACTGTTTATTCCCCTCCATAGATGCTGCCCGACCTGCTGAGTTTCTCCAGCATTTTGTGTGTGTTACTCTGGATTTCCAGCCTCTGCAGAATCTCTTGTATTATAAACGGCGGGAGTTTCCTCTGAGTAACTGCCCAGGGGTTACAGGCTGGAGATAAACAGTGGCTTCAGGTCTGAGAGGGGGAGAAATATCTTCACTCAGGTTCTGCTCCTGTGTACATGCCAGATGGGAACAGAGAGATTACTGATGAGGGAATGGGAGAGTGCAGGAAATTTGTCTGAGGTGGAAGATCAGCTCCTTGAGTGGGACAGCAGACTTCCTGGGCTGAGTGGCCTCATTCTAAGCTACACCCAACATGAGGAAGAGGGTAGGATATCCCATGTAAACCGGAGCATTTCCAGCGCAAGTGTGCTGTGGAACAGTACAAAGGCAGCGCGAGTGGAGTCGGACACGACGGCTCGGGCATATCTGATAGGTAGGTGGGGTCAGAGCACATCAGTGGGAACTGAGTCAGGACGGGGTTAACGTGAGGGTCAGAAAGGGATTTTTGGTCTGAGGTTTGGAGGAACCAACCACTCCCTGACCCGTGTCCGTGAAAACTTCCACCAGGACCTGACAGCGGTTCACACCCCCATGGGCTGGAAGAGAGAGGACAGCACCAAATCCCCCCTCCCCCCTCAGCACAGCACAAGAAGATCCCAGTACTTTCCCATTAACCCTCGCTGTGCCACAGACTGATTGACGCACTGCCATCTCCAGGTGGGATAAGGAGGTGCCGATCACTTGTTGAATGAGCTGATCACGATCAGAATACACTTTCGACGTTTCGGGCCGAGACCCTTCATTAGGACTGGAATTAAAAGGTGGGTGAGGGGGAGGTGATAGGTGAAGAGCGAGTCTTGGTGAGTATATGGTTGAAGAATAGGAGAGCAGCAGGGATCACAGAGGAGGAGCAGTGAGAGTGGGTCTCACTGAACTCCCATCAAAAAGAAGATTTCAGCTTCTTCAGGGTAGACATCCCTCGAAGACACTTCTCAGCGGAGCAGCAGATCATAAACACAAGAGATTCTGCTAACTTGGTGACCAGGCTGGTTAACACGTTACCAGATGTGGCGGACAGTCTGCATGCCCAATCTCTGGCCCGGGCCTGCCCCTGCCAGTGAGGAACTAGTGGCCCCATCTCGGGCAGGAGTAGATCACAATCATACAGTAAGGCCATTCAACCCATCAGCTCTGTACCAACCCGGATGCCAATTTCAGGTGATGCCACCTGCATCTTCATGCGTCACATCCAATGTCCCAACAGCCCCAGGAGCCACACACACAAAATGCAAGAGGAACTCAGCAGGTCAGGCAGCATCTACGGAAAAGAGTAAACGGTCGACGTTTCGCTGATGCCCTTCGTCAGGACTGGAGAGGATGGGGCAGAAGCTGCCAGAATAAGGTGGTGGGGGAGGGGGAAGGAAAATGATAGGGGAAGTCAGGTGAGTAGGGGAGAGGGGGATAAAACAAGTAGCTGGCAGAGGATCGAAAGGTAAAGGAGGAATCTCATAGGAGAGGAAAGTGGACCTTGGGAGAAAGTGAAGGAAGAGGGACACCAGGGATCTGATAGGCCTAAGGAGAGAAGAGGTAAAAGGTCACAGTGGGGAATTGAAAAAGAAGGAAGCGGGGGAGAATTTTACTAGAATTTGGAGAAGTCAATCTTCATGCCAGCTACTCTGGACGGAATATGAGCTGTTGCCCTCAAACCTGAGACTGGCCTCATCTTGGCAGAAGAGGCGGCCATGGACCAACATGTTGGAACAGGAATGGGCATAGGAATTAAAGTAGGAAATTCTGCTTTTTGCATTGGCAGTGGAGCTGCTCGACAAAGCAGTCCCACAATTCACATCCAGTCTCATCCCTGGAGCTGCCGACCTGTGCCTTGTGGGTTCTTCCTGTGCCGACAGATGGCAACTAACACGGGCATTTATCAGACCCAACCACAGAGCTCAGGACATGAGCGTTCTCTGCAGAACCCACTCACGCCACAGGGTCAGGGCCAACACCCTACCTCTGCACTGGGTGCAAGCAGAGGCATAAGGAACAGCTGCCACTCAGTACGATGTAACAGTGTGGCAGTGGAACTGTGTGACCATTAGGCACGAGTAGAATTAGTCCATTCAGCCCATCAAGTCTGCTCCCCACTCCATCATGGCTGATTTATTATCCTTCTCGTCCCCATAGAACATAGAAAACCAACAGCACAATACAGGCCTTTCAGCCCACAAAGTTGTGCCGAACATGTCTTTACCTTAGAACTACCTCGGGTTACCCATAGCCCACTATTTTTCTGAGCTCCATGTACCTATCCAGAAGTTTCTTAAAAGACCCTATCGTTTCCACCTCCACCACTATCACTGGCAGCCCATTCCAATCACTCACCACTCTCTGCTTAAAAAAAAAACATACCCCTGACATCTCCTCTGTACCTACTCCCCAGCACCTTAAAACTGTGCCCTCTGGTGCTAGCCATTTCAGTCCTGGGAAAAAGCCTCTGACTATCCACATGATCAATGCCTCTCATCATCTTATACACCTCTATCAGGTCACCTCTCATCCTCCGTCGCTCCAAGGAGAAAACGTCGAGTTCACTCAACATATTCTCATAAGGCATACTCCCCAATCCAGGTAACATCCTTGCAAATCTCCTCCGCACCCTTTCTATGGTTTCCACATCCTTCCTGTAGTGAGGCGACTAGAACTGAGCACAGTACTCCAAGTGGGGTCTGACCAGGGTCCTGTACATCTGTAACATTACCTCTCGGCTCTTATCTCTGTTCAAGATGGATGACCGTCTGTTCTGATGCTGTGCCCTCTGGTCCTAGACTCCCCCACTATGGGAAACATCCTCTCCACATCCACTCTATCTAGGCCTTTCAATATTCATTAGGTTTCAACAAGCTCTCTCCTCATTCTTCTAGGTTAACAGGTTCAACCGACTAGGAGACTTCCCCGAACCATCCCCCACCCACCACATCACTGCCTGACAGCCACACACACCACAGTCACTCAATATTCAATGCAATGGCACCCACCAGCTCTACCAGAGTTCCCAGTAGACCCTGCATCCAGTGCTCCTCAGGGAGCTAGTGTAGTGTGTTCTAGATTAGAGGCTCTGACCAGGAATGTAACTGGCTACTCTCTCGCAGTTCATATGTGCAAGGTCTCCATCAATGGATCTATATCTAGACATCCAGACACTGTGGGATCTGTTCTCCCAGTGCCAGCCCAACCATCAGTGTCTGGGGCAGCCACAATGCCGGCCTGAGATCAGTGTTAACCCCACCCACCCTGAGAGAGAATGTGAAATCCTGCCCCCCACCCCCCCAGTTCCAGCCCCACCGTTCAGCTGCCTCTGCAGCGGGAGATAAAGATGATCTCTATTTGTCACATGTACCTGGGAACATCAAAACATACAGTAACGACAACACAGTCCGAGGGTTGTGCTCTAGTCAGCCTGCCCGGGGTACCACACTCCTGGCAATGACATAGCATTCCCAACTCTCACTCACCCTAACCGTACGTGTTTAGAACAAGAGGAAGCAGAGCACCTGCAGGAAACTCGCACACTCATGGGGAGAACGTACAATGTCTTTACCGACAGCATCAGGAATGAACCCGTGTCAAACCATCATGTTACCATACCACCTGTTACAACTGCAATGGACAGAGCTACAGGCTGGGAGACGTGGTCTTCTTATTCCCTGGCAGAGCAGCAGTTAGCATAACACTTTACAGTACCAGCAACCTGCCTCTGCCTGCAAGGAGTTTGTACGTTCTCCCCGTGACCGCATGGATTTCCTCCGGGTGCTCTGGTTTCCTCCCACAGTCCAAAGACGTACAGTTAGTAGCTTAATAGATCACATGGGTCTAGGAGGATGAGAGGTGAATTTTTAAAGATGATTTGGTCACCAAATTATAGGAAAGATGTCAACAAAATAGAGAGAGTACAGAGCAGATTTACTAGAATGTTACCTGGGTTTCATCACCTAAGTTACAGAGAAAGGTTGAACAAGTTGGGTCTTTATTCTTTGGAACATAGAGGGTTGAGGGGGGACTTGATAGAGGTATTTAAAATTATGAGGGTGATAGATAGAGTTGACGTGGATAGGCTTTTTCCATTGAGAGTGGGGGAGATTCAAACAAGAGGACATGAGTTGAGAGTTAAAGGGCAAAAGTTTAGGGGTAACATGAGGGGGAACTTCTTTACTCAGAGAGTGGTAGCTGTGTGGAACGAGCTTCCAGCAGAAGTGGTTGAGGCAGGTTCGATGTTGTCATTTAAAGTTAAACTGGACAGCTATATGGACAGGAAAGGAATGGAGGGTTGTGGGCTGAATGCAGGTCGGTGGGACTAGGTGAGAGTAAGAGTTTGGCACAGACTAGAAGGTCTGAGATGGCCTGTTTCCGTGCTGTAATTGTTATATGGTTATATGTACAAGATGATAAGAGGCATACATAGATTGGACAAGCAGAGACATTTTCCCCAGGTGGAAATGACTAATTTGAGGGGGCATAATTTTAAGGTGATTGGAGGAAAGTATAAGGGAGATGTCAGAAATAGGTTCTTTATACAGAGAGTGGTGAGTATGTAGAACGCCCTACCAGGGACGGTGGTGGGGGCAGAAACCTTAGGGGCATTTAAATAATTCTTAGATATATGGATGATAGAAAAAAAGGGGGTTATGGGGAGGAAAGGGTTAAATTAATCTTACAGTAGGTTAGGGTGTTGGCATAGCATCGTGGATCAGTGCACCTGAACGGTGGTGCGTTCTGTGCAGGGGTTAGTATGTTGATTAGTCACATGGGTGTCACTGGGCAGTGTGGGCTTGTTGGGACTGAAAGCCTGTTACTGTGCTGTATCTCTGCAGTTACACACACAAAACGCTGAAGCAACTCAGGAGGTCAGTAGCATCTATGGAGAAGAATAAAGAGTCGATGTTTTGAGCCGAGACCTACCTACCTTATCCCTTATCTGGCTTCACCTATCACCTTCTAGATTGCACTCTTTCCCCTCCTCCACCTTCTTATTCTGGCACCTTCCCACTCCCTTTCCAGCCCTGACAAAGAGCCTTGGCTCAAAACATCGATTCTTTATTCCCCTCCATAGATGCTGCCTGATCTTCTGAGTTTCTCCAGCATTTTCTGTGTGTTGCTCTCGATTTCCAGCATCTGCAGAAACTCATGTGTTCTAAATAAAGTGAGTGAGGAAACTGAGGGAGATCATAGCAGATCGAAGGATTACAACCACAGAGTCATACTGGAAACAACAATGCCCTTGTATGGAAAATATTACAAAAAGTCACCGGCAAGCTGCATCCATCATCAGAGATTCCCACCACCTAGAACATGCTCCCTTCTCGCTGCTGCCATCAAAGGTATAGGAGCCTCAGGACCCACACCACCAGGTTCAAGAACAGTTACTACCCATCAACCATCAGACTCTTGAAGTAAAGGAGATAAGTTCACTCAATTTGACTTGCCCCATCATTGAAATGTTTCCACAGCCAATGGACTCACTTTCAAGGACTTTTCACCTCATGTTCTTGATATTTATTGCTTATTTATTTATTATTATTGTTTCATCTTTTTGCATTTAGTCAGCTCCATCTTGGGCACTAGCCTACAAAGTACCCCAGGACATCTTTACGGAGCGATGTCTCAGAAAGGCAGTGTCCATTATTAAGGACCTCCAGCACCCAGGGCATGCCCTATTCTCACTGTTACCATCAGGCAGGAGATACAGAAGCCTGAAGGCACACACTCAGCGATTCAGGAACAGCTTCTTCCCCTCTGTCATCCGATTCCTAAATGGACATTGAATCCTTGGACACTACCTCACTTTTTTTTAAATATACAGTATTGCTGATTTTTGCACATTTTTAGTCTATTTGGTGTATGTATACCGTAATTGATTTACTTATTTATTATTATTTTTTCTCTTCTATATTATGTATTGCATTGAAGTGCTGCTAAGTTAACAAATTTCACGTTACATGCCAGTGATAATAAACCTGATTCTGATTTACAGTTTGTTGTCTTCTGCTCTCTGGTTGAGTGATCCCAAGGAATGAAAGAGTTCATGTATGACGGATATTAACTCATCCATGATGGAATGGTGGAGCAGACTTGATGGGCTGAATGGCCTAATTCTGCTCTTATGTACTAATTTGGCTCCAATTTCAAAGTCCAGAGGATAGCTAAGCATCTGGACATAATTCTAGAGTTTAAACTGACATATTTTAGGGTAGATACCAGCTTAGTGACTCCACCCTGGAAGGCCACAAGCCTAACTGCAAAAGGATGAGAGTTGGGCATGGGACTAGCAACCTCATCCCATAAAAAAGCAGCACTACACCAATGCCAGCAGAAGTTCCAAAGACCTCATCCCTCAGAGTGGAAATATCTTTGATGGACTGCACCTTGAAAGACTGAAAGAGTAGCCCAGGACAGAAGGCACTAGCAAACTGCTGACGATGGTGAAGACCTGACCATCTCGGTGGTATACCCACACCACAGGGACAGCAGCAATCCAAGAAGGCAGCTCAACACCACCTTCTCAAGGATGACGAGGGACGGACAATAAACACTGACTTAGCATGAGAAGCCGACACCTCTTGATGGACAAAACATAATAGAGTAACAGTTTCTTCTACTGGGAGAACCAGAGGAAAGTGAGAAACCATGGCAGCTTTTTGCAACTGAAATGAAATTAAAACTTTGCCAGCAAAGGACAAAGAATACGAAGGTCCATTCAGTGGCTGCTTTATTAAGTGCAAAAGAGGAACCCAGTTTGGTCTTCTGCTGCTGTAGCCCACCCACTTCAAGTTTCATGTTGTGCATTCAGAGATGCTCTTCTGCACACCACTGCTATAAGGTGAGATTATCTGAGTTACTGTCACCTTCCTATCAGTTTGAATCAGTCCGGCCATTCTCCTCTGACCCTCCTCATTAACAAGTCTTCTTCACCCACAGAACTTCCACTCACTGGATTGTTTTTGTTTCTTGCACCATTTTCTGTAAACTCTAGAGACGGCTGTGTGTGAAAATCCCAGACCAGCAGTTTCAGGGATACTCAGACCATCCTGTCTGGCACCAACAATCATTCCATGGTCTGAGTCACTTAGATCACAGTTCTTCCCCATTCTGATGTTTGGTCTGAACAACAACTGAACCTCCTGTCCATGCCTGCATGCTTTTATGTATTAAGCTGCTGCCACATGATCAGCTCACTAGATTAACGAACAGATGTAGAGGTGTACCTAATAAAGTGGCCATTGAGTGTATATCTAAACACTTACTCAAAGTTCCAAACTGAAAATAGTACATGTGGAATGATGTGTAAGTGTAAACGGAGTCCGATTACTTACTTTGACTGACCTCTTGTTCCTAATCTTCTTGTTGTTAGTTGTGGAAATTGTTGTCGAATTATCTAAATGAAGAAAAATTGGTCAGAAAGAGTTTACTGTGGAAACCATCTGCCCCTCCATCGGCTCTGCCTCACTGCAGAGGACAGCTTCTGTTAAACAGTCCCTGGTATGCAAGTTGGACTCTTCAACTCACAACTCCAGGTACCTCATTATGATCTTTATGCATCGAGATACAGTGCAGAACAGGTCCTTCTGGCCACACCGCCCAACAACCCCTGATTTAACCCTTACCTAATCACGAGACAACTTACAATGACCAAATAACCTAACCAGCAAGTCTTTGGTCTGTGGAAAGAATCTGGAACACCCAGAGGAAACCCACAAGGTCACAGGAAGAATGTACGACTCCTGACAAATGATGTCAGAATTCAACTCCAAACTCCAACATCTCAAACTGTAATGGAGCCGTGTTAACCATACAGTACCGTGGTACCCATCTTACCCTGCACCTTCTAGCCTACCTGCCTGCACTGCACTTTCTCAGTAGCTGTTACACTTCACTCTGCATTCTGTTATTGTTTTCCCTTGTTCACCTCAAGGCACTGTGTAATGATCTGATGTGTACGAACAGGATTTTCACTGCATCTCGATACATGTGGCAGTAATAGACTAATTCCAGTCCCATTCCAGTTCGTTCTCCAGAGTCACTACTACAACCTGAGGTCCACTTAAAGATTTCAATAAAACCTTTAGACATATTTTGAATTTTTTTTTACAAGTATAGAAAACCTACGGCTCTATCAATGGAATATTTCTGTTGTAAACTCTAGTCTATGCGTATGGAGGAAACCACTGTCTTCCCACATGAGGGATTCTGCAAATACTGGAAATCCAGAGCAACACGCTGGAGGAACTCATCAGGTCAGGCCACTGACCTCTATGCTCTCCTCGACGGTCAATGTTTCAGGCCAAGACCTTTCATCAGGTCAGGCCGCTGACCTCTATGCTCTCCTCGACGGTCGATGTTTCAGGCCAAGACCTTTCATCGGGTCTGGAAAGGAGGGGGGAAGGTGCTGGAATGAAAATGTGGGCAGAGGGGATGGAAGATCATAGATGATGCCAGGTGAGTTGGGGAGGGAGGATGAAGTAAGAAGCTGGGATATGAGAGGTAGGAATTGCAAATGGATGGATAGGAAGGAATCTAATAGGGGAGGAGTAGACCACAGGAGAAGGGGAAGCTGGAGAGGCAGGTGGAGGTTATAGGCATGTTAGGAGAAAAGAAGAGGTGGGGGGGAGACAGAGTGAGGAAATAAGCAGGTTGGAGAAATCGATAAGATTCTGCAGATGCTGGAAATCCAGAGTAACACACAAAGTGTCAGAGGAACATAGCCCTGATGAAGAGTCTTGGCCCAAAACATTGACTGTGTTTTTCTCTCCATAGCTGCTGCCTGACCTGCTGAGTTGCTTCAGCATCTTATATATTTTCCATCACTGATTGCTTGCCAACAGCTCCGACAGCAGGAGCGTGATTATCTACAGGGAATATTTCTATCATCAGTCTGGACAAGGGTGAAATGCCAGAATTCCCGAGTCTGAGCTGGACACTCGGTTTCCGTTTGTACTCTTGGAATCTCGTCCCTTTCCCTATTACAGGTTCGGTTCTGGAATTCATTGCCTCAGACAGTTCTGGAGGCCAAGTCGTTGGGTATGTCTAAAGCAGAGTTTGGTAGGTTCTTGACTAGCAGGTGTGTCAAAGGTTCTGGGGAGAAGGCAGGGGAATGGGGTTGAGGGGGATAATAATTAGCTATGATGGAGTTGTGGAACAAACTCGATGGGCTGAATGGCCTGATTCTGCTGGTATGTTTTATTGTCTTGTGGTCTTTCGGGAGGGTGCTGTAGTGGTTAGTGTAATGTTTTATAACGCCAGTGACCGGGGCTCAATTGCACCAGTGGCCGTAAGAAGCTTGTACCTTCCCCCCGTGACGCCGTGGGTCTCCCCCCGCATTCCGCAGACGCTGGGGTTAGGAGGTTAATTGTGTGTAACTGGGCAGCGTGGGTCCGTTGATCCAGAAGGGCCTGTTACCTCTAAATAAATAAACCAACACCTCTCCTAATGTTATGCAGCTCTTTCAGCGCCCCCCCCCCCGCCCATTGAAACATGCCAGTGATAGGACCACAAACGTATATCCTTGTCCTTAAATAAAACGCCTGAAACGTTACGGTACCCAGTAGGGCAGAAAGCAGAATTACCGGAGTAGTGCACTATAAATTGCTGCCTATGTTTATCACGTCGTAGAGCAGTACTGCACAGAAACAGGCCCTTTGGCCCGTCGAACTACCAGTCTGCCTAGCCCGGGCGCTCGGGTTCCTGCCGCATTTCACAGGCGCTCGGGTTAGGAGCTTCACTGGTCAGGCGGGTTTGTTGGGGTCTGGCACCGTGCTGTATCTCTAAATTTTAAAAAGTTTCCTCTGAGATCAGCTCGCACTTAGTAATGGCTGTCGGAGCGGTGGGTGCCTCAGTAGATATCCCTCAATGCAGTCACAAACAAAGGATCGATATTAATCAATCGTCCCGCTCCCACCAGGACAACGGCCGGCCCTCCATCTCCGGCACATTCACCGCTTCATTGCAGATTTCCAGAGGTTTTCCTGAAAACTTCACCCAGTTTGTATTTTCCTGTCACTCCTGATAAATTCGGCAGAAGGAGAATTTCCACTGAAATGGTGAAAAACTTGGCGCAGAGCCTGGGAACCCAGTAAATAAACACTGACAGATTAAAAAGGGACAGTGCTTATTTGCATATCTTCCACAAGTAAACTTATTCCAGGAATAATTTCATGTATGTAAATTTATGTAAATGTACAGCCATCCCAGTGCAACAAAGGCTGAAAATTATATTATGTGAGCGGGAAGCCTGGCGACTGGTTAAGCAGTAAGACTCTGGGAGTCGGAGGGGTAGATCCCCTCTGTTCTCCCGTGAAACCGGGGTCTGCTCACCAGCGGCAAAAAGCCCAGTTTTAATTTCACTGCAGATAGTTTCTCAAACAGGAGACGGGAGTTTGAAGTTGCTGGAGTTTGCCTGCCTGTGATAACTGAGCCGACACAGAGACAGCCCCTCGCTTTTTGTGTAAATTCAATGAAGCTTAGGTAAAGGACACCCCCGCTGTTCCAGCTAGTGATCTAACATTCCAGAACATCACTGCCTTCTACTGCCTCTTTAATTGCACATTAATCCCTCCCCCTATCCTTTAAGATCCACATGTACGGGCATGGCGATCTTCCCGGGGCTGTGGGAAAACACATCCTACAACGGGCCAACTTCTTCAGACAAAGAGCTGGCTCTCTTCGGTTCAACATCCCTGCATTCGCTTTTACTGGCTTCTCTTGTGGCCCCGTGATTGTAAACTATTGCCGCACACCCGATTTCACTCAGAGATACTTCACAGTCAAAATCAAATCCGACATTTTAGTTAGAGTGAGCCAGCGGAGAAAGAATATCATTCAGAACCCACCCTGGTTTAGCAGGTGTTTTGGAAAGAATCTCAGTACAAACCACTTCAGATTGTTCCATCAACACAACTCTGCATGCGTCTGCCCAGTGTCTCTCTTTCTCGAAGTACAGAGCTCAGTGTGCCTCTGAAATTAATTTAATTTAAACCTTTACTCTGTGAAGAGATCATCTCCTCGTTAAATTAGCCCAGTCAAGGAAATCTCGAAAGTCAAAAGAGTTAAAGTTGGCTAAAAGGTACTTCCAACAAAATTGTTCCAATAACAATCAGATTTGAATATTAAACTCAATCACAGTCTGTGTGTGTGTGTGTGTGTGTGTGTGTGTGTGTGTGTGTGTGTGTGTGTGGAGTGTGATTGCTGTTCTTCTGACTCCCTGCTATCTCTGGTTCTCTCTCTCTCTCTCTCTCTCACACACACACACACACACACACCAGAGAATCACAGAACATTAGGAATGGGATAGACAGTGGGTGATGTAGGAACAGAGGGTGGGAAGGAACAGAGACAGAGCCTGTTTTTGACTGTGAGGGTGTGTGTGTGTGTAAGAGAGAGAGACACAGAGACAGACAGAGATGGAGACAGATGTAGGGAGACAGAGAAACAGACAGACAGAAAGAGAGATGGGGAGACAGATAGAGAGAGAGACAGAGAGAGAGAGGAAGTATTCAGGTGCAGAGAGAAGATTGGGAACCAAATCTGATGGAGTTGTGGATATGTTATTTCAAACAGGGAGAAGCAAGCAACTCATTTCACAATATTTATATTCCACGAACTGGCTATCAACTAGATTCAGCTGTTACACTTTGGTTGAAAATGCTGGAAAATATTAGCTACATTTCTCATTTTAAACAATTATCTGGACATTTCCAACAGTTTTCTACAGTGAATGATTCATCGTTGAAACATTTTGAGCTTTAGACTTACCCAGCCGCAACCCCCTCACCCACTGACCCCCGGTCACAGTTACACCCTCCCTTTTCAAACACACGTCTCCACTCCCCTTACACTCCACAAAGTCCCAGCTCTACCCATTCATCATCCACATCTGTGTCCCCCTCTCTAGCCTCACTCTTCCCTTGCCATCCTCTGTCCCCACCACCTCTCTCCCATCCTCTAACCCCACTCCCCCACCCTGTCCTCCCCCTCCCTCACTCCCACTGCCTACCCACCCCCCCATTACATCCTGTTTCTATACCACCTCCCACCCCGTCCCCACCTCCCCTCTCTCTCACCCTGTCCTCACCTCCTCCCACCCCGTCCCCACCTCCCCACTCGCTCACCCTGTCCACACCTCCTCCCACCCCATCCCCACCTCCCCCTCTCTCACCCTGTCCTCACCTCCTCCCACCCCGTCCCCACCTCCCCTCTCTCTCACCCTGTCCTCACCTCCTCCCACCCCATCCCCACATCCCCTCTCTCCCACCCTGTCCTCACCTCCTCCCACCCCGTCCCCACATCCCCTCTCTCTCACCCTGTCCTCACCTCCTCCCACCCCGTCCCCACCTCCCCTCTCTCCCACCCTGTCCTCACCTCCTCCCAACCCGTCCCGACATCCCCTCTCTCACCCTGTCCTCACCTCCTCCCACCTCGTCCCCACCTCCTCTCTCTCACCCTGTCCTCATCCCCTCCCACCCCGTCCCCACATCCCCTCTCTCCCACCCTGTCCTCACCTCCTCCCACCCCGTCCCGACATCCCCTCTCTCACCCTGTCCTCACCTCCTCCCACCCCGTCCCCACATCCCCTCTCTCTCACCCTGTCCTCACCTCCTCCCACCCCGTCCCCACATCCCCTGTCTCTCACCCTGTCCTCATCTCCTCCCACCCCGTCCCCACCTCCTCCCACCCCGTCCCCACATCCCCTCTCTCCCACCCTGTCCTCACCTCCTCCCACCCCGTCCCGACATCCCCTCTCTCACCCTGTCCTCACCTCCTCCCACCTCGTCCCCACCTCCTCTCTCTCACCCTGTCCTCATCCCCTCCCACCCCGTCCCCACATCCCCTCTCTTTCACCCTGTCCTCACCTCCTCGCACCCCGTCCCCACCTCGCCTCTCTCTCACCCTGTCCTCACCTCCTCCCACCCCGTCCCCACATCCCCTCTCTCTCACCCTGTCCTCACCTCCTCCCACCCCATCCCCACATCCCCTCTCTCTCACCCTGTCCTCATCTCCTCCCACCCCGTCCCCACCTCCTCCCACCCCATCCCCACCTCCCCTCTCTCCCACCCTGTCCTCACCTCCTCCCACCCCGTCCCCACCTCCTCCCACCCCATCCCCACCTCCCCTCTCGCTCACCCTGTCCTCACCTCCTCCCACCCCATCCCCACCTCCCCCTCTCTCACCCTGTCCTCACCTCCTCCCACCCCGTCCCCACCTCCCCTCTCTCTCACCCTGTCCTCACCTCCTCCCACCCCGTCCCCACCTCGCCTCTCTCTCACCCTGTCCTCACGTCCTCCCACCCCATCCCCACATCCCCTCTCTCCCACCCTGTCCTCACCTCCTCCCACCCCGTCCCCACATCCCCTCTCTCTCACCCTGTCCTCACCTCCTCCCACCCCGTCCCCACCTCCTCCCACCCCATCCCCACCTCCCCTCTCGCTCACCCTGTCCTCACCTCCTCCCACCCCATCCCCACCTCCCCCTCTCTCACCCTGTCCTCACCTCCTCCCACCCCGTCCCCACCTCCCCTCTCTCCCACCCTGTCCTCACCTCCTCCCACCCCGTCCCGACATCCCCTCTCTCTCACCCTGTCCTCACCTCTTCCCACCCCGTCCCCACATCCCCTCTCTCTCACCCTGTCCTCATCTCCTCCCACCCCGTCCCCACCTTGCCTCTCTCTCACCCTGTCCTCACCTCCTCCCACCCCATCCCCACATCCCCTCTCTCTCACCCTGTCCTCACCTCCTCCCACCCCGTCCCCACATCCCCTCTCTCTCACCCTGTCCTCACCTCCTCCCACCCCGTCCCCACCTCCTCCCACCCCATCCCCACATCCCCTCTCTCTCACCCTGTACTCACCTCCTCCCACCCCGTCCCCACATCCCCTCTCTCTCACCCTGTCCTCACCTCCTCCCACCCCGTCCCCACCTCCCCTCTCTCTCACCCTGTCCTCACCTCCTCCCACCCCGTCCCCACCTCCTCCCACCCCGTCCCCACCTCCCCTCTCTCTCACCCTGTCCTCACCTCCTCCCACCCCGTCCCCACTTCCCCTCTCTCTCACCCTGTCCTCACCTCCTCCCACCCCGTCCCCACCTCCTCCCACCCCGTCCCCACATCCCCTCTCTCTCACCCTGTACTCACCTCCTCCCACCCCATCCCCACATCCCCTCTCTCTCACCCTGTCCTCACCTCCTCCCACCCCGTCCCCACATCCCCTCTCTCTCACCCTGTACTCACCTCCTCCCACCCCGTCCCCACATCCCCTCTCTCTCACCCTGTCCTCACCTCCTCCCACCCCGTCCCCACATCCCCTCTCTCTCATCCTGTCCTCACCTCCTCCCACCCCATCCCCACATCCCCTCTCTCCCACCCGATCCTCACCTCCTCCCACCCCGTCCCCACCTCCTCCCACCTCGTCCCCACATCCCCTGTCTCTTACCCTGTCCTCACCTCCACACAACCCATCCCCACATCCCCTCTCCCACCCTATCCTCACCTCCTCCCAACCCGTCCCCACCTCCCCTCTCTCTCACCCTGTCCTCACCTCCTCCCACCTCGTCCTCACCTCCCATCTCTCTCACTCTGTCCTCACCTCCTCCCACCCCATCCCCACATCCCCTCTCTCCCACCCTATCCTCACCTCCTCCCACCCCGTCCCCACCTCCTCCCACCCCATCCCCACATCCCCTGTCTCTCACCCTGTCCTCACCTCCTCCCACCCCGTCCCCACATCCCCTCTCTCCCACCCTGTCCTCACCTCCTCCCACCCCGTCCCCACATCCCCTCTCTCCCACTCTGTCCTCACCTCCTCCCACCCCGTCCCCACATCCCCTCTCTCTCACCCTGTCCTCACCTCCTCCCACCCGGTCCCCACATCCCCTCTCTCTCACCCTGTCCTCACCTCCTCCCACCCCGTCCCCACCTCCTCCCACCCCATCCCCACATCCCCTCTCTCTCACCCTGTCCTCACCTCCTCCCACCCCGTCCCCACATCCCCTCTCTCTCACCCTGTCCTCACCTCCTCCCACCCCGTCCCCACATCTCCTCTCTCTCACCCTGACCTGACCTCCTCCAACCCTGTCCCCACCTCCCCTCTCTCTCACCCTGTCCTCACCTCCTCCCACCCCGTCCCCACCTCCCCTCTCTCTCACCCTGTCCTCACCTCCTCCCACCCTGTCCCCACATCCCCTCTCTCTCACCCTGTCCTCACCTCCTCCCACCCCGTCATACCCCGTCTCGACATCCCCTCTCTCTCACCCTGTCCTCAGCTCCTCCCACCCCGTCCCCACCTCCTCCCACCCCTTCCCCACATCCCCTCTCTCTCACCCTGTCCTCACCTCCTCCCACCCCGTCCCCACATCCCCTCTCTCTCATCCTGTCCTCACCTCCTCCCACCCCATCCCCACATCCCCTCTCTCCCACTCTATCCTCACCTCCTCCCACCCCGTCCCCACCTCCCCTCTCTCTCACCCTGTCCTCACCTCCTCCCACCCTGTCCCCACCTCCTCCCACCCCGTCCCCACATCCCCTCTCTCTTACCCTGTCCTCACCTCCTCCTACCCCGTCCCCACATCCCCTCTCCCACCCTATCCTCACCTCCTCCCACCCCGTCCCCACCTCCCCTCTCTCTCACCCTGTCCTCACCTCCTCCCACCCCGTCCCCACATCCCTTCTCTCACCCTGTCCTCACCTCCTGCCACCCCGTCCCCACCTCCCCTCTCTCTCACCCTGTCCTCACCTCCTCCCACCCCGTCCCCACCTCCTCCCATCCCGTCCCCACCTCCCCTCTCTCTCTCACCCTGTCCTCACCTCTCCCACCCCGTCCCCACATCCCCTCTCTCTCACCCTGTCCTCACTCACCCCCCACCTCTCTCCCTTACCTTCCCGAAACTGGCGGCGTTGACAGGCTGCGTGTCGTTCTTCTCGCAGAAGTCCAGGTAGTGCATGTACAAGGCACTGCGCGGGATACAGACGCCTTCGGCAATCTCGTAGTTCTCCTCCAGCCTAAATGGGACAACAAGTCCGTTCAACAGTCTGTTGTGCAGGAACCGGGCGGCAAGCTTGTGGTAGCAAATGGAAGATGAAGTGCCAGCCTGAGGGTCCGTTGAACAACCCAGTCCACCGTTGAAACAACTCTCATTGTCAAGCCCCAGTGTGGCTTTAATCACCACAGAGGGACGGACATTGGCAACGTCATTCAAGCAGTGAAGAGTCCATCGTGGGTCCAAAACACACAAAGATGGCGTCTGCACAGATGGTGATGGAGCTTGAAGGAAGGTCGGAGAATGCGGAGAGAGGGTGAGGACAAAGGAGGGAGTACAAGACGGGGTAGGAAAGTGAGGGGGAGATGGAGGTGACACACAATGAACCTCCTACACATTGAGTGAGGGAAAGGGGAGGGGAGATGGTGGAGACATGCGGACAGGCAAACTCACCACTGTAGGGTTGCCGGGGTGGAGTGTGGTTTCGAGGCTCGGTTGTTTTCCTTTTCTTCATCTGTTAATGGGAGGACAACATAAGTAGTGAACAGATGGCCACTGTAATCCCGCTCTCGCTCTGAAACCCACTGCACTTCCACACACAACAGCATCCTTGCCCCAGGACACCACTGCAGGTATTACTTGGGGGAAGGTCTGGGTCAAAACCATCTTCTCATTGTAACACGCTGTAGGGTTTCACTGCTACTGTAATGGCTTCTCTGTAATGTTTCACTGCTGAGGTAACAGTTTCTCTGTAGCAGCAATGTTTGGGTTATGACTAGAGATAACAGGGCATGCTAGCCAATGAGCGGGATCTTGTTCATTCTTGTGTGTCTGGGAGCCAGGACGGAGTGGACTTGGAGTGAGGGTCCGAAGGTCAGTGATGATCGGAGGAGGTCGTTGGTGGACGAACCGCCTTATCGGTGACCTCCAACATTTGTGCAATAGACTGTTTCATGAGAATGGGCACTTTTTTCTTTTTTTCTTTCTTTACTAACCATATGGTCAAATTAAGAATTATAAAGCTCAATGGTTTAATCACATATTGGGTACTGTTTGTTATTTCGGGGTACTGATTTGTAACAGGGGACACATCACGCAGCATCCACCCAAACGAGATTTCTTAAGTTTGACCGGGCCAGGGGCTATCACCCCCTGTATTAAGCCGCTAGTCAAAGTGAGAGTTACATCATTTCCTTCCAGTCCTGATGAAGGGTCGCAGCACGAAACGCTGACTGTTTACTCTTTTCCACTGATGTTGCCTGGCCTGTTGAGTTCCTCCAGCATTTTGAGTGTGTTGCTTGGACTTCCAGCATCTGCAGATTTTCTTGTCTTTAAGCTCTTTTATCAATCTCTCCTTCCATCATGTGGTCAGAAGTGAGCTCAGGCTTTTCTCTTTGGAGTGAAGGAGGATGAGAGGTGGCTTGATAGAGGTGTACAAGATGATAAGAGGCATAAATAGTGTGGACAGCCAGAGACTTTTTCCCAGGGCTGAAAAGGCTATTACAAGGGAGCATAACTTTAAGCTGATTGGAGGAAAGTATAGAGGGGATGTCAGAGGACCATAAGACATAGGAGCAGAATTAGGCTATTCAGCCCATCAAGTCTACTCCAACCATACCATCATAGCCAATTTATAATCCCTCCCAACACCATTCTCCTGCATATTCTCCATAACCTTTGACTCCCTGACTAATCAAGAACCTATCAACCTCTGCTTTAAATATACCAGTGACTTGGCCTCCACAGCCATCTGTGGCAATGATTTCCACACTTTCACCATTCATGGGCTGAAGAAATTCCTCCTCAGCTCTGATCTAAAGGGAAGCCAGTTTGTAGCACATGGCCTGAGTGGAACACACCCCCAACAACCTTCCTTCTCCTCTCTGGATACAAACCATCAGCCATTCATCCAAGTATACAATCCCACAAGGAAATTGAAACTCTGCCCTAAACTCAGCCAAATCCTTGATGGGCATTAGCCTCCCCACATCAGTAGGCAATGCCCTAGGCAGTGCCAAAGGTGGCATACGTCATGAAGAATCCTCATCAGTAAAGCTGCTGTGCAGGTTGATTCTGTGGTTAAGAAGTACGGTGCATCGGCCCTCATCAACCGTGAGATTGAGTTTAAGAGCCGAGAGGTAATGTTGCAGCTATATAGGACCCTGGTCAGACCCCACTTGGAATACTGTGCTCAGTTCTGGTCACCTCACTACGGGAAGGACGTGGAAGCCATGGAAAGGGTGCAGAGGAGATTTACAAGGATGTTGCCTGGATTGGGGAGCATGGCTTATGAGAATATGTTGAATGAACCTGGCTTTTTCTCCTTGGAGAGACGGAGGATGAGAGGTGACCTGATAGAGGTGTATAAGATGATGAGAGGCATTGATCGTGTGGATAGTCAGAGGCTTTTTCCCAGAGCTGAAATGGCTAGCACGAGAGGACATAGTTTTAATGTGCTTGGAAGTAGGCACAGAGGAGATGTCAGGGGTAAGTTCTTTTTACACAGAGAGTGGTCAGTGTGTGGAATGGGCTGCCGGCAATGGCGGTGGAGGTGGATATGATAGGGTCTTTTAAGAGACTCCTGGATGGATACATGGAGCTTAGAAAAATAGAGGGCTATGAGTAAGCCTAGGTAGTTATAAGGTAAGGACATGTTCGGCACAGCTTTGTGGACTGAAGGGCCTGTATTGTGCTGTAGATTTTCTGTTTCTATAGACACACCCTCTTCTCACTGCTACCATCAAGGATGAGGTACAGGAGCCTGAAGACACACACTCAGTGTTTCAGGAACAGCTTCTTCCCCTCCACCATCAGATTTCTGAATGGACAATGAAAATTACCTCACTATTTTTGATCTCCTTTTGCACTACTATTTTTATATTTCTTTAGTAAATTTTAGTATTTTTTATCTACTTCACCATACTGCTGCTGCAAAACTCCAAATTTCACAATGTACTGTGTTGGTGATAATAAACCTGAATCTAGTTCTGTTTTCCAAACACTTAATGGTGTTTCATCACCATCACTCCTTCCACCCTACTCCCCTTCAGTCTTTTCTGAACATGTTTGGAAAAACAAAGGCATCTGGGAATTCAGATCCACAATTCCTTGAAAGTGGTGTCACAGGTAGATAGAGTCATAAAGAGAACTTTTGGCACATTGGCCTTCATAAATCAAAGTACTGTACTGAGTACAGGAATTGGGATGATATATTGAAGTTGTACAGGCCTAATTTGGAGTACTGTGTGCAGTTTCGGTCACCTGCCTACTGGAAAGACGTAAACAAGGTTGAAAGAGTACAGAGAAAATTTACATAGATGTTGTCAGGACTTGAGGACTAAATTTATTGGGAAAAGTTGACTAGGTTAGGACTTTATTGCCTAACATGTAGAAGAATAAGGGGCGATTTGATAGAGGCATGCAAAATTATGACGGATATAAATAGAGTAAATGCAAGCTGGCTTTTTCCACTGAGGTTGGATGAGACTAGCAATAGAGGTCACAGGTTAGGATGAAAGGTGAAATGTTTAAGTGGGACATAAGGGGAACCTTCTTCACTCAGAAGGTGGTGAGAGTGTGGAACGAGCTGCCAGTGAGAGAATTTTGGATAGATACAAGGATAGGAGAGAGATGGACGGCTATCACTGTTCCCTCTAAGCTGTGTGGGTACACGGCCACGCAGTATCTGAAATGCTCCCACGCACATAGCCTTTGTTGCCGTGTAGCTGAAATTTTCTTAACATTTAAATATTTAAAGTGCTGTACAGTCTTCAGGCCATGTAAAAATGTCCTGCTCAGAGCAGTGGTTGGCTGTAAAAAAAAAATTGAGGAACATTGAGGGCTATGGTTCAGGTGTGGATTGATTGGACTGGACAGTTAACAGTTCGGTATGGACTAGATGGGCTGAAGGACCTATTTCTATGCTGTAATGCTCTATGACTCTATGATTATATGAACTTCTGCTTTCTTCAATCCCATTTGAACTTCCTCTCCATTAGTGATGGGACCTTCCTCACCGCCATCCCCACCAGCCTAACTCTCTTCCCTCCTTTGTGTTTAGTTATTTTCCTCTGCATTTCCTGCCTGATTATACCCCCGTGAAACATCTTGTTGTATCTGGGGATCACTGTCAAGGCCAGTGTTTACTGCCGCCTTGGGCCAACACTGGCAAACCCTTGAGCTCCCTCATTGTAGACCTTCTGGAGGAGGTGCTTTAATGAGCAAGTTCCACAGTCTTGGACCCAGCAGGAATGAGGAATGGTGTTAGATCTCAAAGTCAGGATGATGCTTGAACTTGCAGGAAGTGGGGTTCCCAGTCCTGCTGTCCTTGTCCTTGTTGATCAAGTTTGTGGGTTTTGGGAGGTGCGGTCAATGCAGCG
This sequence comes from Mobula hypostoma, assembly GCF_963921235.1. Lineage (NCBI taxonomy): Eukaryota > Metazoa > Chordata > Chondrichthyes > Myliobatiformes > Myliobatidae > Mobula > Mobula hypostoma. The sequence goes on from NC_086105.1 coordinate 1,677,049, forward strand.
TGGCCGGGTAGCTGCAGTGTCTAGTGGCTCTCACTATAGAGCATGGGACTCCACTCAATCTGTGCATCCCTGGGAGTTCTGCAGACCTACTCCACCACTAAGGCTGTCTCTCTTAGAGACCCTAAACCCCACCCCAACCCATATACTCACGTTCCTCGCCGATGGACACATTTCCCAGAGGGTTGTGGCTTGGAAATCGTTTGCTTTCACTCTCGTTCAGGCACCTTTCAATCCAGCTCTCTGCAAATGGGAAACCTGCCATTAACCAGTGTTAAGCAACACTAACCCATCATCAACCAGCATTAACCCACTATTAACCAGCACTAATCCTGCAAGGACATCACTGTTCCATAGTGGTGAGCATGACACTATTACAGCTGGGGGTGCCGCACCTTGGAGTTCAATTCCATTGTCATCTGTAAGGAGTCTGTATGTCCTCCCTGTGAATGCGTGGATTTCTTCCAGATGCTCTGGTTTCCTCCACAGTCCAAAGACATACCAGTTATTAGGTTAATTAGTCATTGTAAATTGTCCTAAGGTTAAATCGGGGTTGCTGGGCAGCACAGCTTGAAGAGCTGGAATGCCCTGTTCAGCGCTCTATCGCTAAATAAATAAATTAACCAGTACAACACTAACCCAGCATTAATGAGCATCCATCCAGTTTTAATCAGCACTAACCCAGTGCTAATGAGTGTTAATGAGGATCCATCCAGTTTTAATCAGCACTAACCCAGTGTTAACCAGCAGTAACTTAACCAGCATCAACCCAGCCCTCCAATCCCAGACACACCAGAAAGTTGGTTTGACTGTCTGAACCAACAAATCTGATGTAAACTGATGGGAAACTCAGTCCTCTGAAACATCTGCCCAACTACCCAGAGATATACAATAGCAACGTGGAGGAACAGAGGGATCTTGGAATTCACACTCATAGACCCCTCAAAGTTGCTTCACAAGTTAATAGGGTTGTTAAGAAGGCAGATGGTGTGTTTGACTTCATTAATTAGAAGATTGAGTTAAGAGCCATGAGGAAAGGTTGCAGCTCTATAAAACCCTAGCTAGATCACATTGGGGTATTGTGTTCAGTTCTGGTCGCCTCGTTATAGGAAGGAAGTGGAATCTTTAACAGAGTGCAGAGGAAGGAAGTGGAATCTTTAGAGTGGGTGCAGAGGACAATTACCAGGGTGTTACCTGAACTAGAGAGCAGGTCTTACGAGGATTGATTGAGTGAGCTCGGGGTCTTCCTCCTTGGAGTGATGGAGGATAAGAAGTGTCTTGATGGAGATGTGCAAGATGATAAGAGGTAGAGGTACAATGGACAGTCAGTACCTTTTCCCCCAGACAACAATGGCCTGTACCAGAGGACATCCACTTAAGGCAAGCGGAAGAAAGTTTAGGGAGGTGTTAGAGGTAGGGTTTTTTTTAAAAGAGGAGAGTTGGGTGTGTGGAACACACTGCCAGTAGAGACAAATACATCAGGGGCATTTAAAAATACTTAGACCAGCAGATGAATAAAAGAAAATTGGAGTTTATAGGCTGCATAGGAGGCAAGTGTTAGATTGATCATGGAGTCGGTTACATAGGTCAGCACAATACTGTGGGCCAAAGGGCTAGTACTGTATTATGCTGTTCTATGTTCTATCTAACACGGAGTACCCACTGACCATGGGAGAGCGTATTCCGGCCGACTCTGGGAGACGCCACAACACCTCACCTACTACACTGAGAGCGCGTTACATTGAGGACACGCTGCCCCATGAGGTTGGTCAGGAGCCTTTGATGCCTCACCACTGCCTGATGAGCACTTTAACAGATGGAGATGCGGTAGAGGGGCAGGGCAGTGAAAATGAATTTGCAGGTTACACAACAATTATCGGCAGAATTTCAAACAGTGACGAGGAAGCTTATCAGAGTGGGATAGATCAGCTGGTCGAGTCGAGTCGAGTCGCGACAACAACCTTGCACTCAGTGTCAGTAAGACCAGGGAATTGACTGTGGGCTTCAGGAAGGCGAATTCGTGTGACACACACCAGTCCTCGTCGAGGGGTCGGCGGTGGAAGGGGTGACCAGTTTCCAGTTTCTGGATATCAACATCTCTGAAAATCTATTCTGAGCCCAACATTGATGTAATTACAAGAAGAAGATACGAGGGAGGCTATTTTCCTTAGGAGTCTGAGGAGGCATAGTGTGTCACCAAAGACTCATAAATTTGTACAGATATACCGTGGAGAGCATTCTAACTGGCTGCATCACCGTCTGGTACGGAGGGGTCACTGCACAGGAACGGAAAAGGCTGCAGAAAGTTGTAAACTCAGTCAGCTCTATCATGGGGACTGACCTCTCCAACATTAAGGACACCTTCAACACGCAATGCCTCAAAAAGCGAGCACCCGTCATTCAGATCCCCTATCGCTCAGACTATACCTTCTTCTCACTGCTGCCATCATGGAGGAGATACAAGAGCAGCTTTCCCTCCGTGCTCGGGTTTCTAAATGGACACTGACCGCTTGAAAACCACCTCACTATTCTGGCTCTCTTTTTACACTAATTATATATATACTTCTCGCTGTAATGTATAATTTATAATAAATTGCACTGTACTGCTGCCGAAAAACAACGAATTTCAGGACATACGCCCCTGATGTTAAATCTGGTTCTGAGGAGGTGTTGGGGAGAAGTTGGGAAGGGGTAGGAAGTTAGGAGGTGTTAGAGATGGGGTGTCTTATTAACCCCAGTGAATGTTGAACGCCATGACTGGTTCAGGACTCACGTTGGAACGGGCTCTCAGCGAACAGATCGATGGCTGAATTGGGAACTGGAGAGGGGGGCAGTTAATGTCGGAGGTCTAGAATCGGGAATGCGGTACAGGATCTGGGAATGGAGGTGTCACAGGTCTGGGATTGGAAGGAGGTTGAGGATCAGGAGGACTGTAGTTTGGAGACTGGCCCTAAGATAGAGCGCGGACCCTCCCCTCGTCCCGGGACCTCGGCATCCTTCCAATTATCCCGGGATTTCCCCCCCCCCCCCCACGTCCTGGGACCCTCATCCCAACCACCATCCCCGGCATCCTTTCACTATCCCGGGACCCTCTCCGTATATGTTCAGTCCTCCAGATCCCATTTTCACTCCCGGTCTGTTTGCTCCTGCGGTAACCAAGGCAGCGCCGGGTGTCCTGGTAACCCATGGCAACGTGTCCCTGGATACACCGGGTCACTTTCCCATTTCCCGGTGTCAGATTTTGGTGACAATTTAATCCGCGGGTCAACGAGTTCAAGGCTGCAACCGCTGGCTCGACCCCACCGCCCATTTGCCGGCGAACTGCGCATCCAGAGCGGCGCGAATTTGGTAGCGGCGCAGAGCCGGTAGCACCGAACGTCCCGCCTGCCGCTTCAGTCCTGGAATGCGTCGAGGTTTATTTCCGAAGGGGCTGGAATTTCGGGAAGTGAGAGGGCGAAGTGATGGGGTGGGGGGGGGCATGTCCGCGGAGAAATTCAGGCAGTTTTCCATTGGATCGATCCGAAGTTCAAGTTTCACAAAACTGACCGCATTTTCCTGAATGTCAATGAAAACGGATTTAATCCGTCACCAAAATCGGCGAACGGACCTGGAGCCATTGGGGACTCCGCTGCCGAATGAATGTAATGCAATTTCCAGTGAATGTCTGTTCTGATGCACCGGGATATGCGAGAGGAAATTCCCGAGTTGGGAGCTTCCGCTGATGTTTCCCGCGTTAACGTCGTGGCCGATGGAGCAGATCTGGAGCTAGTCCAAATTCAGGACCGGGACCGGGAGAAGTTCGAGCGGCCGTGGACCGCCTCCTCCTGGAGACGCGACCCAGAAAAGGACCGAAATCCAGGCGCAAGTCCAGCGCATTCAAGCCGGAGCTCGGACAACACAGAGATGGCGTGCCGGTGCATTAAAAAACCTTTCCCTTAATTGTTCCAGCGAAAACCCAAAATTAGCAGTGAGGGACTCGTTCATTCAGTTAATCCCAAATTTAAGCACGTTTGAGCCGTATAGGTAACGAAGAATTCAGCGTTCACTCCCGAAGTTAAAACAACTGTTGATATGATTTCCCGAACAACAAGTGCATGTATTGTCCTGGTATTCCCAGTGTGCCGAGTTCATTTCAGAATCAGAATCAGGTTTATTATCACCGGCATGTGGCGTGAAATTTGCTAATTTATCCATTCTGATAGGTTGTTGTGAAGAGGACGGAGCTTTTCGATTTCGCTGAAAGGATTTCCTTATTGAAGAAACACGTCGGAATTGGAACACAGACGCACGAAGGCACGAACTCTTCCCCGGACCGACTGTTAACTCTCTGCGTGTTCCCCAACTCAAATCCTTGCTTCGGATGTTCAGCAGTTCCAGTCTGGAATGGGTGCAGCGATCCCAACTCTTCCCGAACTCGCCGATTGCCCCGGACGACTTCAAAACTTCCAAAAGTCGCCACTTGTTTCAGTGATACCTGCGGCCGCTGGGAGTTAGAGGCCTGGACTGGAATATTCCCCAGAAACTGGAGCGGGGGTGGGGGGGAGGGAATGGGGGAGTGAGGGTATGGGCGAGACAGATGGAATGGGTGAGTGGGGGTATGAGAAGGCAGATGGAATGGGGGACAGAGGGGGAATGAGAAAGAGGGCACGGGGACAGAGAGGGCATTGGGGGGAGAGAGAGGGCTGAACAGAGAAGGGGAATGGGAGAGGGCAAGACAAGGAGATAAGGATGGAGGAATAAAGGAAAGAAAATAGAAGAGAAAGGGAGGAAAAGGGTTGTGGAATCGGAGAGAGGATGGAGGAAGACGGAGGGGAAGAGAGGACGGTTCTTTGACTAGGTCGGCGTCACCGGTCCGAGGGTCAGAATTCACAGCGGTCTCGCCTCTTTATAAAGTTTTGGAAAGCAAACATCCCGAGTTCCCCAGTACCGGACTCTGACCAGATCTGTAATGTCCTCGGGGACTGGGTTGAACGGGAAGACACAGGTTAATGTTTGCACTGCCGGGAATGTTGTGGGGGTGGGGGGGGGGAGTTAGGGTGGTGGCTGGAGTGAGCGTAAACACTTCTGAGTCAGCGGTGGGGTTGGGAAATTGGGCTAGGTGGCGGCTCCGGTAATCTATAAATCACCACCCAACAATAAGGCGAGCGATGTGACCGGGGGCATGTCATAACGGGACGGGAAAGGCGACTCGGGGCTGCGGAGAAGGAGCAGTGGAAGCAGGCTGACTGGAAATTCTCCCTAACAGCCAGCACAGTCCCGAGGGGCCGAGTGGCTCTTAGAGCGGCCGCCATCCCGCTGCAACACCGGGCACCCAGGAGACTCACAGCGCTGCGCCCCTGAGACCGACCCGGGTTGGCAGCGGGGACCGTCGCTTTCGGTCGCCAAGCGACGCCGGGCGCAGGGAAAACTCAAGGGGCTCACAGGTTTCTGGCTGACCGGGAGGAGCAGGAGAAACGTGCCGGGAGGCGCCCCGACCCTTTGGGAGCGGGACCAACCTGTGGATTCCATGTCGGAGCCTTCCAGTAGCGCGCAGTTCATGGCACGGAAAGCCAAGCCAAGCCAAGCCAAGCCGAGCCGAGCCGATCCGCTCCTGTGCGCCGAAGCAGCCCCGGTCCGAGTGTTGCATGGGAAAAAGCATGGTTTTATAGCAAGCCTGGTGGGAATCCTGCCATTGATAGGCCGGCGCCGGCTGAATGGCAGCTCGTCAGATGCCCAGCGCGAACGGGCGCACTGTGCTCCATTGTCATGGTACTTTGAATAAGAAAAGCCTTTAAAAAAAAGGCTTAGATAGACGCAAGCTCTTGCATTTCGCCCTGCCCTCTCCTCCGGACCCAGAAACTTCAAAATTAAAGAAAAAGATGAAACTCTGGGTGCTGTAAATTAGTGGGTTGCGAATGAAAATTGTTAGAACTGTTTAAAACTAATCGCGTCCACTGGAGCAACTTTCCTGTTTCTTTCAACCCCTCTGCGCGGTGTTTCCATTATACTTGGGTACAGTTAGAGATTGCCCCTCCCTGGGGCCGGTGAGGAGAGGAACTGGGGCACCGGAGGACCAGGGGACGGGGCGCAGTGAAAACGGTGAGGCCCCTAGTGAAAGGACTTCTGAGTAAAAGTGTTGATGTGAAGCGTGTTCGCCAGCGGCTGGCTGTGATTAGAATATGAATGGAGCTCGCCCAGAGAGAGAAGGGATTAGGTCTGCAAGTGTAAACCTTGGACAGCAGTCTGTGTCCGAGAGACTGCCCACACCGGCTCCGCCGCTGTACAGATGTGCTCCGACCAGATGTGCCGGCAAGACCACCAGAATTAGGCCACTCGGCCCCTCGAGTCCGTTCTGCTCTTCCATCATGGCTGATTTATTCTCCCTCTCAACCCCCATTCTCCTGAAAGCATGAACACCATCTCAATATATTTTCCCCTCTTTTTACACTACATATTGAATTATTTTTAAATATACCTTTTTGTAATTTGTACTTTTTAATGATTATGCAATGCAATGTGCTGTCGCGGCAAAACAACAAATTTCACGGCAAATGCCAGTGATATTAAACCTGATTCTCAGGCACTGAATGTGCAGGAAGTGGGAGGCAACAAGATTAGATTCGTTTAGCTGGGCATTTGTTAACTAGTTTAATGCGTTCGATCCGACTTGGTGGGCGGAATGGCATGTTCCCGTGCGTTCTGTTCTACGTCTCGCCAAAGTCACCCTTTCATAGAAACATAGAAAACCCACAGCACAATACAGGCCCTTTGGCCCACAAAGTTGTGCCGAACATGTACTTACTTTAGAAATTACCTAGGGTTACCCATAGCCCTATATTTTTCTAAGCTCAATGTACCTATCCAGAGTCTCTTAAAAGACCCTATAATCTCCTACCGTTGCCGGCAGCCCATTCCACACACTCACCGCTCTCTGCGTAAAAAACTTATTCCTGACATCTACTCCGTACCTACTTCCAAGCACCTTAAAACTGTGCCTCTCGTTTTAGCCATTTCATCTCTGGGAAAATGCCTCTGACTATCCACATGATCAATGCCTTTCATCATCTTGTACACCTCTATCAGGTCACCTCTCATCCTCCGTCGCTCCAAGGAGAAAAGGCCAACCTATATAAGCCATGCTCCTCAGTCTAGGCAATATCCTTGTAAATCTCCTCTGCACCCTTTCTATAGTTTCCACATCCTTCTTGTAGTGAGGCGACCAGAACTGAGCACAGTACTCCAAGTGGGGTCTGAACAGGGTTCTATATAGTTGCACATTACCTCTCAGCTCTTAAACTCAATCCCACAGTTGGTGAAGGCCAATGCACTGTATGCCTCCTTAACCACAGAGTCAAACTGCACAGCAGCTTTGAGTGTCCTATGGACTCGGACTCCAAGATCCCTCTGATCCTCCACTCTGTCATGTGTCTTACCGTTAATATTATATTCTGCCATCACGTTTGACCTACCAAAATGAACCACCTCACACTTATCTGGGTTGAACTCCATCTGCCACTTCTCAGCCCAGTTTTGCATCCTATCAACGTCTCGCTGTAACCTCTGACAGCTCTGCACACTATCCACAACACCTCAACCTTTGTGTCATCAGCAAACTTACTCACCCATCCCTCCACTTCCTCATCCAGGTCATTTATAAAAATCACGAAGAGCAGGGGTCCCAGAACAGATCCCTGAGGCACACCACTGGTCACCGACCTCCATGCAGAATATGACCCATCTACAACCACTCTTTGCCTTCTGTGGGCAAGCCAGTTCTGGATCCAGAAAACAATGTCCCCTTGGATCCCATGCCTCCTTACTTTCTCAATAAGCCTTGCATGTGCTTCCAAACTCTTTCAGCATCAATGCCCACAACCTGCCTTTCCCTCCCTAAAGTTTGGAAATCTTCCTTTTCTAAAAACTGTAACCCTTGTCCTGGACCCTCTGTTGAGACCTCTCTCCTGAAGCTTCATGGTCACATCTCTATCTCCCCTGGAAATGACCCTTCCTCCCCAAAGTCCCTCTGCGTCAGGGATCCTTTCTCCCTGGGGACCACATCATCCTAGGGACTGACTATTCCCAGGGACCTCCTCGCTCAAGGATCTTTTGTCCCCTAGGACCCATCACCTTAGGGACTGACTATTTCTGGGAACCCTCTACCTCAGGGATGCATCACCCTGGGGACTGACTATTCATGGGACACCCCATCCACAGGGATCCTCTCCCCCCCCCCCCCGGGACCCTCCACCCTGGAGACTGACTATTCATGGGACACTCCATCCACAGGAATTCTCCCCCCCCCCGGGACCCTCCACCCTGGGGACTGACTATTCATGGGGACCCTCTATCCACAGGGATCCTCTCCCCCCGCCCCCGGACCCTTCACCCTGGGGACTGACGGAAGAATCCATAGGGATTCTACAGATATGTTAAGAGCAAAAGGATTGCAAGGCAGAACGTTGGTCCTCTGGAAGACCATGGTAATCCATGTGTGAAATCAAAACAAATGCAGTTTTAAATTTTTTTTTGCATCTGGAGACGGACATAGAATCCGTAGAAGTGAGGCAAAGCGACGTCGACTTCATGGACCCTGTACAGATTACAGAGGAGGAGGTGTTTGCTATCCTGAGGTAAATCAGGGTGGATAAATTCCCAGGGCCTAACAAGGTGTTCCCTCGGACCCTACGGGAGGAAATTGCCGAGGCCCTTGCAGAGATTTTTAAACCATCCTTAGCGACAGGTGAAGTGTCGAAAGATTGGAGGACAGCCATTATTGTTCCGCTGCTTAAGAACAGACTGTAAAGATTAATCAGGAAATAACAGGCCGGTGAGACTGACATCGGAAGTCGGAAAGTTGTTGGAAAGTATTCTAAGAGACCGGATATAGAAGTTTTTGGATAGACATGGACTGATTAAAGATAGTCAGCATGGCTTCGTGCACAGTTGGCCTTGTCTCACCAATCTTAGCCTTTTTGGAGGAAGTTACCAGGAAAGGGATGAAGGCAAGGCAGTGGATATTGTCCACGTGGATTTTAATAGAGCATTTGGCAAGGTCCCGCATGGGAGATTGGTGAAAACCGTTCAGCGCTCAGCGTTCAGGATGAGGTAGTAATCTGGATTAGACATTGACTTTGTGGGAGAAGTCAGAGGGTTGCCTCTCTGACCGGAGGCCTGTGACTGGTAGGTGCCGCAGCGATCAGTGCTGGGTTATTTGTTGTTTGTCATCTATCTCAATGATCTGGATGATCTCCATCCCCAGGGTCCCTCTACCTCAGGGATTCTCAGCCCCGGGGACCCTCCACTCTGGGTGCTGACTATTCCTGGGGACCCTCCGGAATGCAGTAGAACAGAGGAATCTGGGAATACGGATCCATAATTCCTTGAAGGTGGCTTCACAGATAAATAGGATCAAAAGAGACCTTTTGACTCATTGGCTTTCATTAGTCAGTGTGCTGAGTACAGGAGATGGGATGTAATGTTGAAGTTGTATAAGACGTTGGTGAGGCTTAATTTGGAGTATTTTATGTCGTCCTGGTTACCTACCTACAGGAAAGATGTAAATAAGATTTACAAGGATGTTGCCAGGACCCGAGTTACAGGGAAAATTTGAACAGATTCGGACATCGTTCCCTGGAGCGTAGGAGATTGAGGGGAGATTTGATAGAAATACACAAAATTTGGAGTGGTAGAGATTGGATAAATGCAAATAGGCTTTTCCCACGGAGATTGGGTGAGAATACAACTAGAAATCATGGGTTAAGGGTGAAAGAGGAACATGAGGGGGGACTTCGTCACTCGGAGTATGGTAGGAGCGTGGAATGAGCTGCCAGAAGATGTGGTGGATGTGGGCTCGTTTGCAACATTCAAGAGAAATTTGGATAGGTACATAGACGGGAGGGGTATGAAGGGCTATGATCCGGGTGCTGGTCGGTGGAACTAGGCAGATTAATAGATACACTCACTAGATGGGCCGAAGGGACCCTTTCTGTGCTGTAGTGACTGTGACCCTGCCAGGGACACTCCGTTCCCGGGGAAGACTGACCTCCCCGGAACGCCCCCCTCCAGGGACTGACCGCCCACCCCCACATCCCACGCTTCTAGCCTGAATGAGACATCGACCGAACTTCTGCATTGATGTGGCGCCGGCTCATTGTCCTACACACCTCACCCAGGACTCAAATTTCGCTGGCGAGAACTGCGACAACCAGATCGTGCACCGCAAGATCCCACCGACGGCATCGAACTGGCGCCCAGAGGTGTCAGTGGTGTTTAACCCAGCTCGCCCCCTGTTCCTCGCCCGAGGGTGACCAGTGGTACCTCCGACCCTTGCCCAGCACTGCGGTCGCGGAGACGGCCGGACTTGGAGCAAGACTCTGTTCTGATGGCATGGAACGGTTGTGGGCTAGCTGCTCACGAACACGCCTCCCGGTTTATTCCGTGACCGTGCCCGCCCAGAGAAATGGACGGGCTTCTCTAGATTTGCCAGGTTACCTGGTGGGGAGCGGGTAAGATGGAGAATTGGTCAACGTTCCCGGGAAGACACTGGTTCGTTGACCCTTCCTCAGGACCCCGGCCGCTGAACAGCTCCACTCTCACGCTGCAGCGGGTCTCGATTAGACAAACTGGTTGGACAGTTCCTGCCGCTATTTCAATCTCTCACATTTCTCACAGAAGTTCCAGGGCTCTGGCCCTGTCTCGCTGCAGTTTGAAAGAATGAGGGGGTGGATCTCATCGAAACCTATCGAATATTGAAAGGCCTAGACAGTGGATGTGGAGAAGATGTTTCCTATAGTGGGCGAGTCTAGGGAACAAACTCACACAGAGGGATGCCATTTAAAACAGAGATGCGGAGGAATTTCTTTAGTCCGAGCGTGGTGAATCTGTGGAATCCATTGCCGCAGCGGCCGTGGAGGCCAAGTCATTGGAAATACTCAAAGCGAAGTTTGACAGGTCCTTGATTTGTCGGGGTGTCAAAGGTTACGGGGAGAAGGCAGGAGAACGGGGATGTGAGGAAAAATAAATCAGCCACGATGGGATAGCAGAGCAGACTTAATGGGCCAAATGGCCTGATTCTCCTGTTGTGGCTTTATGGTCTTAGTTGAAGGTAATTTAATTTGGCAATTAAGAGAAACACAAACACTATCCACTGTGAACATTGATGAGGGTCGTCAGGTTATTGAACGATATTAACCAGCTGGTAAACGGGACTGAGCAACAGCAGATAAAACGTAATCTCGGTAAATGCAGGGCGGGGGGACGGGGAGCCGGCTGGTCTGATATGGGTAGCACATAAGACATAGCAGCAGATTAGAATCTGCTCCACCATTTTGTCATGCCTGATTTATTATCCCTTTCACCCATTTTCCTGTCTTTCTCCCCGTAACCTTTGACGCCTTAACTAATCAAGAACCTATCAACCTCCGCGTTAAATATATCCAATGACTTGGTCTTCACAGCTGTCTGTGGCAATGAATTCCACAGATTCACTACCCTCTACCTAAAAAGAATTCCTCAATGTTTTTGTCCTCAATATTCTGAGGCTGTGCCCTCTGGTCCTAGACTCATCCTCGTCACATCCCCTCTACCTAGGCCTTTCAATGTTCGATAGGTTTCCATGGGACCTCACCCCCCCATCCCTCCATTCTTCTGACCTCCAGCGGCACAGACCTGGAGCCACCATACGGTAACCATTTCATCCCCACAGTCGTTCTCATGAACCTCCCCTGAACCCTCTCCAGTATCAGTGCATCTCTTCTCAGATAAGGGGCCCAAAGCTGCTCACGTTACTCCAAGTGCAACCTGACCTGTGCCTTATACAGCCTCAGCATTACATCCTTGCTTTTATATTCTAGTCCTTTCGAAATGAATGCCAACATTGCACTTGCCTTCCTCACCACTGACTCATCCTGCAAGTTAAACTTCAGCGAACCCTGCACCACAGACAGCAGCGTCCCGAGAGGGCCGAGGAACAGAGTA